>NW_019392998.1:536333-550388 GCF_000648675.2 Cimex lectularius
GGGTTGCTTATAACCCCGCCCCGAGGAATATCAAGTACTCTGGGGTGAGTATATGACGTCTGGAGAGTAAAAGTAATTTATTAGCGTTAAAGGAAGGGGTTGCTTATAACCTCGCCCCGAGGAATATCGAGTACTCTGGGGGAATGAATGTGACCAGACATCTATGTTTGTGGTGATGTATATATATGTATTGTTTGTTTTGTTTTTATTCTGTATTTGACAACCTGAGGTACAAACGAGAGACTAGCATTATAGAATATCAACGTAGTATACATCTCAAATCAGAGAGTCAGTAACCAGATCGAGATGCTCAAATGGCTGCTGTTTAAAACAAAATATGCGCGAAAGAAAAGAAAAAGATGGAAAACACGCAGAGGGCCGGCGATGACCTCAGCTGTTTGTTGGCCCATAAACATCCCACTTATACGTATTAGCGTAAAAGGAAAGGTTTCCTTAACCCCGCCCAAGTAGTGTTTGTGTGACGTCGGGGAGTAGAAGTAAGTTTTACCGAACGGGCTCAACCCAGCCTCAAGAAATATCTAGTAATCGTGGGGACTGAAAGGGACCAGACTTCTACGTTTGTGGTAATGTTTATCTATGTGTTATATGCTTATCCAATAGTTGACAACCTGAGAAACAACTAAAAGGATAGTATTTTTGGATGTGGACTTAGTTCTCATGTAAAAGCAGATAGTCAGTAAGCGGCTGAAAGACGCTGCAGGCTAATAAACGAGTGAAAGGCGATAAAGAGAAGTAAACACGCAGAGGGCCGGCGATGGTCTCATATGTTTATCGGCCCATAAACTATTCATATTAATATTATTCTCCTGCATGTAATTCGATGTTTACAAAATATGTCAATTTTATTTTAATCTTTAATTCTCTACAATATAAGGATATGTCTTCTTTTTTTTATTCGAGTTTTGATTTAATTCACTTACGTAGTACGATAAAAAATGCTTGCAATAAAAGGTCAGCTAACTTAGCGTTAGCCTGTGTTGGAAAGAAATAAAAGAAAAGGGCCTTTTGTCCAAGAAATACACGGGCCTTTTTTACCGATAACGTTCAACTTAAATGCTGACGTCTGAGAATATATCCGATCCCTTTTATTTGAAATGTTTTGCTCATTTTAAAACTCTTTATGTCAAAGAAGGATGTTTATGCTACTCCATCCTTCAATTTAACCTATTTATTGAACTCTACGCATATCTTTCTCTCTTTGAAACGCTGACTTTTTTTAAAATCAAATACCCATTTGTATCCGTTCTTACTCTATGTTGTACTAACGGAGGCAACGAGTAATAAGACTAGATGTTGAATATTCAAAATCCCGACAGAGCTACGCCATTTTGAATATTCCGATCGTATTTGGTTTCGGAGGAACCCTCAGGGTAACCGAGGCTGTAATGTGTATGGTATTTCATGAACCAATATTACAATTTTAAGACTTGTTATTTTATTTATATTTTATATGTATAATTTTGTTATAAAGTAAAAAACACGTGAGGTTTGTAGCGTTAAAAAATCCAATCGTTATCATGTGCAAAAAAAACCAAAATAAATCAAAATAAAAGCATTGAACTAAATATACAGAATTTCAAATCGTACTTAATAATCAAACTTAAAACTAACTTTCACAATCAATCTTTTGTTGTCTATTTATGGACCGCAGTGGCCGAGTGGATAGCGGCGTCCGATTCGTATTTGCTTGCAGTCCTGGTTTCGAATCCCGGCATAGCCCATGGGTTTTTAATTGAGAATGACATGGAGAAAATTAAGTAGTTTGACGTGCGACACTCAGCGGGTAGTTTCGAGGTTAAGCCCTCCTGTATTACTATAGTTTATGTAATTTTTTTAACTTACGATTGACCTTTGTAAACTTAGTTTTCTACGTTTTACATTTTGTTTTATCTTCATTTTTCTGTTCAAGCTTTTGCAACTTTCTTATTTATATTTTTATTTATTAAATTCACTAGTTTTCGTGGTCCGCTTGACTAATTAAGTATGGTTTTTATCTCAACTAAAAACCTTAATTAATTGAATTTTTATTTATATGCATTCTTAATCATGCTCATACTCAGTACACTCTGAATAACAGTCAACATCCGATAATTGTTATTTATTTGGAGATATTTCAATATTCTTAGTTTGGGTCGTCCTGAAAAATCAGGTAATCGATTGAAACCAACAACACCCGCCATAGACTTGGTCCTTTAAGCCACCGTTGCATCAGCTTTTAAATCTAAACCCAACTCAGTTTCTCACTCACTTCTAAATATAATATATTCTTATTTATTTATATTTTTTTCTTAGTTAGGGTAATGGTTTAGTCGATCGATATTCCAACAAAATCATATACACTACTGTCCAATTGGTATAATTGAGTAACACAAAAAAGTATATATATAATATATATATANTGAGTGGTTCGTAGGATTGCGTTATATATTGCGGTTAAAAATAGGATGGCCTTGTGTGGGAGGTTTCGCAGGATACTGAAGGTAATTAGGTCATGGCCAGCGGATTTTCTGCGTGGAGATTTGTGGATACGGTATTTTACTTCAGATGGATGAAATGGTTTCGGAGGGTGATGGAGAGGAAGTGGTATGTTAAGGTATTGCATTACTTGTTGTGCGTGAGAGGTATCATTTATGTCTTGATGAGGAGTGAAGGTGGATTCTAAATGGGATGCAAATAAGTTTGATTTCTCCTTGTCATCTCTGACCCAGGATCCGTTCGGTGATCGGATGGGGGAATTGACTGGGTTGTATTTTAATATTTTTTTGGTAGCGGACCAGAGGGAGTTATCTTGCGTGGAAAGGGATTTGAGGTATTTGTTGTACTGGGAGGAACGGTAGGAAGAGAGTTCTGTACGGACTAGCACAGTCAACTGGTTCAGTTTTCTTTTATAGGACGGGTAACGGTATTGTTGCCAACGCTTTCTAGCATGGCGTTTTTTGATTATAAGGGAGCGGATATGGTATGGGAGATAATCGTTAGAGGGTAAGTTGTGAGTTCTAGGGGGGGATGAGGATTGTGCAATGGCATGTTGAATGGTATTGGTGAGTATTAGTACTGCATCATCTACCTCTTGGGGGGATTTCATAGGAATGTTTAAATTTAAGGAGGAATTTACGTTTTCTTGGAATAATAAGAAGAATTCGGACGAGGCGGCAAAAGCGCCGGGACGTCCTACCCTCCAGACCGGACCATTGCGGCCCTCTGACGCCAAGCTAGCAGTAAAGACCATGATAAAAGAAAGATGGCAGCGTCAGTGGGCCGGGTTGTCCGAGAGGCTTTTGCGCGTCAAGAGCACGATTCGTAGATGGCCCCCCGAAAACCTGAGCCGGAAACATGGAATCGTCCTTACGCGATTAAGAATAGGCCATACACGGTTGACACACTGGCACCTGTTTTTGGGCCAAAGCCCGCGCAGGTGCCCCTTATGCAGAGAAAGGTTGCTCGATGTGTCCCACATACTGGAAACATGCCATGCCTTGGCTCCCTACAGGGAGCGATTAGGCATGCCATCCAATCTGAAGAGGGTACTCGGGCACTACAGCGAGTTTCAGGGTCCCCTGTGCTTTTTAGGGGAAATTGGGTTGTTTTATTGTATATAGTATGTCTCATGTGTTGTGTGTCTATATGTTTTGTCTGAGTGCATGTAATTATTAGCGTGAATGGCGAGGGGTGAGGGTGAAATATAACATCATCATCGCCCTTCGAACGTTGACAGCGTATGAGTATGTGTTCGGGGTCGATGGCGGAATATTTATAAAAGTACTCCATCGACCCCAATCTAGTTTAGTTTGATTATAGGTCGGTGGAGAAATATCAAGTACTCCACCGACCAAACGGAATGAGTGTATTGTATGGATGTATTTATGTGTATGAATGTATTTATCTGTATGAATGTAGTGTTTGTAAATAGAAGTGTAAATAGAATATTGACTTAGCTTGGGGCTGAAATGAAAAAAAAAAAAAAAAAATTGAAAAGGCAACTACAAATTACATTTATCAGTTTAAGTTATCATGGTAAAACGTTACTAATTTTAATTAAAAATAAAGTCAATGTTGACAAATTAATCTACCTTAAATGGATCGCTACGATAACTACATTAATCATAATTAAATTAAAGACCTTACGAAACTAATCTAAAGTGAGTGAAACATTGATTCCCGTATACTCGGTCGTCCTAAAAAGGACAATGAGGATCTTTAACGGCCGCACCTTGCCTAATCAGCCGTAAACAAGGGTTGGAAGGGGTCACAGGAAAAAGTGAAGGAACCTGGATTGAGAGAGGACGTGGATGAGGACACGAGGTGCAGCTTTTCAGGACCCCGAGCCTTAACTACTTTATACCACCCGTCGTCGCTGTAGTTCCACATTGAGTGGGCTAAAACTCCCTGGGTGGATAGTGAGTGAAACAGAGATAGAGAGAGAGAGAGAGAGAGAGAGAGAGAGAGAGAGAGAGAGAGAGATNAAGAGTTGATGCTGGGAGTTCCTTGGTGTCAAGATGCCTTCTCGGTGAGTTGAAAATCAACCAGTCTTGTACTGAAGAAATTCTCTCGCGCAAAATGGGCGCAATGTCACAAATGGTTCACATGCAGCAGGAGGACAGACAGTGATTTGTAGCAGAGAGCAAAAGGTCCAAGTCCTTTGCAAGGAGGTCTGTCTGGATTAACAGGATCTTCAACTTGTCTGTTCCTTCTCACTCACTCTCTCTCTCTCTCGTAAAGTCTTAACGATAAACAATAACAAGCAACATAATACCCTTTCTTCTCACCACTAATATTTTTTTGAATGGATTAAGGGGTACAATGCGCGACGTACCAACCAACCGTGTGTGAGTGAGTGAGACCGATATACCGATGAACCGAAGATATCTCTCTCTCACTCTCTCTCTCTCTCTCTCTCTCTCTCTATCTCTATCTATCTATCTATCTATGCTCACATGTATAATTTGTATATTATCTCTTTTACTTATTCATCATTTTACCTGAACCCATTCAGACACCTTATTTTTTTTGCATAAACCTATAACAGTTAAAAATTCGAAACTCTTTGGAGAATTTTAAAAATTAACTAAGCTGCAAGGAAGCGTTATACATATAGGTGAATTTTGAAAAACCAGTTTTATTTAATGCGCTTTCAAATTAAATGCTTGGCAGTAGAAATAAATTTTGTTTTTGAGGATCAAGGCCACCCCATACAAAACATGTATTACAATTTTAACCTGTAGTATTCAATTTTTAGTTAATCCATGTTTAAAACCTTAGCTTTCTCTCTATACATGTATTCTAACTAAACGCTGATGAATTTTAATTGTATTAACTTCCATTGATTTTAAATTAATGCTAATTGTTTCACAGTAAAGGATTTGGTTTGTATGTATTATGTATAGTATATAGTATTTAGTATAGTATTTGGTATTATTTAAATAATTTAGTTAAAAAATTCTTATTTAATAAATTACGTTATGTACCGTACCAATAACAATTTCCAGAATAAGAGATTTCCACTCCCTAATAGATTGGATGGTCGTTCCATTCCATAATACGGTGCAATCCAGGGTTTCCATTTCTAGGATGTAGAAGGGACAATTTCCTCCCGAGGAAAACATATGTCACCAAATCATTCATTCATCCATTTTCACTGTCAGACAGCGAGCCGTCTGCCTCTTTCCTCTACTATTGATCCCGCCCTCGCCACCTCCAGACCAGTCGGCCACCCCCGGCAGCGAAACGAAACCACCCCCGACCCAGACCAGGCATGTTATGAGGTGAACAGCTGTAGATTCACGAACCGAGGCATGTGCTCCTGGAACCGTTATTTTCGACCGGTGACAACAATGAAATAAACAAAATATTCGCTCCCGTGCAGGAATGTATGTGTTAAAGGTGTAACAATTAGAAATTTAATTAAACCAATTTATCAAAGGTAATGCTTAATTTAAGTTCATTTCTTACGTTAATTAAAAGCTGAGTACTTAGTATTAGTACACGTTAATGCAACATTGATCATTTAAATATTAAGAATTTTTGAAATAAAAATTTTTTCAAACGAGAGAAACATCACGGTCCTGGCTTCAAAAACAGATACCTACATATTATGCACATGTTGCTAAACACAGTAATTAAAGACGTAAAACCCAAAACTGGATACAGAGTAACCCGGTTTTCATGAATTAATTATTTTCTTGATGCATCGAATAATTTTAGTAACTTAAATTTTTAAATATTCATAATCAGTTAAGAAACAATTATATCGAATAAAAGTGATTCTAAATCCAGTAAAGGAACTTGGTTAGGTACGGTGTAAGACTAAAAGATGAGCATTTAAACCCATCAGGGAAGTAAACCTTGATTTTTCTAGCGGATATATATGCTACCAATGCTTGTGTCATAAAAATATTAAAGTTGTTCCACTGGCAAATAAAACCTCATAAAACAATAACAAAGCAACAATATAATAGCACGTAAAAATGCTAGACAAAAAATAAATGTGAATGGATCCAAAACTTTTAAAACCTAGGACAGCATAACAGTAATACAACATCATGGGACCCAAGGCACAGAGGAGTTCTGAGCAATGAACATGCAGAGAAACTGGCTAGAAGAGGATTTGCAAGACAACAAACCCGAAGCCAAGAAATGAAAGAAGTTCATATCCTCAACATCTTCCGTATAAAAAGTCAGATTCGGAAAGCTCATTACTAAAATAAAAATAAACTTGCAAAAACATTGCTACAGTTAGGCTAAAATTAAAATGACTGAAAGGGCTATAGGCATCTGTGAAAACACCTAATAATGACCCCATTTGTTGATTATGCAATGAGAAACGTTTACCTATATCTTCGAGTGCAAAACACCCACTCAGTTGAGACATAACCTAGGATACGAAGAAAACCGACAAAGAGAATTGTATCGAAGTCTTTATTATCGTCCAACATATATCTCCTACTTGTCAAAAGAAGAATCGATTCAATTGAACCCTAGTAAAATACTAAGAAATGTACAATAAGAAAACATAAATTGCTTGGGGGATAACAAACTTCCATTTCCTAGTAAATATACTCCCTCCTCACTATCATCAGCATCATCATCAACGTAACCTGATAGTTCCTTTTCTATATAGTCAAGTAGGCAGATTTTTTAAAGAGAGGTAAACAGAGAAAGATATTGAAATGGAAAAACTACAGAATAAAATATATAGAGATATTTTATTTGCATACATAGATAACAATGTTTACAGACAAATAGTTAATTAAAATAATTAGGTAGTGTGTGGTGTTTAGTGACCCTTAGTTAATGATTATTTGAAGATGATTGTTGATAAAACAATTTTTGAACCAGACCGCATCTTACGATCTCCAAATAATCATAATCAGGTAGGAAGAGAAAGAATGGTAGATTAGACTCGTGTGCGTGTGATTGAATGTAGGTATGCGTGTGAGAGAGAGTGAGGGACCTGGAGAGAAAGAAAGAACGTGGGAGGCAGGAGAGAGAGTAAAAAGTGAAGGTGAGAGCGGCGGACAGTCAGAGAGAAAGTGTATGCATGCATTTGTGTTAGAGAGAGAGAGAGAGAGAGAGAGAGAGAGAGAGAGAGAGAGAGAGAGAGAGAGAGTGATTGATGGATCGTTTTATTTCACCACGCAAATTTAAGTATCTTGCGCCTTTCTTACACTTTCCGTGAGTTATACATTTTACATTACACATATATTATAATTTAGCCTCATTTGACTTTATACTTTATAAAAAAGACAATTTTTTCCTAAAATTTGGCAATAGAAAAAAAAATTGGTACATAAGTTTATATATTTGTAGGACATAAGTTCCATCAACCACTTAACTTCCTCAAGCCGCACCTTTTGACTGGTAAGGCCTCAGGTAGGCGTTAACTATAAAAGGCCTTTTTGAAGAACCAACAGTTTAGTTAATTGGCGCAATTCGTCGGTTTTAGGGTGGCCCCAAGTTACGGCGGTGGATGAGCAAAAAAAGGAAAAACAAAAAAGACGTGCGTTCCAAAATTGTTTTGAATCTTTTCATTTACCTATTTAAATTTTTTCCTTATTAAATCTTTTATTTGTTATATCGTTTTTTACATTCATCCTTATTGATTTATTTTTTGTATGGTTATTATTAGATTTATTTCTTTTATATATTCTATTTATTTCCATGCCGTTATTTTATGTTATGGCATTTATTTTTATTTTGTAAACATTTTGAATTAATAAAGCATTTATTATTATTATTACATTCTAAAGCCTATCTCTTTTCTTTCTTTTCAAAGAGAGGCAGACAAAAAAAAAAGATTTGGTTGTGTTTGTGTAAGAGAATGAGAGAGAGAGAGAAAGAAAGAGAGAGAGAGAGTGAAAATGAGAGAGGGAGAGTGCGAGAGAGGGAGGGAGAGAGAGAGTGAGAGAGAGACACACAGACAGACAGACAGACAGACAGACAGAGACAGAGAGAGAGAGACAGATAGACAGAGACAAACAAACAGACAGGAAAAATTTGAGTGTGTTTGTGTTAGAGGAAGAGAGAGAGAAAGAGATCGAGATTTTTAGATTAAACTCTGCACGATTGTTAAATTTGCTATTAAGTAATTTGTGAAATCATTAATTTGATATAACTTTTTCATGTTAAAAAATTATTTTTTTATTCAGGTCAACAAATCCGGAATATTATTGGGCTGTTGCAAAAATAATGATGGTTTTTGAAATGGCAGTCAAAACTAGATATAATTTTTATAAAAATAAAGAAAATTTATTTGAAAGATTTTCCATCAAAATACATACTTTTTTGCAAACGTGTAATAAGCGCTTTTATTCCGTTGACATAAAAATTTATATTTTTTTCTTATCCTTTCTTTAAATCCTTAAATGCGACATGCGGCCGGGCGTTGTGAAAAAGAATCGGCCAATAACAATTTACCAATGCTGGACAAAGACGTTGTAGTTTCCCATGTATTTTGTCAATTTCTTGGGAATATTGCTCTGCTGTGATTGCTGCTTCACATAAGTCAGGAAATTATAGTGAACAACCACAGCAGTACACCACCAACAATCACCATACTTTTTTGGGTGCAGATTTGGTTTCGGAAAGTGCTTTGGCGCTTCATCCTTATCCATCTACTGACCTGTACGCCTCCCGTTATCGTACAGAATCCATTTCTCATTGCACGTGATGATTCGATCGAGAAATGGATCATTTTTGGTGACGCAAAGAAGAGAGGGGCAAATTTCAAAGCGTTAATTTCTTTGGGCTTATGCTTCTTAGTTCGTGCGGTGCTCATTTGTCGAGCTTCTTTACTTTACCAATTTACTCGAGATGAGGAACAACGGTTGAGTGGTCAACACTAAGCACTTCCGCAAATTCTCGAGTTGTC
Source organism: Cimex lectularius (assembly GCF_000648675.2). NCBI lineage: Eukaryota > Metazoa > Arthropoda > Insecta > Hemiptera > Cimicidae > Cimex > Cimex lectularius. Next base: position 545,722 of record NW_019392998.1, read on the forward strand.
TTAGGTGAATTTTCTTCTATCACCGTTTTGAGTTGTTCGTCGCCCACAGTGGAAGGCCTAACCTTCCCTGATTTCGAGATAGAAATATCCAAGGCGATATCTCTGAACCCATCGCTGCACCGTGCATTCACTAACGCTTCCCATCCCTAAACTGTATAGATTTTTGCGACACACTTCGTCCAAGTTTAAATTTGTAGAACTAAATTTAACAAAAATCTAGTTTGGACACATTTAATTTCGCAGGTCCTCACACTTATAACATCCAATATAAACTTAAACGTTTTTATGAACGATAACAGTTAAAAGTATTTATTATAATCCATAAAATTAGATTTAGGGATTTAGCTTTATTTACGTGGCAAGCATCTGTGAAAATAAAACAAAGTTTCAAAATTTGAATTAATTTTGCGCCAACCCAATATTACAAAATTATTATAAAGAAATTTCACACGACAGGCGAAAAGCCATAAATATTTGTCGGAAAAATACACCAAAATGCACTACTAGAGGCGATACCATTTCAAAGCCAGGTGGAAGATATTGGAAAGACAGAATAAATCCTTCGATAAAACAAAGCCGATGTCAAGGGATATAATAAAGGAGGGAATGTTTCGAGCGGGAACATTTGGTGGCACCAGCTTTCCTTCCCGAACGGCTGGCTATTTATTCTTCTTCGTATCTACGAAAACAGAAGTGGAAAAAAATAAAAAATAAAACATTTAAGAAAGAGGTACGTACAAAAATAATGCCACCTTATTCACTAAACTGGCACAAAGCCAGGGCACGTTTGACTAAGAAAAAACAGAATACAGTGATGATCTTGATACCACTTACTTACTATTAACTATAAATCTGTTTTATTATATAATGCAAAAAAATATGGTTTGGTTTATATTTCACAATAAAAATTGCATTTATTACTACTATTAAGTATAAATTTATTACTTTTGTACGATCAGCTAATAAAAAACTGTTTTAGAACAACGAACACTGCATCATTTTAATAAAAGAACTTTTATTATATTAAAGGAAACAAATCACTATTTTATGATTGCCTACAGTTTTTGTTATATATTCATAAGTTAGGAGTACTACGTAAGCTAATTAGTGTAGTAGTAAAAAGTATTGATAAACTAAACAAGAACTAAATTATTACCTTTGCAATGAAAATAATTTATAAAAACAAACTACACCAAGTTGGGTTGAGATGGGAAGTTGGTGTTCAAATAGATCAAGTTACGATAGCTCAAGTGGTAGAGCAGCGGGGTATTTAGCGTCATGGGTTCGAATCCTGCTCGTGACACAGACTTTTTTATCTCGACCAATACCTTACATAAAGATTAATTAATTGAAAGATGTTATTTGGTCAATCGGACCCCGAAATCTAACGGAAACTACAATAACTTTTATTCTAAACACTCCTACATCTCTCTGTTATCTATCTATTTACCTACCTATCTCTCTATCTACCTGCCATCACCTTATCTGTCTCGACCTATGTTTTTTTTCTTTGAACTTCTTTCACTCCCTCCTTACCAATGATTATCCAGGGCAAGTAAAGTAAATTGAACTAGGGTTTTACAAAGTAGAATAAGTTTTACTAATAAAATGCATAATTATTTCTAATATATAAATGATCCAAAAACATTTATGAAGAAACAACTGATAGATTTTATTTTTTATACTTTTAATATGAGAGTTTGTATAGTTTTCTGTTATACTCAGTGAAGTATTAACTGCAGTATATTTGCAATGGGTGTTTCAATCGTTAATTTTCTCAATTATCGATTGTCACCGTATAGGCGTGGCTAAACTGTTTGAAAGTACTGACTGGGCGTGGTTAAGGTTCAAGCCTTTCGATCAACAGCGAATTCGTTCTAGCCTTTTGTTAAAATCTGAAATATAATTTCTCATGCATATTTTAAAATGGTTTGGCTTTGTTGGTTGCCATAATATTTTCTATTATACAGATTTTTTCTTCTTTCGAATGTTTGGCATGGTAGGTATTCCGTCGTTTCGGTTACATTAAATCATGTGCCCTAATTGAAAAATAAGAAATAAAGAACTAATCAACAATGGATAAACAATGAATTATGCTTGTAAAGTTTAACGAAAAGAATTATCTCTAAGACAAAGACGTAAAATAATCCCTGAAAGACATGCTCGCCAAATCAAGTACAAAAGCTTCACACAGCAGAAAAAAGTACCATCACAAATTTAAAAATCCCCCATTTTATCATAATTTTTGTTATTTTATAATGTTTGAATTTTTATTTTTATATTTTGAATATTTTATTAAATAAACAATGTAAATTATATAAATTGTCATTTCCAAATCATCCAAAGGACATATGTGATGTAAAAAATTTCAAGATGAAGACCCCAATAAACAGCAATCAACTATATTGTCGGATCTTATCGCCCTATGAAAACTAGGTGTTTATATCAGAAAAACAACGTTCGCTCGACCGTAGAATGAAAAAAGTGGCAATAAATTGATAAAACTGGGTCAGAAAGACGGGGGACAGCACTTTCCTCGATTTGCCAGTCGACTTGGATTCCTTCCAAAGCAGGGTGAACATGCCGGATTTCAGAAGGTATATATTCTTCCGTTTTCCCTCGGTTGATCTCCTTAAGAAATAATATTATAGCAGTTTTACAGCTCCTTTCACCCCTTTAACGTGCCCTACATGCACTATCGCTCAAAAGAAATGGGATGTTTTATCAGGAAAATAGTTACGCTTTACCTGAGGGGGAAAAATTATTTTTAATCCCGATTATTTTAGAAACAACTGAGTTTATGATAAATTTTTACAATCCAATATTAGTTTTGATTGGACGCACTTATTAATATAGTAAAACTTTGTTCTTTTTTGGTATTTCACATGGATGTCGAATTTGTTCATTGAATTTTGGGTGACCTAGTAGAACGCTGGAAAGTGTAGTTTAAGCCGTTAATCCCAAGGGGTCAGGCTACACAAACTGAACTTCTCAATGAGAGAATTGCGAAGAGGTTGTTCAACAAGTTGGACATTTGTCAACCGAGTTAGAATAATTAGACTGTCAAATATTGGCGCGTCTGACCATGTGTATCGCATTTTATTTTATTGTTCTTCAAACTTGTTTACGTGCTTTGATTGGCATATTTTGCTGTTCTTTTAAGAAGACAAAATACTCAATAAAATATTTAGAACAATAACTTGTAAGGGGGCGTCGGTTGCTGCAAATATTAACATGGCGCTCATCACCGTACAGAAAATGTCCAGGTTCGAATCCAGCGGCCCTGCATTCAAACCCGTTCTAACACGACATACTTACAAATAGACGTTTTTTCAAAACACCGACACCCGATGATTAATATGACCTTCGCTGTTGCGAACCATCGTTTAAAAAAATAAATAAATTCGGAAAATACAAATAATGATATACTTCGGTGTAAGCACATGGGATTCAATTGTGAATTATTATTTGTAGATCGTGAGATGCGGTCTGGTGTGACGTAGGTTTTAGAAAAACATTTTCTTTATCGTGCCAACGTTTCGATCTTTATTGAGATCATTAGGGCTCAAAGTGTTTGTTTTCCGTGTAGGTGTGTTATTCTTGTGTGTCGTGGACAAACAGCTTAGAATTACGGGCTGGACGGTACATAATGTTGAAACTTGGGGTGGTATGCTTGCTAAACTAAAGGAAACCATTGAAAGTAATGTAAAAGATAAATTGAGAATGCGGTCGTGAGATCAGAGAGATTGTATAAGGGCTTAGCACTCAAGTTTGATCTTGAAAAGAAATATTACTTTAAATATAATCTGTCGTTGATTTGAGATTGGCTTTTTAGATTAGAGGAAGGACTCTGATATTTAATGCTTACAGATTGTACGATGATAGGAACACATGAATCCTGTCTGGTGGATTTGACGTTGAAAATGTACACCATTTTTTGGCTATCTCTACAAAACTCAGCCCCCTAATATATTTTTGGCGTCCAACAAATAGATTCAGACCACTTCTTGAATTTAATTAATAGAGAAGATTGGGCAGGGCTTGTTAAATATGTTACATTCGCTATGGAACCAAAAATTGGTAATAAAATAGAAATTAATGTATGATAAGTAAGGAATTTGTAAGAAGATTAAAGTAAAATAAAATTTGTATTTTAACTTTTATTTGTTCTTATCTGCTGTTCTTATCCAACAGCCACTAATGAATTCTGTTTTTGCTTCAAGCATTTTTTAAATTATATTTTTGCTTTAATTTTATGTCACTAACTCTAAAATAAAGAATAATTGGCAAATAAGATGGATCATTCTTAGTAATGACGTCCGCTAATTTTCTATACTTCAAAAAGTTGTGACGATAATATGTTCAAGTGGGGAGACCCTAAGGTTGAGGAAGGACAGGAAAGATATTGTTGTTGTTGTTGTTGTTGTTGTTCGGATATTGGCTGAGCGTGTTCAAACGAATCTTCCTTCCTCTTATTCCTCTCGAAAGATTTTTTATTTTTTGTAAGTAGATTTTAATTTTTATTGTTTTATTCTGGACACATACATCAAAGTTTATTTTTCGTTCAATTCAAATTGTTATTTTTTTATCAATAAAGAGTGTACCGTTTTTATTTTGATTGTCTTTTATTTTGGTCTCGTCACAAAAATTGGAGGCACCGGCGAGAT
>NW_019392999.1:0-6969 GCF_000648675.2 Cimex lectularius
TTGCGGCCACCGACGCCACTAATACGGTAGTTGTAGTTTTGTAGTTTGTAGTTAAACTACTTTTTGCCCAACCCTGCCCTGAGGGAGGTGAAATAAAACACCGAAAGCTTGGCTAGTTTCAATTCCACAGCATTCTTTGGACCACATCCCCGATTATACCAAATATATTGTTGAATAACAGCTGGTCGATCACCTTTACATCAGGAATATATGTAGTTCATAATTTAACATATATCCATATTTTTTTTGTTAAATTATTGATTTTTAAGCGGGGTAAAAGAAGAAAATAGATTTACGGGCATTTGAAAAGCGTTGAGGGCGCATTATTGTAAAGAATCCCTTTTATCTTTGTTAAAATGGACTTCGGACTTGCCCAATGCGACCGTACTTGAAATGAACACATTGCCCAGTAGCTCGACCGTTCATGGTCGGCCCTCAATTACGGTAGCCGCTAAACGCTGGAAATCAGTGAGGGCGTTAATGTCCCGACGGCGGATTGATGGCCGTGTAAGCCGAAGAGAAAAGGGGCCCCCCTTCTCCGTGAAAGGGCTGCTGTTGATGAGTTATTGTCCGACGTTTCGGCAGGGCGTTCCCACAGGCGCACCAGCAGCCCGGGGACGACTCTTTCCGACGAGGGCCGTGGAAAATGAGGGGCTTTATCTTCGAATTTCACGGAGGCACGCCTACCACCGCCCAGCTACCCCCCACAGTGCTTGGACGTTCTTATAAAAATATTTTTAAATAAACCAAAACAATAGAGATCAAAAGTGGTTCTTAGGCAGGTGTCACTATGTTTATAAATTACAAAAAAGAAAAAGGTCTTTCTAAACTAACCATCTTATTTGTTCTTCCTATTATCTTCTTCCATATCCCTTGCTGCTCCAGAAGATCACTAAAGTCGACTATTATGATATTACGATTAGACACATTTATCTCCAATCCCTACGAATTGCAATTTTTTTTGCAAAAAAGTATGGCAATATATACAAGGTTTTAACCCTTTCTTGCCAAACGTAGCCTTAGGGCAACACGAAATTTGGCAAATTTCCCAAAGCTTCCACGATTTAAGTTTAATGTTTTTCCTCCGATGTTTCAATACTTGCATTGGCAACATTGATTTATTAGGCCCCAATCTAAAATCTCCATCTTGAAATCTATCTGCAACATGATCTTCACCCAAGCGCTGTACTTGTTCAATTATTATATTTGCCAAACTTAAAATTTGTCATGTCCAGTTTATAATTTAATATTAGAAAATTGCTCCAGACCAATGATAACTAACAATTTTGTTTAACGTTAGCAGGAAATCCTGTGAGGTTAGGTCGTCCCTGCTCGTGTATTGGCAACATTGATTTATTAGGCGCCAATGTAAAAGCTCCATTTTGGAATCTATCTCCAACATGAATCCCCAGCACTGTGCTGTATCAATTGTTATATTTGCCAAACTTAAATGTTTTCGTGTCCAGTTTATAATTTAATGTTAGAAAACTGCTTCAGACCAATAATAACTTTAACAATGTTGTTTAAGGTTAGCAGGAAATCCTTTGAGGTTAGGTCGTCCCTCCCCGTGTATTGGCAACATTGATTTATCTGGCGCCAATCTAAAATCTCCATCTTGAAATCTATCTCCAACATGAATGTTCACCCCAGCCCTGTGCTCGTATCAATCGTTATATTTGCCAAACTTAAATTTTTTCATGTCCAGTTTATAATTTAATATTTGAAAATTGCTTCAGACCAATGATAACTTTAACAATGTTGTTTACGGTTAACAGGAAATCCTTTGAGGTTAGGTCGTCCCTGCTCGTGTATTGGCAACATTGATTTATTAGGCGCCAATCTAAAATCTCCATCTTGGAATCTATCTCCAACATGAAGCTATTCTTGTGGTGACATATTGGTTTTGTATGAAATTAAATCAACCTGTTAATTGTTAAAGCTGAAAATATCAGATAAAACAAAATCAAACTCTAAAACATTGAATTATTTTTTGATTTTTCATTCGTTAATAAAACTCAAATAAAATCAAGCAAATCTTGTTTCTTCTTATAGATTTAAAATCTATAAAAAAATCCAAAAATTGAACATTTTACTTTTCAAGTTGAATGATTTGATGAATAGAACAAAATATCGAAGTCGTGATGAGAGGTCAAGAATGAGGTAGTTTAGAAAAACACCTTTTTCATTTTTTTCCCGAAAGTTTTTACCTTTATTCGAATCATCTTCAGGGCATAAAATCACACAATACTTTCACCCAAAACCAATATGACACCACAATAATAGCACCATACTTTATCCCCTGTAGACGATCCGAATGAAGGTCGAAACGTCGGCAAAAAAATAAAAAAGGTGTTTTTCTAAACTACCTCATTCTTGTCCTCTCCTCACGACTTCAACTAATTAATTTAAAACATAACATCCTTCAGGACATAATGTGTGGTGCTATTATTGTGGTGACATATTGGTTTTGTATGAAAGAAGAAAGGTAATCGTTAAACTATTTTATATTTACTTACTATAAAAAATAACACGATCAAGTTTATTACTAAAGCTAAAACATCACATAAAACAAAATCCAACTCTAAACCATTGATTTAGTTTTTTGATTTTTCATTCGTTAATAAAACTCAAATAAAATCAGGCAAAATACAATCTTGTTCCTTCTTATACATTTAAAAAAAAATTCAAAACTTGAACTTTTTACTTTTCAAGTTGAATGATTTGATGAATAGAACAAAATATCGAAGTCGTGATGAGAGGTCAAGAATGAGGTAGTTTAGAAAAACACCTTTTTCATTTTTTTCCCGAAAGTTTTTACCTTTATTCGAATCATCTTCAGGGCATAAAATCACACAATACTTTCACCCAAAACCAATATGACACCACAATAATAGCACCATACTTTATCCCCTGTAGACGATCCGAATGAAGGTCGAAACGTCGGCAAAAAAATAAAAAAGGTGTTTTTCTAAACTACCTCATTCTTGTCCTCTCCTCACGACTTCAACTAATTAATTTAAAACATAACATCCTTCAATATGTAAAAAATGTTTATAAATCCCAGTCTCTGAAGATGATCTCAATAAAGATCGAAACGTTGGCACGATAAAGAAATTGTTTTTCTGAAACCTACATCACACCAGACCGCATCTCACGATTTCTGAATAATTATCGATTAACGGTCACTAATCACCACACATTTTATTTTTATATTTAATTTGATATAATTTTCAATTTCCATTGAAAATGATTTTTATATACTTTTAACTGCCCAATTATGTTACATTAAAAAAATAAACATCATGATATAAATGCCAATAGCTTCACCATCTTTAAAAATAAAATATTCGTTGTGAAACGCATAGGGTCACTTAATGGGTCCGTCTTCCCTCGTGGATGTTTTTGAATTACTCAAACCCATTACAGAATTACATTACCTTCAGTGAGAACCTTTTCCTATGTTCCACAATGAAATTATAAATATATATTATATAATATTAATTAGGCTAACATTAAAAAAATGAGTACGCAAATATTCTATATTAATTAATATTAGACAAATAGAAACTAATTGAGGCAAACATTATGGAATTCTAGCAGCAATTTCACATTTAAAAAAAGCTTTTCAATTTCGTTGTTAGTCTCATCCGGGTAAGCCATTTTAAAGTTGTATCCTACCGTTTTTCAGTCACGAAATTTTTACTAAAAACCAATTTGTACCGTCATTTATGTGAGAAATCCCATCCTACCAGAATTTCTATACTTACATTTAATTTTTCTTTTTATGTAAGGTCTTGGTTGAGATGAAAAAGTTATTGCAACGCGCGGGATTCGAACCCACGAACTTCGGCTCAATACGCCGCTGCTCTACTTGACTTATCGTGACTTCGATCCACTCAGATAAAAAAAAACTAAAACTCAAAGGTTGTGGGTTCGAATCCTGCTCGTGACACTAATTTTTTCATCTCAACCAAGACCATAAAAAGAATAACTTTTTGATTGTTTTCATTTCATTGTTAAAAAAAATCGGTCCATCTTTTCACCTTACTGGGTTCGTTAAACTCCAACTGCAAGAATAGCTACTTGGATGGATTTAATGTCAAATTGACAGAATGTAGGATTTGGCCTTGACAATATAATAAATAATCTGCTGTCCAGGTCTTTGGTTAAGTAAAGCAATAAGCAAAAACTGTCCTGCCTTAGGCCTTGGCAGGCACAGTAATTGCTCTTCTTTACCAACTGGATAACAATTATCTGAGATTTATGGAGCTTCCTCGCCAGCCGGTTAAAACAGCAGTTATGATTTTCTTGATGTCCGAGAAAAAATGGTGAATTAAAGTTGGCCCTTGGCGATTTCGGTGAATTTAATATTATCAGGATGAGTAAGTGATGCACGATACAACATTTTTAACCGAAAGAACAGGTATTTATCGCTAATTTATTTAAAAAACCCTCTGGTTAACCCTCTTTTGAAGTTGTCTTTTTATTATTACAGCTTAGTTTTAATTGAGCAACTTCATATCATCATAGAGTTTCTTTGTATGATATCTTAGAGGTTTTTTAAAAATAATTTTGAATAAAGTATTATTAGCAATTTTTAATGTTTTTATGTAGCAATTTCTTGCTTCACCCCAGGCAATGATGCCATATGAAAATACAGATTGAGCAAGCGCAAAGTAAATTGATTTTAAAGTTCCAAATCTCATTATAAGAATTCTAAATTCAAAAGGTAGTTTTCGGATTCTTTTTACTAAAGCTTCTATGTGAAATTGAAATGACAAGCGATCAAAAATAATTCCAAGATATTTAAGGCTTTTACAGAAAGAAAGACAATTACAGATACTGTTTTTGCTGCAATTATGAAAACTAATTTTCAAAGACTTTTAAGATTATTCATCAAAGAAAAATTAATTAAATTTGTTTTCTCAGTGTTCAATAATAAAAAGTTTCTATGCAATCAGGGTCCAACAATTGTTTTTCCTGCACTTATAAAAACAAATTTTCAGACTTTCAAGATTATTCTTCAAAAAAAATTTAATTAAACTTGTTTTCTCAGTGNATAATTAATTTCCGTACATAAAGTAAATTATTAATTTAAATTATTGCCTGAAAAAAGATAAATATCATCCGCATAACTAATAACTTTTGCAGCTAGTTGAAGGTAAAGCATTTCATTAATGTAAATTATAAATAAAATAGGACCAAGAACTGTACCTTGGGGTACACCAGATTTAGTTATACATATCATGCGTTTTACCAGGAAGGTATGATATAAAGAGGGCAATCGCTGATCCCAAAATGCCAATAATTTTGAGTTTTTAATTAATGTTAAGCATGATGTATGTTATGTATTATTTAACCTGTACTGGTTACTAATTACTGATTTATATAAGATCAAATCTGCAAAGGCATTTACGTACGTACGCGCATGTCTCTTCTTGGGACTTCTCGAAGTCCACCGGCAATTCCAGGTTTTGTACTTACTAACGAATATCGTTGCCGGCAGACGATGAGAATCACCCACCCGGGTGAAGTCCAGTACATACTGGGATTATTTGTTCGGTCTCTTTCTCGCGGAGCTGCGTCTGGGATCCATTTTCTTGCATCCGAGACGCACCGCGACAATGAATCTTGAATCTGGTTCAATGCTGCACAACATTGAGTGTGGACACGATTTCCGGAGCGACAATGTTGCGAGGCAATGAGTCTGCAACATGTATCTGAGAATCTGCGACAAAGAGTCCGAACAAAGAATCCCAATGCGTACTAGGCTTTTAGCAGTCAGTCCTCAGCCATTTTCGTTCAGCCACCGAGGTTGTACTACTGTTGCCATCAACAAGGTCATTTCATCCCATAACGCAATTAATTCGTAAACCCAAATCCATTCAAACTCCCACTAACACTGTTCATGTGGAGTACTAGATTTTCCTCCATCACCTTCTAAACACGTATAAACTAACCTAATTGAGAGTCAACGAGGTGCCCAATATTTGGCCACCGGCCCTCTCACACTTCCCATTCACGCCAATAAATACATTCACTCTCAACATGCGCTACCGACATCCCTGTTCCCTTCGAGAATGAGAAAAGGGGAGCAAGATATTCATCACTTTAAATCTTTCCACTATAATTAATTACTGTCAACAAGAAAACCCAGCGTAATTTGACTACACAATAAAAGGCAGATTTAAGCCTAATTGACGTTCATTAACATCATAATTTCCAATGTGAAATTAATTGGTAAGAAAAAACACCATAAGATAGTCGTTATGGCTAAGAACGATGAAAATTCCAGGACGATTTTTAAAAAAATGTGTATTAGCTCTAATTGATTTACTTTAAATATTTACAAATTAGACAAATTAGTCAAAAATCTAGAAAAAAATCTTCATATCTGGAAAAAAGTTTTAAATGAAAAGTAAAATTAATGAATATTATTATGTTTAAAATAATCATTTTAAAAGTATTTAAATTTAAAAAATATTATATAATAAAAATTGTAGTATTCAGTAGAAAAAAATCGGCTCAGATATATCAGTTACATGTTTTTTAATTTATTTCCCAACTGCACATATAAATACAACAAGCAAAAATGATATACATAAGATATGTATGTACATGTATATACGTAGGCACCGTAAATAATTACGTTAATTATTCTTATCAATATTTATTTAGAAATCGTGAGATGCGGTCTGGTGTAATGTAGGTTTTAGAAAAACATTTTCTTTATCGTGCCAACGTTTCGATCTTTATTGAGATCATCTTCAGGGCCTGGGATCTATAAACATTGTCCAAATTTTACAAATATATGTAGGATGTGGAAAAAAAAGAATTTATACAATGCTATTTTTTTTCACATCCTACATGTATTTGTAAAATTTGGAAAATGTATATAGATCCCAGGCCCTGAAGATGATCTCAATAAAGATCGAAACGTTGGCACGATAAAGAAAATGTTTTTCTGAA
>NW_019392999.1:7342-541400 GCF_000648675.2 Cimex lectularius
TTATTCAGAAATCGTGAGATGCGGTCTGGTGTGATGTAGGTTTCAGAAAAACATTTTTTTTATCTTGCCAACGTTTCGATCTTTATTGAGATCATCTTCAGGGCTCAAAGTGTTTGTCTTCTGTGTAATTGTGCCATTCTTGCGTGTCGTGTACTAATCACCACACATAGTAAATAATAGAAATATGTAACCTTTAGAAAACAATAAAAAGTATATACCTATATAAAAATAAAACAGAGAACGATATTGCTTAACAGAAAATATTTAAAAAAATAATAATAATACAAAAAGAGTTGCTGAAGGTTAATTTTGGAAAAATTCTCTCGGAAAATTCTCTTTTAATATCGGAAATTGAGCAGTTGAAAAATATCTATTGGTATAATTTAGGACATTGAAGGAAATAGAACGAAGGAGTTCTGGACAGTCGATGGTACTATGGAGAATTTATGGCGGAAAATGAGATTTATTTATTCTCTGCGGGATGAAAGTGACCTAATTTGAAAAAGTTGCCTAAGATGAGAGGCAGATGATGTAGAAAGAGTAGATAGGTCGATGTGGGCTTTATATCTGAACTTTTTCTATTTGATTAATATTTAAACCAGTATAAGGAGACCAAATCGAACTGCAATACTCTTATTTCTAACAAGGGAATTCAAAAGAGTTTTAAGTGAATTTATATTTTTAAAACTTTTCGTGTTTCTTGAAATAAAGCCTAATGTTTTATATAATTTCAAGCCGTCTATATGAGAGTTAAAAGAGAGAGAGGATTTAAAAGTTACGCCCGGGTCAATGATTTGATGGACAACTTTGAGCTGTTCACCTTGAAGAATGGCATACATACATACATACACGCTATGATGGATCGCTCGGATGACGAGAAAAGTTTGCTGTATCGTCAGCGAAGGTTAATGTTTTTATTTCGGGGTGAGTGGGTAAATCAGCCGTATAAATTGTGAATAGCACAGGAGCAAGTGTACTCCCTGTGTGACTCCAGCTCGGACAGTGAAAATGGAGTTAGATCTTTAGTTGGAAATATTTTTCATTTACGTATAATTTTACAATTTGTAGTCGGTATGTCTGTAATTTTGCAGCTGTGAGCTGTTCTAAAGCGATTAATCGTTGAAGATTGTTTTCCAAACAGTACAATAAAAACAGAATAACAGCCGGGAAAGTGAGCCGTTCTAAAAATAACTGTTCGCAATTATTATCCCAGGTCGGCGGCGTTCCGTTTGTTTTCCCTAGGTTTGGATTGACGTCAGGCGCCGACTTTTCAAAACAGATATCAACAGCTTCGGGTGTGCGAACTGGGATCCCGTTAACAACAAAGCGGGTTTTTGTATAATTAATTTTCTAAACAACACACAGTTTAGTTGAAATAAATTATTCTACGAAACAACTGAGCCAGAAAGAACGTAGCTTAAGTTTTGAGACAAAAAGACTGAAGTTTTGTAAAAACAAATTGATGATCCTGCAAATAAACAAATTAAGTATTTTAATAAAAAAACCAAGATGGAGGGGCACTCTCAACACGACACGCATGAATGGCACAATTACGCAGGCAACAATCAATTTGAGCCCTGAAGATGATCTCAATAAAGATCGAAACGTTGGGACGATAAAGAAAATGTTTTTCTAAAATCTACGTCACACCAGACCGCATCTCACGATCTCCGAATAATCCGTAAAATGTAATGTTGTTTCACCAGCATATTAGCTGTATAAACATACACATACATATATATACATATATAATATTATATATATACATATATATATGTATGTATGTAGATATATACATACACTACATATACATATATAATATGTATATATAATATCCGTAAAATGTAATGTTGTTTCATCAGCATATTAGCTGTATTCTGTATATATAAATATATACATACACATACACATACATATATATATACATATATACACATATATATAATATATTAGTGGCTCTGCAAATNATATAAGAAATATATTTTGCATTGTATAAATTCACTTTTCCACATCCTAAATGTATTTGTTAAATGTAAACAATGTTTGTAAAACCCAGGCCCTGAAGATGATCTCAATAAAGATCGAAATGTTGGCACGATAAAGAAAATGTTTTTCTGAAACCTACATCACACCAGACCGCATCTCACGATTTCGGAATAATTGTTCTTTCAAATGGTATAATTGGATTTGTTGTAGTCTCAACATTTTGGAAGTTGTAAGCGTTTTTATATGGTAAGGTAGTGAAAATTTGAAAAAACCTAAATTGACAAATATCTTCAAAACAGAGAACTTTCCGAAAATTTTCTCCTGAGCATTTTTTTCTCCAAACGAAGAGTATAATCGATTCCCTGAGTTTGGTCAGAAGGAACTGGGACACCCTGTATATATAATATATATATTATATATATTCGTTGTAGAGCCCTGAGGCAGAGTTGTGTGGTAGTTAACTACATAGGCAACTGCTTTCAAAAACCCTCAGTACCTAAGTAACCTAAACTCTAGAAAAATGTTATTAACAATCATTAAATACATTTTAAGTAGTTGCAACTGCAACTACTAGTTGGTAGTTTGACCACCCACAACTAATATTTTCTCAACCGCAACTACTGTAATTAGAATGCGTAACTACAACTACGGAGGTCGCAAAACGTATTTGCCACTACAACTACAAGCTAGTAGATGCAGTTGTAGTTCTTGAGCTCTAACATTGACGCAAAATGCATCAAACCTTACCTCAATGTATTAAGAGCCCTTTCCACAGTCCACTTTCATACGCCACAACTGTTATAGACACATAGAAACTAAAACGCTTTAACAATGCAAATTCTGTATGGATAGGATAAGCCGAAAATCCAAATTTTAGAATTTAGTAACTTACCTTATTTTATATATTACCAACTCCACGGTTCATATCTTCTCTATTGATAGGTTGAAAAATTACAAGATCTCCGTGGTTGAAAGCTTTTATTCAATTTAGTATTCTACATGGACGTTTCGGGCTCCTGGCCCATCATCAGTAACTAAACATAGAGAAATCTCATGGTATACTTCACAATCTGAAGGCACACTCATACTTTTATTTAAAAAATTGGAAATTACTGATGAGTGTGCCTTCAGATTGTGAATTATACCTTGAGATTTCTCTATGATTAGTTTCTGATGATGGGCCAGGAGCCCGAAACGCCATGTAATTTACTAAATTGAATAAAAGTTTCAACCACGGAGATCTTGGAATTTTTCAACCTATCAATAGAGAATTTAGTAACGAAATAGGGGAGGTAGATTATAAGAGCTAAACAAAGAAAGAACATCAGAATTCCTTTGGCCTTGGAAAGACAGGTAAAGTTAGAAAATTCCAAATGATACCATTTTACCTATTTATGACTGAATAAGTCAACTTTTTTATTTTTTCTCAACAAGTTTCAAGCATGCTATGTTGAATTCTAGGTGCATTGGGAATGGATAAATTATTATTATAAAATATAATTAACTAAAATAACATATAAAAATTATTATTTTTTGATATCTGGAAATGGAAAACGCATGAATTGTCAAATTTAAAACTTTCAGGAGAGCGAAAAATCGATGATTGGCAAAGTCAGGCACTTACTGCGTTTTCCATTTTCAGTCCTCAATTGAAAACTTTATATGCAATTCAAATATACCTGGAATACTCCCGGAGAAAAGTGGTTGGTTAAAAAAATGTCGCTTTTCATGTTTGAATAACTTGTAATGAAAAAAAAACACTTGGAAAACAAAACAGTACTTATTCCATAAAATCAGTTTTTTAACAGCACCTAGAAGATGATATAGTCAGTTTTTTCAAAAAGTTGCTTGAAAAGGTAGTTTTATATGGAGGGTGTAACATGATTTTTATGGAAACATCATTTTACAAAGTACTCCTAGTACTGTCGAAACACAATGAAAGGAATTTGAATTGATAGACTTTTTTGCTCATATCATTTCTGCGAAAAGACCAAAAATAAACTACCTGGGTCGCTATATCGTTGACCTGCAGGTTAAACGAAATTCTGTGATAACTTCCGTTAAATTAACTTTAACTACCTAACTACCTTGAATATGTCATACAAAGCAAAAAAGGCATTATGTAAAAATTCACAGGTGTAGGAACGGTAAGGAAAGCAGTGTGATTGTTTTGCACCAATGTTTTTTTACGTTTTCATTTTTGCTAATTCTGCACTTTTACTATCAACTCATANTTAAATAAACCAAAACAATAGAGATCAAAAGTGGTTCTTAGGCAGGTGTCACTATATCTATAAATTATAAAAAAGAAAAAGGTCTTTCTAAACTAACCATCTTACTTGTGCTTCCTATTATCTTCTTCCATATCCCTTGCTGCTCCAGAAGATCACTAAAGTCGACTATTATGTTATTACGATTAGACACATTTATCTCCAATCCCTACGAATTGCAATTTTTTTTGCAAAAAAGTATGGCAATATATACAAGGTTTTAACCCTTTCTTGCCAAACGTAGCCTTAGGGCAACACGAAATTTGGCAAATTTCCCAAAGCTTCCATGATTCAAGTTTAGTGTTTTTCCTCCGATATTTCAACACCTGCATTGGCAACATTGATTTTTTTGCGCCAATCTAGAAGCTCCATCTTGGAATCTATCTGCAACATGAATACCCCAGCACTGTGCTGTATCAATTGTTATATTTGCCAAACTTAAATTTTTTCATGTCCAGCTTATAATTTAATATTAGAAAATTGCTTCAGACCAATGATAACTTTAACAATGTTGTTTAAGGTTAGCAGGAAATCCTTTGAGGTTAGGTCGTCCCTGCCCGTGTATTGGCAACATTGATTTATTAGGCGCCAATCTAAAATCCCCATCTTGAAATCTATCTGCAACATGATCTTCACCCAAGCACTGTTCTTGTTCAATTATTATATTTGCCAAACTTAAATTTTTTCATGTCCAGTTTATAATTTAATATAAAATTCAAAAATTGAACATTTTACTTTTCAAGTTGAATGATTTGATGAATAGAACAAAATACCGAACTGTGTATGTTTTCATAAATTCATTTTCTTCTTTAATATAAAAAAATGAATGATTTAACTAATCTAGGTAGCTGAAAAAACCTAAATATCGAGAAATAGTTTAAAGTATCAAACTGAAATATTTGCCCAGTTGAAATTTTTGCATACTAATTTGTTGAAGTCGTAAGGAGCGGTCAAGAATGAGATAGTTTAGAAAAACACCTTTTCATTTTTTTCCCGAACGTTTCGACCTTTATTCGAATCATCTTCAGGGCATAAAATCACACAATACTTTCACCCAAAACCAATATGACACCACAGTAATAGCACCATACTTATGCCCTGTAGACGACCCGAATGAAGGTCGAAACGTCGGCAAAAAAATAAAAAAGGTGTTTTTCTAAACTACCTCATTCTTGTCCTCTCCTCACGACTTCAACTAATTAATTTTAAACATCACATTCTTCAGGGCATAAAGTGTGGTGCTATTATTGTGGTGATATATTGGTTTTGTATGAAAGAAGAAAGGTAATCGTTAAACTATTTTATATTTACTTACCATAAAAAATAACACGATCAAGTTTATTATTAAAGCTAAAACATCACATAAAACAAAATCAAACTCTAAACTATTGATTTATTTTTTTGATTTTGCATTCGTTAATAAAACTCAAATAAAATCAAGCAAAATACAATCTTGTTCCTTCTTTTACATTTAAAAAAAAATTCAAAACGAACTTTTTACTTTTCAAGTTGTATGAGTGTAACAGTGAGCAAGGTAATAAATACAAAAATAAAACCAAGAGACACACTCAACAAGAGAAAACACTCATTGGTATTACTCGAATGTTACTAAAATATTATCTGTTTACAATTAATTAAGGTTTTTAGTTGAGATAAAAAAAGTCAATGGCACGAGCGGGANCTCAGTCGGCGGGGATGGTTTGAGGGGATTTGTTGGCGAGGTTTCTGATGTGCTGATTTACGTTAGTTGGGAGGTTTTTATGAAATTTACGGTAACGGGAACGGATTTCATCTTGAACAAAAGGGATATGAATATCTGTATGTGCAGTTAGGTTCAATATATAAAATGAAGCATGTATTATTTTTCGTAGTATTAAGAGCTGTTTGAATGCGGTGGATGTTGGAATGTTTAGTTGAACCCCACACTTCCAGTCCGTAAGTCCATATCGGCTTAAATATGGTAAGCTCGTTTTGAAGTTGTGCAAGAGCTCTATTTCGTGTCATAACCTCCTGACGTTTCAGTCAATCTTTGACGATTCCACGTCAGGCGTTGGTCGATGTACGGTCCGAGGTAGTGCACCTTGTCCGCAGTCGGGAGGGGGAATATTATTTAAGAAATCTTTTTACGGAGAGTGAAGATAATGTGGGTGGATTTGTCTGCGTTAAATTTTAACCTTTTCTTTTTACACCAAGACTCTAGTAGTATGTGGTGTTGTTGGAGGTTTCATGTGGAAATGACAAGGTCGGAGTTGCTAGGGAGGATTGGTGTATCGTCTGCAAATGTGAATCTGATGGTTTCGGGATGAGATGGCATCTGTGAACACCAGGTATAATGTAGCGGACAGAACGCTACCCTGAGGAACACCAGCATGGATAGGAAAATATGAAGAGAGGGAATGGGCTTCGATGACTTGGAGGAATCGGTCAGTGAGGTAACTCTTCAGTATGAGATAGTAGGTGGATGGAAGGATGCCCTTGACCAGAATAGAATATCGACCTGCGTATGTTTTAATAAATTGAGTTTCTTTTTTAATGATTATTCAGAAATCGTTAAAACGCATCGTTGAAAAAAAGAAAATTATTCCTGACCACCAATTTGGATTCCGAACAAGACACTCAACAATAGACCAAATTCACCGAGTAACGGACATAATAGAAAAGTCTCTCGAAGAAAAACAGATTTGTTCTGCTATCTTCCTTGATGTCTCACAAGCTTTTGACAAGGTCTGGCACGAAGGACTCATCAATAAACTAAAAGGTATGCTACCAAAGCAGTATATGGATATTATCAGTTCCTACCTATCTGACAGACTGTTTAGAGTCAAACAAGAAGATCAATATTAAAAATTAAAAACAATAAATGCAGGAGTGCCACAAGGTAGCATATTAGGTCCACTGCTTTACTTGTTATACACCAGTGATTTTCCGAAAATAGATGGAGTAAAAATTGCAACATTTGCAGATGACACAGCGGTGATATCACTAAGACCGACTATCACCCATTCAACTAAAATCCTCCAAAATGCATGTAATGAGATAAACGAATGTACAAAAAAATGGAAAATCAAGCTAAATCAACATAAATCAGTCCATCTAATCTTTACAAACAAAAAGGTGGACCATGTTCCGTCGCTCAAAATCGATGGAACTACTATACCATACAGCAATACAGCTAAATATCTGGGAATGACCTTAGATGCCAGGCTGAGATGGAAAGAACACGTGAAGAAAAAAAGGACAGAAATAGGTTTAAGGTATAGACAACTATACTGGTTGATAGGACGTGGCTCCAATCTTGCTATAAAAAATAAATATTATTATATAAACAAGTCATAAAGCCTATGTGGACATATGGTATTCAACTATGGGGCTGTACCAAACACAGCAATATCAAAATCATACAAACACTCCAAAATAAAATCTTACGTAGCATGGTCATAAGGAATAAGGACTTACTTAGGGATCTTAAGATCCCTAAAGTCACGGCGGAAATACAAAGATTTGCCGCTAAACACAAGGCTCGCCTCAGCCAGCACGAGAAGCGACCAAACTCTTACATAACCGAAGCATGGTCAGGAAAGTAAAAAGAACAAAGCCATATGAACTTGTGTAGTTAAAAGTGAATAGTGAATAGTGAAATGTAAATCTTATTGTACCAATGGAATTGTACAAATAAGAATGTAAACATTTATTTATTCTATAGTATTATTGTAAAATTAATGGATGGTCTAATAAGACCAGTTTTAATAAATAAATTTAATTTAAAAAAAAAATCGGAAATCGTGAGATGCGGTCTGGTGTGATGTAGGTTCCAGAAAAACATTTTCTTTATCGTGC
This sequence comes from Cimex lectularius, assembly GCF_000648675.2. Lineage (NCBI taxonomy): Eukaryota > Metazoa > Arthropoda > Insecta > Hemiptera > Cimicidae > Cimex > Cimex lectularius. The sequence continues at coordinate 15,436 of NW_019392999.1, forward strand.
CACCGTTTCGATCTTTACTGAGATCATCTTCAGGGCCTGGGATTTACAAACATTGTTTAAATTTGTGTGGTCATTAGTGACCGTTAGTCGATAATTATTTAGAAATCGTGAGATGCGGTCTGGTGTGATGTAGGTTTCAGAAAAATATTTTCTTTATCTTGCCAACGTTGCGATCTTTCGAGATTGAGATAATCTTCAGGGTCTGGGATTTACAATCATTGTTTAAATTTGTGTGGTGATTAGTGACCGTTAGTCGATAATTATTCAGAAATCGTGAGATGCGGTCTGGTGTGATGTAGGTTTCAGAAAAATATTTTCTTTATCGTGCCAACGTTTCGATCTTTATTGAGATCATCTTCAGGGCTCAAAGTGTTTGTTTTCATTGGGCACTCTCAACACGACACGCAAGAATGGCACAATTACACAGAAGACAAACACTTTGAGCCCTGAAGATTTTCTCAATAAAGATCAAAACGTTGGCACGGTAAAGAAAATGTTTTTCTGAAACCTACATCACACCAGTCCGCATCTCACGATTTCTGAATAATTATTGTTTAAATACTCAATTAATTAAACACAATTTTTTTTCGAAATAAATTGTCACAGGCGGGATTTGAACCCACGACTTTCGGCTTCGATCCATGCTGGTGTTCCTCAGGGTAGCGCTCTGGCCGCTACGTTATACCTAGTGTTCAAAGATGCCATCTCATCCCAAAACCACCAGATTCACATTTGCAGACGATACACTAATCCTCTCTGGCAACTCCGACCTTGTCATTTCCACATGAAACCTCCAGCCGAAAGTCGTGGGTTCGAATCCCGCCTGTGATACAAATTTTTCAGTTTCCAAAAAATTGTTTAAATTTGTGTGGTGATTAGTGACCGTTAATCGATAATTATTCAGAAATCGTGAGATGCGGTCTGGTGTGATGTAGGTTTCAGAAAAACATTTTCTTTATCGTGCCAACGTTTCGATCTTTATTGAGATCAGCTGATGATCTCAATAAAGATCGAAACGTTGGCACGATAAAGAAAATGTTTTTCTGAAACCTACATCACACCAGACCGCATCTCACGATTTCTGAATAATTTTCTGAATAATATTTTTTTATATTCAATCAAAGTATTTCTACTCCCTCAAAGTGTTTGTCCACCTATCATCACACATTTCTTTTTTAATAAAAAAAAAATGAATGATTTACCTAATCAAGATAGCTGAAAAAAATCTACATATCGAGAAATAGTTTAAAGTATCAAACTGAATTTTTAGCCTAGTTCTTTTTTTTGTACACTAATTTGTTGAGGTCGTAAGGAGTGGTCGAGAATGAGGTAGTTTAGAAAAACACTTTTTTCATTTTTTTTTACGAAAAAAGGTGTTTTTCTAATCTAGTCCATTCTTGACCGCTCCTCACGACTTCAACAAATTGTGAAACAACAGGTCACTAAGAAATACACATTTTAGATTATAAATTTGGGATCTTTCAGAAGCTGGTTCATTGTTTCTACCCCAAGAAATTGCGAAGAAATCTTAAGTTTCCTAAAGCATCGGCGAGTCGGAGGAAATGAGTGTGTGTACATACCGATTTAAACGGATATTCGGATTAGGCGGATGAGAGAAATGAATTGGTGTTTGTTTAAAAAGAGAAAAGGGTTAATCGTGTTAGATTTGTAGGGGTCGGGGGTGCGACATGCGGTGAATCGAACAGAGGAGGACGAGTGATCCCCGACGGGGGCCGGACGCAAATATTTGGAAATAATTGAATTCAGTTTGGTGCGCATGTTTTGTGCGGCTTTTCCCCACCATTGTCGGCCAACAGAAGAAGCGAGGAGAGGCGGAGCCATCGGAGATTGGTGCCGCACCGGAGTCGTAGAGGGGCGCGCACCTCCCCCAAGTATATATTTCCCCTCCTAGACCGGTATGGCCAGTCTCGATGCGAATTTCGTTCAGGAAAGAGCTCAGTGAGGTGTCAAGGATAAAACGTGTTCCAAAACGTAATTTTTGCTTATGCTGTGCACAAGTGAAGGCAACATGGTGAAGATGGAATCTACGCCCCAGCCGATCGCCGCCAGGACTCCTTTGAAATCGTCTTTCACGATCAGTTCCATCCTTCCGGAAACGGCTTCCAGGCCGGCCAGCCCGATCGTCGAGGCTTGCGTACCCCAGAGCTGTTACTCGGAGACGACCGACACGGATTCCGACTTGGACGTTACCGGCGGCTCCACTCCACCGCCCCTCGACTGTTCCACCAAATTAAAACGGGAAGACGACAAACCCGAGGAGAAGAAGAAAAACGAAAAACCGCCCTTCAGCTACAACGCTCTCATCATGATGGCAATCAGGGAGTCGCCGGAAAAAAGGCTCACACTTAACGGTATTTACGAATACATTATGAAAAACTTCCCTTACTATCGAGACAACAAGCAGGGTTGGCAAAACTCGATTAGGCATAATTTGTCTTTGAACAAATGCTTCGTGAAAGTGCCGAGGCACTACGACGACCCCGGTAAGGGAAATTACTGGATGTTGGACCAGAGTGCGGAGGACGTTTTTATCGGCGGAACGACTGGAAAATTGAGGAGGAGGTCCACCGCCGCTTCCAGGAGCCGTCTTGCGGCGTTTAAAAGGAGTGTGGTTTTAGGAGGACTTTATCCGTCTTTCGCCGGTGCCCCTTGGGCCGTGAACCCTTTGAGCCAGCTCTACTGCGCTCCTCTGTACCATAGGTATTCGACGTATCCGCCTGCTTCTCCGTACGTGCCGATTCCGTCCGTCCCTCTGCCTAAACCACAGGCACACGGTTTCTCGGTGGAGCGGCTCCTGGCACCGTCGACCTACCAACACGCACCCGCGCCTCCACCGGCCTACGACATGTACGCTCCGAGGAACCACCAAGTTTCACCGTCCAGCCCCGAGCCAAGGATGGTCTTCAAGCCGGTCACCCTCATCTCCAGGTCGGGCAGCTAATGAGCCCGTTTTTTAGTACTTGTTTACTAACGACAAACTGCAAATTTGAAATCCTCGCTGCTCGCTGGCCCGAGCCAATGCTGGACGATCGGCTGTTTCATCTCGGATACTCCGCAACCTTCGAATCTCCGTGTCACTCGAGATCTGCCAGCTAGTGAGTCTATGCACAAAGTAAACAAAAACTAACAAACTTTTTTATAACAATTATACACATTCAGGGTAACCCGAATTTCTTTTCTTATCATAAGAAAACACAAGAATTTGATCTCATTCGGCGGGTGTCTTATACTTCCTGTATATTGTTTTATATTTTCTGTTTATTAGATTTGTTTTTACAAAGTTACCAAAAAAAGAATTGTGTACATAGCGTTGTTTATCATGTATATAGTCTATAATTTATGTTGTATATAGTTACTAAATTATTTATGTCCCTAAATGATAATGCCCATGGCGAAAAGTGTAAATAAGATTGGACTATTTGTATTGTAACTGTATAGTATTTAAAAAGAAAGAACAATATTTATATTTTGTACATAATTATGTATAGAACAACGCAGGCTCCATATACAAGAAAATATACAGAGCAAATTTTAAAAAATTACATACTATCTTTTTATTCTCCCTCGCAATTTTTAACTCTTAAGAAAACGAAATGAATTTATAATCTTACACTCAAATAAACCTAAAAATTAACATGAAAATGAACAAACGACAAAACAAACAGATCCTTTAGATGATACAGTTTTTTTTAGCTTTATAATAAATAATAAAATGAGTTTATTATCTTACACACAAATAAACCTAAAAAGTAACATGAAAAAATGAACAAACGACAAAACAAACAAATCCTTTAGATACAGTTTTTTTAGTTTTATAATAAATAATAAAATGAGTTTATTATCTTACACTCAAATAAACCTAAAGAACTAACATGAAAAAAGAATAAACATACTTTTATAAAATATTGTTTGTTTTTTAGCTTTTTACTAAATCATATAGTGAGTTTACTATCTTAAATTGAAATAACCGTAAAAAAAGTCACATGAACAAACGACAAAACATACAAATCATTTCATAAGAATTAATTTTTTTAACTGCATAATAAATCATATTTTCGGTTACTTATGATTTTTTTATAAGGTAAATATACTGGACAAACAAATTGGATATGCCATTGGTTCATTGGTTAAAAGACTATACGGTATAAGTAATGCCAATTTTAATTTGCTTTCAATTAACAAATTTGAAGTAACTGCCCTTAAAAAGGAATTTTTTTTCTAGCTTTTTAATAATTCATAGAAAGAGTTTAATATCTTAATCTCAAATGAACCTAAAACAGTCACACCAGACAGCATCTCACGATCTACAAATAATCATTAACTAACGGTCACTAAACACCACACACTAAAAAAGTAACGTGAAAAAATGAACAAACGACAAAACAAATAATGTGGTGATTAGTGACCGTTAATCGATTTTTATTTAGAAATCGAGAGATGCGGTCTGGTGTGATGTAGGTTTCAGAAAAACATTTTCTTTAGCGTGCCAACGTTTCGATCTTTATTGAGATCATCTTCAGGGCCTGGGATTTCAGGGACAAACATTGTTTACATATTACAATTACATTTTGGATGTGGAAAATTGATAACAAATAATTCTTGTTTTTTTAGCTTCAGAACAAATCATAATATTAACTCTTACTAATGATTTTTTTTATTGAAAATACTGGCCAACCAAATTGGTTATGCCATTGGTTCATTGGTTAAAAGGCTATACGATAAAAGTACCTTAAAGAAGTTACTAGATAAGTACCAAAATTTGAAATTACTGCCAATTTTTAGTTTCAATAAGATTTTTTTAAACTAACTGTGCTTAAAACGCTCTCGTTCGGTTTTCAATAATTGAATTTGAACATTATTTTTAATGAGGTCCTTTATGCTTGTTTGACTTTCGAAAGAATGCCGTACACAATCAAATGAACTTTGTCCAATCGTGGAATACCCGCATAAAATTTTTTGTCCGTTTCGTTTTACCCCATTTCAACATCTCTAATAAATTGGTTAATAATGTTTTAAAATTGTATTGGTTATCTCACAATGGGTGACTGGGGACTTGGTGTCACGGAACCTTCTTTTGGTTTACTAGGTCGAAAAATAATCCGTGTCTGATAATTCTCGCTAATTTTTAAATATGGTTTTCTGCCTTTGATGTACAAGTATTCAAAGTAATATCAGTCGATTTGGTTTTTACGAAAGATAAGAAGGATAAGCAGGATTGTATCAAGTGAGATTCGTTATGTAAAATGTAACAAAAGAAATAAAAACCCTTCTAGCAATGTAGGCTAAAAATTTATTTAAAAAAACACACAATTCGGATTCGTTTTAAACACACTTTAAAGACTTAATTTTATAGCAAATAAGAACATTTTTGGGATTGAATGCTCTGAAGGAATTTTTTCTACGCTTTTCCACTTAAAAATTTATAATTAATCTCTAATTTTATTTAATTTCCATGGTATCATGACCGGGAAAATTCAATTTTTTCAGGTTATATCGATAAGGTTTAAATTTTATGACAAGATAAATCATAAAAATTAGTGATTACTCGGAAATCGTGAGATGCGGTCTGGTGTGATGTAGGTTTCAGAAAAACATTTTCTTTATCGTTCCAACGTTTCGATCATTATTGAGACCATCTTCAGCGCCTGGGATTTACAAACATTGTTTAAATTTAACAAATACATGTAGGACGCGGAAAAAAGTGAATTTATACAATGCAAAAAAATATTTTTTATATTCAATCAAAGTATTTCTACTCAGATTATAAATCTTTGTAAATTTTCCTTTATATCGAAGTAATGGTTTTAAACTTATCGTTATTTTTTTTTTAATTTTCGGAAAAAATCGAAGGCGAAATATCCTTAAAAAAATTGTTGTCGATTTTCACAAAAATTGGTATCCAGAGTATTGTTGGGGTGCAGAATACGAAAATCAACTTTGTTTCGTGTTTAAATATATTTTCTAAACCTACCTTGCAAAGTTATTTGGCCCAAAAATAATTATTTTTATATTTTATTAATGTTGGTTTAGAAAATGTGGTTTTATCATAGCGAGAACACTAGGAGACCCGCGTATATTTTTGACAAAAAAAAAAATTAATTGAAATGATTCCGTAGCCCTTCCCGTGACACCCTTTTGACACTATCTGTTTAGAAGTTTTTAACATTGCCAATATGTTATTATATTGAAATTTATTTAGAAATCGTGAGATGCGGTCTGGTGTGATGTAGGTTTCAGAAAAACACATAGTTTGATTGAATATATAAAAAATCTATTTTGCATAGTATAAATTCACTTTCCACATCCAAAATGTATTTGTTAAATGTAAACAATGTTTGTAAATCCCAGGCCCTGAAGATGATCTCAATAAAGATCGAAACGTTGGCACGATAAAAAAATGTTTTTCTGAAACCTACATCACACCAGACCGCATCTCACGATTTCTAAATAAATATCGATTAACGGTGACTAATTACCACACATTATATTGAAATAAAAACAGAAATTCGTGGAAATTGAAAAGTAACGATTGTTTCTTTGATATTTCCCAGAAGTACTAACATTTCCAATAACAACGTTTCACCATAAGCAATGCGAGTATTTAAAAAAATATATGTCATCTTGATATCATAAATGAATTATTACTCTACTTAAACACAAAGTAAACAAAGAAAAATATTTTAAAAACTGTTAACTTTAATAAAAGTTTCATTTACAGGAAATATAATTAGTAGAGTAGATAAAATAATGAAAGTATGAACATATCAAATAATGTTTATGATAGAAAGAGAACATATACAAAATATAAATAGTATATTGTTATTTTATAGTTTTTTCATGATATGAAAAACTACATGATGTAAAAATTATATAGCGTCCTTTTATTCAGTAAAACAGATCTGGTTGATACATGTCCGTTGAAAAGTAAAGTTTGAACTTTTTGAAAAAGCAGTTAAGTCATTTTGGACCATTTTGATCTGCCAATCCTTGCAGGTTTGCCTTGTAGGATGCCAGTTTCGCCTTCTCTTCATAATCAGATTATTTAGATAAAATTTTCTCCACCGCTGGAGATATCGCGAAGCCAACACGAATCTGACAGACTTAGATGCCCGGAAAAGGGCCAATTTACAGGTCCATCGCCATGATGAAAGTGCAGCAAAAAATTCGGTAGTTTAGTTTAAAATAATTTAAAGTAAAATATTCTCTCCCAATCAGCAGAAATCCACTTTATATAATAATAACCTAAATAAACAATTCAATGATAAAAAATCAAAAAGCAACTCAATTTAGACATTCGAATTTTTATTTTTCGTGATATATATGTTTTATTAGTTTACCTTTCAACATAAGCCACTTTTTATACACATTATAATTATATTTAATCTAAAATGTAAAAATGACTCTATCAAATGTTAAACACCATTTTTTCGTATTTTAGTTCAGTTTGCTGGTTTATCCGTATATTTTTTAATTCGACGAACTTCCAGCGAAGGCCCAAGTTTCATTCTATTTTATTGTACGCTTTAACAAAATAAATAAATTATTTTAAAATTAAAATGAAAAATGTTTCGTCAGACTGGTTTCGGGCATTTCCTAAAGATTTTGGACTAGATTCTTTGGAGGTTGGAACGCTTGGTTGTGATGATGATCCAGGGTTTTATGGATGCGTCTATATCGAATTCTTGCAGTTTTGACAAAGAAAAATGAAGGATTTTGGACTGGATTCTTTGGAGGTTGGAACGCTCGGTTGAAACCACGGGGTTGTGATGATGATGTAGTGTTTTATGGATGCGTTTATATCGAATTCGTGCAGTTTTGACAAAGAAAAATGAAGGATTTTGGACGGGATCCTTTGGAGGTTGGAACGCATGGTTGTGATGATAATCCAGGGTGTTATGGATGAATATGAATCGAATTCTTGCATTTTCCAGGACAATTGACAAAAAAGGTTTGTATGGATAGAGGTTAGGTATGAAGTGGAGAGATTAGGCAATGGTTCGAAGGATTTTGGACTAGATTCATTGGAGGTTGGAACGCGTGGTTGAAACCCCGGTCGAGAGTTTTATGGATATCGAATACTTGCAGTTTCCAGGACAAATAAGCAAAAAGGCCTTTGTGGATAGAGGTTAGGTATGAAGTAAAGATATTGGGTAATGGTTCCTAGGATTTTGGAATGGATTCTTTGGAGGTTGGAACGCATGGTTGAAAACCCACAGATCCTTTCCAGATTGTGTAGAAACGTTTAACTAGTTTATGCCTTCTTTTTTTTTAACCAAGCCTTTTGTCTATGTCTCAAATAACGGGCCAAATTGGTTACTGGAAACGATAAATTAATACGCGTCCGAAAGGCCAAAATCAGCAAGGATAACAAGTCAAAAAGTATCGACCGAATAAGTTCATCATCCCGCAGACCTCAGGGAGAAATCTCACAATTATTTGATAATTCATTTAAACCTTTGTTTTTAAGTGTTAATTTGATTAATGTAATAATGCGTAAAACATGATCGAATTAATACGATTATGAATGTTATAGGTTCAGTTAAGTCTCGGGATTTTATTTCATAACAAATTGTTTATGCTTTCGTAGTTTCGTGTTAAACGTTGTTTACACTCCAGCGGTTCCAGGAACTGTCTATTAGTAAAAATATTTGTCTAATAATAATAGTTTATATTTTGTCTTGGCTGTAAATATTTTTTAAAATTTAAATCAATTTTCTAGGTTTTTAGATAAAATCGGCAATTTCTATATTCTATTATGAAATATTTATGTTCTAATAAAATTTGACTTTCGAAATGAGAGTCTATTATTAAAAATAACGCTACACTTTACAAATTTTACTAAAACTTATTTTATTAGGTGTAAAAATCACCTAATTCATCCAAAATAAGAAAAAAATGAAAATGACACCTATAGGAAAAATTTGGGAAAGGGGTTTTCCTGAATTTCAATAATTAAAAGAAGTAAATGAACAAAATTAACATCCTCTTATATTTACATTCCACGTTTAATAAAGTAATTGTTTAAATCTCTTAGGAGCCGTCGTCCCCTGTTTATAGAATTGCGTGGGAAATCTTACTTTCTAAAAAATCATTATTCGAGAATAATAGGTCTGAACGATTGACTATTAAGTTAAAGACGTTAATACTAATGCCACCGGTCACAAGAATAATAAATTAACTAATTGTCACCTTCATAACAAACCCGTGTAAAATGTAAAAATAGAACGTAAAGAAGAATCAGGAGTCCAAACTGAACCAACTAAAAATTTTAAGCTCATTTCTTCAATATATCAAAAATAATTAACGTGTCGAATAGTTAATAATTAAATTATTTCAGTTACGAATTTTGAAAATAATAATAATAATTGCCCAATGGTGTGACCACTAGCCAGTGTAAAAGGGTAAATTTTCGTTTAAACCCTCCGGAATGACAAGAATTACTTTAATTTACTTTCATTCCTTTTGTTAAACGCCATAAGATGATGATGATGATAGTTACTAGAAAGAGGGTTTTTTATTCCCCAAGTATTACAGTCTTCCGGCTTATTGTACTTTCCTAGTGCAATTGACTCGATCCTTTTGCTAGGAAGTACTAGATCATTGATTGTGTTTTCCTTTGATGATATGGGTGGCTGTTTCTTTCTTCTCATTGCTTAACGTACAAATTGTGTGATCATCGAATATACTAATGTTACGATCTCATATGCCAGTGACTGGAAACTAGTCTTATTACTCCTCTGAGTTTAACCCTCTCTAATTGTAGCATGAGTTGGCCAGTCTTGGTGAGGTTTTCTTAGCATAAATGTACTGTACGATTCACTTCTCCTTTTGTCATTTTAGATCCATTTTGTGATGGAGGAGCCTGTGTGTTTTTTTTTTTTTTGTTAACCCAAGTATAGCAAAGGCCCTGTAAAATTGCAGATCATCCTCTAGCCAGAGGGTCTCCTTTTGTGTTACCCAAAATCCCTTTGTGTCCTGGACCCAAAATATCGTCTGGTTGTTTTGTTTCCCAAGTTTTGGAAATTTTGGATGCATGGACAGGCTAGTTTTGATGACATTTTTTTACACGTTTAGCTTTTATAGCTGATTTATCCGCTTCTCCTTTTGTCCTTTTTTTATCTATTCTGTGATGAAAGAATTTGGATTTTTTTGATTAACCCAAAAATAGATTAGTCCTCCTCTAGCCAGTGTGTCTCGTTTTTTGTTACCCAAAATTCTTTTGTGTCCTGGACCCAAAATTTCGTCTGGTTGTTTTGTTTACCACGTTTTGGAACTTTTGGATGCACTCACAGGCTAGTTTTGATGTCATTTTTTTACACGCTTAGCTTTTATAACTGATTTATCCGTTTCTCTTTTTGTATTTTTTTCCTTTTTTTTTATCATTCTGTGATGAAGGATTTTGATGTTTTTTTTTGTTAACCCAAAAATAGGTTGGTCCCCTTCTAGCCAGTGTCTCCCGTTTTGTTACCCAAAATTCCTTTATGTCTTGGTACCCAAAATATTGTCAGGTTGTTGGGTTTCCCAAGTTTTGGAACTTTCGGATGCACTCACAGGCTAGTTTTAATGTGATTTTTTTACTTGCTTACACTTTTATAGCTGGTTTATCCGTTTCTCCTTTTGTCCTTTTTTTATCCATTCTGGGATGAAGGATTCTGATTGTTTTTTTGGTTAATCCAAAAATAGGTTGGTCCTCTTCTAGCCAGTGTGTCTCGTTTCTTGTTACCCAAAATTCTTTTGTGTCCTGGCACCCAAAATATCTTCTGGTTGTTGTATATCCCCAGGTTTTGGAGATTTTGGGTGCATTCACGGACTAATTTTAATGTGATTTTTTTTCACGCTTATGCTTTAATAGCTGCTTTGCTATCCGATCTTATGGAGATGTTTTTACCAGTGTAACCTCTTTTAAGTCTTTATAAGGCACAAGCAGTGATGTATTTCAGCTTGAATGACCGAGGTGAACCTAATGAGTATGATTGCTCATGTTTTGGGCTTGTACAAGAAACGCTGGATCCTGTTCCTTCATTTGGAGCCGTCTGTATACTGATGCCATCTGATAGTTGTCTCTTGAGACTTTATTTGGTGTTATAAAGAGTGTTTCTGGAATCATGGAGTCAGTCCCAATTCTTTCTTCTTTTTTTAAATTAGAAAAAGTGTGTCGTGTGGAGAGTGCCAGTGAGATATAGCTGTCAACACGACACGCACGAAAGGCACAATTACACAGAAGACAAACACTTTGAGTGAGTAGAAATACTTTGATTGACAAAAAATAAATTTTGCATTGTATAACTTCACTTTTTTCCACATCCTACATGTATTTGTTAAATTTAAACAATGTTTGTAAATCCCAGGCGCTGAAGATGATCCCAATATAGATCGAAACGTTGGCACGATAAAGAAAATGTTTTTTCTAAAACCACCAGACCGCATCTCACGATTTCTGAATAATTATCGACTAACGGTCACTAATCACCACACACGTTATCATTATTGTAATGTTATTTATCATAGCCCTCTTACTTTAAACATAATCACTGATTGTGCGAATAATAAGGATTTAATGTTGTTTTCTGTCGTGATATGAATAGATGGAAAGTTTACTATTTGTTCGAATGTTTCAGTTTGAGCAGACCTTTCAAAATTAATATACGGCCTTGTACTAGAGGAATAAACAATATTTGTCAATCTGATACTGATTAGTTCGAATAATAAACAAGTTCTTTGATGATCCTCGTCCTAGGTGCCAACTGATGTTGATGAAACCAAGAGTTACAAAAAATAAATAGCTTATTACAATTCGGAAATATATTGAAATTACAAAAGAAAAGAACAATTATTCGGTTAAATTGGATGATCATTTATAAATTTATTATACAAAAGCTTTTGTATATGAAGACATTTTAGAGAATGGTGTTAACAATAAAAATTAAATTTCACACAGTTACCGACTTTTAAATTTAAGCTTTACATACATTAAACGATTATTTTATTATTAATAAATTTCGATGTAATAAGAAAAGCACATAACATTATTAATATAATAACTCCTTGGAACCAATCTTTAAATAAAATTTTTGTATCTTTTCACTATTTTGGCAATAAAAATTTATTGATTTGATTGAATATAAAAAACATTTTTTTGCATTATATAAATTCACTTTTTTCCCATTCGACATGCATTTGTTAAATTTTAACAATGTTTGTAAATCCCTGAAGATGATCTCAATGAAGATCGAAACGTTGGCACGATAAAGAAAATGTTTTTTGTAAAACTTACGCCACACCCGACCGCATCTCACGATCTCCGAATAATCATCGACTAACGGTCACTAATCACTACACATAAAAATTTATATTATATTGTAAATAACGACCATATGACCAAATACATCACCGAGGAAGAAACTGGCTGTCAAAGAAATAAAAGTTGTAACGATTATCTCTTTATTCTAAGCAACCCGATTCTACAACGTACTCAAGTCAAAAAGAAATGTCTATTTTATACACTTTTCGAACTGAAAAATTTGTGGGTCCTAACCCACAATCTTCGGATGACTACTGAGCTACCGTGACTTCGATCGCCCACTAAAAACTTCTCATTTAGTTCACTAGTTTTCGTGGTCCGCTTGACCAATTAACATCTTTCAATTAATTAAGGTTTTTACTTGAGATAAAAAAAGTCAGTGCCACGAGCGGGATTCGAACCCACGACCTTCGGCTAGATACGCCACTCTACCACTTGAGCTATCGTGACCTCGATCCTCTCGGACATTCAAACAGCCCTTAATACTACGAAAAATAATACATGCTTCATTTTATATATTGAGCCTAACTGCACATACAAATATTCATATCCCTTTTGTTCAAGATGAAATCCGTTCCCGTTACCGTAAATTTCATAAAAACCTCCCAACTAACGCAAATCAGCACATCAGAAACCTCGCCGATGAATCCCCTCAAACCATCCCCGCCGACTGAGGAGACAATGGCCGCGAGATCTCCTAGGAAGTGATTGATGATGATAGTGAAAATGATAATGACACAAGTATCAATTAAACAGATAATTCCGTTCAATTCACTAATTTCGTGGTCCGCTTGACCAATTAATATATTACAATTAATTAAGGTTTTTAGTTGAGATAAGAAAGTCAGTGTCACGAGCCGCTGCTCAACCACTTGACCTATCGTGACTTCGATCCACTCGGACACCAACTTCCCAACTCAATCCCACCTTTTGAATTTTCCCTCCTTTTTGCCATTTTTCAAATGTCGTGTAATCTATTTGATTCTCGGCGACAAATGAAATGGCCAATGGTGGTAGAGTAACGGCGTATCTAGTCGAAGGTCGTGGGTTCGAATCCCGCTCGTGACATTGACTTTTTTATCTTAACTAAAAACCGTAATTAATTGTATAAACTTCTCATTTAGATTTCCCATTTTTATTTTTATTATTATTATTATTTTTGAATAGTAAGTAAATCACGGTTTCATATAGAAGCCATTTTTTTAACGATTATACACTAGGAGGATTCAATAGTGTGATTCCAGATTAATGTGTACTGTTTTTTCGATTACTAACTTTTTTAACTTTATTATATATTATATTCAATTCATCGTACACATTTTTCGAAATGAAAAATCTGTGTAACATGTGGGATTAGAACGATCCTTGGACTAATAATATCAAACTTTAGCTAATTACTATCTAATTAAATATCTATTTTGCTATATTTGAAGATTTTCGTTTTATTTACCAATTACGGAAAAGCTTCATGTCTTGGGAATTGGTGTAAAAGGGATAGCGATTATTCAAAATCTTTAAATTCATGATTATTTGGAGATCGTGAGATGCGTTCTGGTATGACGTAGGTTTTAGAAAAACATTTTCTTATCGTCCCAACGTTTCGATCTTTATTGAGATCATCTTCAAGGCTCAAAGTGTATAATAAAATATTGAAAAAACCAATTGAATTACAATTGCAAATATATTATTAATGATAATAAGAACAGATTAACATTATTGAAAACGGGTTGAAATGGGAAGTTAGTGTCCGAGTGGATGGAAGTCACGATAGCTCAAGTGGTAGAGCAGCGGCGTATCTAGCCGAAGGTCGTGGGTTCGAATCCCGCTTGTGACGCTTACTTTTTTATCTCAACGAAAACCCTTAATTAATTGAAAAGAATTTAATTGGTCAAGCGGAACTCGAAACCTAATAAATTATTGAAAACTAAATGAAATATAATATAGTAAATAATTATTCAGAAATCGTGAGATGCGGTCTGGTGTGATGTAGATTTCAGAAAAACATTTTCTTTATCGTGCCAACGTTTCGATCTTTATTGAGACCTGAAGATGATCTCAATAAAGATCGAAACGTTGGCACGATAATGAAAATGTTTTTCTAAAACCAGACCGCATCTCACGATCTCCAGATAATGATGAACTAAGTCACTAAACACCACCCGCTTTAAAATAAAGCCGAATTTCGGTTAAAGCTCGATGGCAGATTTGTAGATGATGATATCGACGTAACTCAAGGGGTGGTTCAGGGAGAATATTTATCCCCTCTTCTTTCATTATGTTCTTATCATATGACGAGACTATCTTCATCGCCCCTTTGCCGATTCAATTACTGATGTTCAATTTCTGAAGTCATTGACTCAACTACTCTCTGTATATGTGGAAAAAACAAAAGATGTTCGACCGTGTGAACCGTGTATGTTTTTCGACCAATAGTCTGTGATTTTGTTGAATGCCATTTCTTAATCAAGAAATCAAGCTTTTGGTCGCATAAAGGATATTTGGGTTAACGATAGAAGGACTTATTCGGAAAATACTTTATGCTATTTGAGTCAATAACAGCCGCTAAAACATCGGACATTTTAGGAAATGGCCACCTTGAAGTCTTAGAAATTTTGACTGCTGCTTTGAAAAACTATTTTTATGTCTTCTAATGTACAGCGTCACTATATTAGGATGGAAACGAGGGGAAATCAAGCAAAGATGGCTATGGGAAAACTGGTGAAATGGTGGTTCTCTGTTCTTAATATACCTTATGGAAGGATCGATTAAGGTCTGATGAAAAAATCCACGAAATTGGTTCTGCCAATTGCATATATTTTCACTTGGGACGGATTTCAAATCCCCAAATAAAACGATAGGTCTGAAAAATGCCATACCGAAAATTTTGAAAACCAGCTGTTTATCATCTTTCAGGTGAACTTGAATTGTTTGATTGTCTCAGATGTCTTCTCGCTGTTTTTCACCATTTCGCTTTTTTTATTCATTTGTCCGTGTGTTCAATGATTTCTTGACGTTCGGAAAGATTTTGAACTAAATTAGTACAATTATTTTAGTTTTCACCCCAATAATTTTGTCCAGGTTCGAATTGCGTTTGTAAAAGGAGTATCCTTGGCGTTTCCACCCCCGTCCTGCTGCTAATCGCGGCCGCTTTGAAACCAACGCCCGGGTTTTTTTCCACCGTTTTTCTCCTATTAATTAGGCGGCGGGAATGGCAAAACATCTGGTTCCGCCGGTTTATTGTAGCCACCCTTTGATACACTCAACACCCGCCGCCATGATCGCTCAACCCCCTCTAGGACGGGGTTGGGCATTGTCTACAACCCCTTCTCCCCTTTTCACCCTGCGACCCACTAATTTATTATTCGATACGTCTTCCGAAATCTCGCCCCCAGTCTAGCCTCAGTTTCGTGTTCTTTTTTATAGATGTAACATTTGGTTTTAATGTTCAATACAAAATGATAGATCGGTAGCGTCGGTGTTTAGTAGAAGAACAGTAATAAAAATATAATTATGTACTTATCAAAGGTTGTTATATGTTTAGGTGTTAAGCTCCGAGTGACAAGGTCTCAGAAAAAGTTATCAAAAAGCTAGGACTTAAAGTAAGATAATTCCTTTCATAAACACGTATACAGTCTTCAAGAATATAATCAAATTCTTAAATTAAAAAACATACTATTGGAGTTACATTATTGTAATAATGCAACGGAATTTTTTTTAGCTCGATCGGAAAATCGCTTCTCCTGAAAATGTGAATTTTTTTCACTTGCGATACACCTTCCTCCAAATCCATTTGTCATCACAAAACGAAACTTTTTCATTATGTAGAGAAATAATAGGAGAACAATAATTCGCCTATTAATTCTAAAAATCTTCTAAAAACACCCAGGAACGAAACAAAAAAAGGTGTAAGATTTGAACACAACTTTGAGTTGTAAAAAAATAAATGTTTCTCTACTTTTAAAAGCCCAAAGCCCCTACAGCCTAGCTACAAATTCATAATAAATAAAAAGTATAAAATAAATCCATTAAGTAGAATTTGAGATTTAAAAAAAAATTAGGACAAAAACTTGCCATTCGTTCAAAAAATGGTCTTTATGCTTTGGAAAATTGATGACAAAATAACGTATAAAGTATATTTTTATTATTTTTTAAAATATTTTTTTAAAAACGGATAAAATTTTAAGATTTGATGTTTAGAAGAAAGTACAGACTCTTCTAAAATAGAAACGCTTATTAAAATTAAAATCCTTCGAGTAAAAGTGGAGTTACAAAATAAAATACGACAAAAACCAGCAGTTTGTCCATAAAATTTACGCTATCCTTAAAAAATGTTTGAAATGATACTTATACAGAAAGAAGAGACAACAAATAAATTGTCGTCGAAACCAAAATAAGTTAAAGTTAAAAACTAAATTGGGACAAAAACCGGCTGTTCGTTCAAAAAACGGTCGCTACCCTTAGCAAATTTTAGAGTTTAATATTAAAAAAAGTACAGATTATTCTCAAATAGAAATGCGTATTGAAATTAAAATCCATCGAGTAGAAGTGGGATTGCAAAATAAAATATGTCACCAATTTGTCCATAAAAATTACGCTATCCTTGAAAAATTTCTGAAATACGGACAAAATTTTGGGGTGTGATGCTTAAAAAGAAAGTACAGACCCCCTGAAAAATAAATTGTCATCGAAATCAAAATCCATTGAGTATGTTGGAATTAATAAAATAAAACAGGGCAAAAATCAGCTGTTCGTCCAAAAACGGTCTCTACTGTTTGAAAAATTGACGAAATTCAGTAAACATTTTCGATTTGAATGTTTACCAGTTGTAATTTTTCGTAGGGTGGTGACCATGGCAGGTCCAGGTGGCATTAAAATTAAAATCCTCTAAGTAGGTGATGAGTTAAAAATACAATTGTTCGTCCAAAAAATGGTCGCTATTCTTCAAAAATTTTCTAACCTACGAACAAAATACTATAGTTGATGCTTACAGAAAGTACAGAATCTCCTAAAAAGAAATACATATCAAAATTCAATTAAAAAAAAGAACAAAAACCAGATGTTTCTCTGAACAAATGGTCGCTATCCTATGAAAAATTATTGAAATGCGGTTAAAATAGTACAGTTTGATGCTTCTACAGAAAGTACAGACTTCCCTGAAAAAGAAATTGTCATAAAAATCAAAATCATAGATTAAAGTTTGGAGTTAAAAAAATAAAACAGGACAAAAACCTGCTGTTAGTCCAAAACGGTCGGTACCCTTGAAAAATGGCTGAAATACAGACAAAAATTTATAATGTGATGCTTATACAGAAAGCACAGACTTCCCCGAATAAGAAATTGTCATAAAAATCAAAATAATAGCGTAAAGTCTGGAGTTAAAAAAATAAAACAGGACAAAAACCAGCTGTTCGACCAAAACAACTGAAGCCACCGGTTGAATAATCGTCAAATTTAGTCAAATTTTAGATTTTCATGCTTAAACCTAAAGTACAGACTCTCCAGAAAAATAAATACGCATCAAAATTACAAACCATCCAGTAGAAGTATAGTTAAAAATTAAAATAAGATAAAAACCAGCTGTTCGACCAAAAAAAGTGAAGCCACCCGTTGAATAATCGTAAAATTTAGCAAAATTTTAGATTTTCAAGCTTAAACCTAAAGTACAGGCTCTCCAGAAAAATAAATACCTAACAAAATTAAAAACCAGCCAGTAGAAGTAGAGTTAAAAATTAAAATATGACAAAAACCTGCTGTTCGTCCAAAACGGTCGGTACCCTTGAAAAATGGCTGAAATACAGACATAAATTCATAATGTGATGCTTTTACAGAAAGCACAGACTTCCCCGAAAAAGAAATTGTCATAAAAATCAAAATAATAGCGTAAAGTCTGGAGTTAAAAAAATAAAACAGGACAAAAACCAGCTGTTCGTCCAAAACGGTCGGCACCCTTGAAAAAGAGCTGAAATACAGACAAAAATCTATAATGTGATGCTTATACAGAAAGCACAGACTTCTCCGAAAACGAAATTGACATAAAAAATCAAAATTATGGAGTCAAGTTTGGAGTTAAAAAAATAACACAGGACAAAAACCATCTGTTCTTCCAAAACGATCGGTACCCTTGAAAAAAGGCAGAAGTACGGGCGAAAATCTATAATGTGATGCTTATGTACAGACTCTCATAAACAATAAAGTACCTTTGACTCAGAATTAACTTAAAGTCGAAAGACTTCAGTTGCAAGTCAAAGCCAGGAAATACCAGTACACATAGTTCGTAATTTTCAAAAAAAAAAAAAAAAAAAAACTCATTTGAAACACTTCTAAAGCTAGAAATCTCCTGGGGACACACAGATTCTGTATAAATTTTAAAAATCCTTTTTTGGCCCGAAAAACAACCAATTTAAATCCAGTGTTTGTACAATTATATCACGTTGTAGAATGAAATGAATATTTTAGTTTATTTAAAAGGCAAAATTTTGGCACACATAAATCTTGAAATGTTAACCCACTTATCTATTTTCCTTAAGTCTATTGACAACTTATACATATTTTTAAGTGACTGATTGTTTAGCAATTACGCCTATTGTCAACGTTGTAATTGTTGTTCGGTTTTGAATGGAAGATAACAAGATGTAAAAGAAAAACATTTTTCAAGCTAGAATCGATTGTCAGGGGTATTCCGACATTCCAGGGCTTACAACACAATTTTAAAGAAGAAAAAAAAAAAATTTGCTTTTCAATGGGACCAATAATGTGTAAACTCGGTCAAACTCGTTGTTTTTACTCATTTCATTTTACTACAAGTAATACCAAAAGTTATTTCCGTTGTGGTTTTCTCCCCGGTAACGAGTTGTGAACGCCTCGTGTTAAAACGGAAGAGGGCTCGAAAAAGGCACGGCATGACTCCGGTCATCGGAGAGTTTGAGTGATGTTGCGTCTCTCAAGCAATGTGCCTCAATTAGGATTAGTGTTTACAGACAAGGCCCTAACAGGCTACATCCGCCTACTATCTTGAGACCAATAAACACAACACGAATCCGTCCGAGTACAAACAATCCACAGTTCAATATGCAGTTCGACTAGTGAGACGGGGTCCCTCAGAGAGCATGCAGCCGTTTGTTTCAGACCTTGCCGCCTTTACCAACAGTCAGCGATTATTAATAAAATATTATAATTATACATAATGATTTTCAACTTCTGGGGTCTGCGTGATGAATTAACCTTTATTTTCCCCCTTTTCGATTATCTTGATCTGTCCAGCCTCGCCATTTTCATGCGTTTTTTGGTGCCCAAGTTTATTTTATTATTTTAACTCCACTTGTACTCGATGGAATTTAAACGTAAACTATCACGTTTTTTGTCTTATTCCAGGAGCTATATCATATTTGCTTAACATAAACGTTACATAGGCTATAAAGACGTCCTTGGGAGTTACAAAAGCTATAAAGACGTCTTTAGGAGTTCCATTTCATAAAGTTCAAACCACATGATTACTGGAATGTAAGACCATCGACAGGAAAAGAAGGTTACCTCATGAATTATTAATTAACCACCATTGGACTGTTTGTAGAGTAATTGTAAGATTTCCTCTTAAGGGTGCGGGATGATTGATAATTTGTTCTTTTCGGATCGTTTTGGTTTGCCTGTCGTAAATTCTTTAGTTTTTACATGCACTTCTTCTTCATGAGAGTCTGTACTCTTTGTTTAGGCATGAGACAGCCATATTTTTTCAAGAGTAGTGCTTGTTTTTTGGGGCGAACAGCGAGTTTTTGCCAATTTTAGTTTTTAACTCAACTTCTACACAATGAATTTTAATTTTAATGCTCATTTCTTCCTCAGGGGCATCTGTACTTTCTGGAAAAGCATCGAACTCTATGATTTTACCGGTATTTCTGCTATTTTTCCAAGAGGAGCGATCGTTTTTTTTGAGCAAACAGCGAGTTTATGCCTAGTTTATTTTTTGACTTAAATTCTACACAATAACTTTTAATTTTAATGTGCACTTTTCCTCAGGAGCATCTATGCTTTCTGGATAAGCCTGGGAAAGCATCAAACTCTATGATTTTATTTCTATTTATGCTATTTTTCCTAGAGTAACGATCGTTTTTTAGGGCGCACAACGAGTTTTTGCCTATTTTATTTTTTAACTCAACTTCTACACAATGAATTTTAATCTTAATGCTTATTTCTTCCTGAGCGGCATCTGTGATTTCTGAAAAAGCATCAAACTCTATGATTTTATTTGTATTTCTGCTATTTTTCCAAGATTAGAGATTGTTTTTTTGGGTGAACAGCTAGTTTTTGCCTATTTAATTTTTTAACTCAACTTCTAACACGATGGATTTTAATTTTAATGCTTATTTCTTCCTAAGGAACGTCTGTACTCTCTGAATAGCATCAATCCCTAAGATTTTATCCGTATTTCAGCTATTTTTCGTAGAGTAAGGATCGTTTTTTTGGGCGAACAGCTAGTTTTTAACTATTTTATTTTTTAACTCAACTTCTACACAATGAATTTTAATTAATGCGCATTTCTTTCTCAGGAACGTCTGTACTTTTTGGATAGGCATCAACCTCTAAAATTTTATCCGTATTTTAGCTATTTTTCCAAGAATAGTAATCGTTTTTTTGGCGAACAGCTAGTTTTTAACTATTTTATTTTTTAACTCAACTTCTACACAATGAATTTTAATTAATGCCCATTTCTTCCTCAGGAGCATCTGTGCTTTTTGGAAAAGCATCAACCTTTATGATTTTATCCGTATTTTTCAAAAAGAGCGGATCGTTTTTTGGGCGAACAGCTAGTTTTCGCTTATTTTATTTTTTACCTTAACTTCCACGCAAACGATTTTCATTTTAATGCACATTTCCTCCTCAGCGGCGTCTGTACTTTTGGGATAAGCATCAACCTCTAAGATTTTATCCGATTTTCAGCTATTTTTTTGAGAGTAGCGTTCGTTTTTTGAACAAACAGCGAGTTTATGGCTATTTTATTTTTTGACTTAAATTCTACACAATAACTTTTAATTTTAATGTGCACTTTTCCTCAAGGGCATCTATGCTTTCCGGAAAAGCCTGGAAAAGCATCAAACTCTATGATTTTATTTGTATTTCTGCTATTTTTCCTAGAGTAACGATCGTTTTTTTGGGCGCACAACGAGTTTTTGCCTATTTTATTTTTTAACTCAACTTCTACACAATGAATTTTAATCTTAATGCTTATTTCTTCCTGAGCGGCATCTGTGCTTTCTGAAAAAGCATCAAACTCTATCATTTTATTTGTATTTCTGCTATTTTTCCTAAAGTAACGATAGTTTTTTTGGGCGCACAGCGAGTTTATGCCTATTTTATTTTTTGACTTAAATTCTACACAATAACTTTTAATTTTAATGTGCACTTTTCCTCAGGGGCATCTGTGCTTTCTGGATGAGCCTGGAGAAGCATCAAACTCTTTGATTTTATTTGTGTTTCTTCTATTTTTCCAAAATGTGCATTTTTTCTTCAGGGGCTTCTTTACGTTCTGTATAAGCATCAGATCGTAAATTTTATTAGTTTTTCAACAATTTTTTAAATGTTAGAGACCATTTTTTGAACGCACAGTTTGTGTTCGCCTTATTTTATTTTTTCCTCAACTTCTACCCAATGGATTTTAATTTTAATACCACCTGAACCTGCTTAAACATTAATGCTTACCTTAAAAATTAAAATAATTTAAAAACCAGCTGTTCGACAAAAACAACTGAAGCCACCCGTTGAATAATCGTCAAATTTAGTACAATTTTAGATTTTCATGCTTAAACTTACTGCATTACTTAAAATTACAGACTCTCCAGAAAAATAAATACCTAACAAAATAAAAAAACAATAGAAGTAGAGTTGAAAATTAAAATAAGTGTGGTTATTCGTGATCGTTAATCGATAATTATTCAGAAATCGTGAGATACGGTCTGATGTGTTTCAGAAAAAAATTTTCTTTATGTTCCAACGTTTCGATCTTTATTGAGATCATCTTCAGCGCTCAAAGTGTTTGTCTTCTGTGTAATTGTGCCATTCTTGCGTGTCGTGTTGAGAGTTTGAGCCCTGAAGATGATCTCAATAAAATCGAAACGTTGGCACGATAAAGAAAATGTTTTTCTGAAGCCTACATCCCACCAGACCGCATCTCACGATTTCTGAATAATTATCGATTAACGGTCACTAATCACAACACATTAAAATAAGATAAAATCCAGTTGTCCGACCAAAACAACTGAAGCCATCTGTTGAATAATCGTCAAATTTAGTAAAACGTTAGATTTTCATGCTTAAACCTAAAGTACAGACTCTCCAGAAAAATAAATACGTATCACAATTAAAGTATATTGGGTAGAAGGGTATTAAAACAGAACAAAATTGGAAAAGTCCTATTCTTATTTCAATTTGAATTATGTAGATAAACAGTCTATTTTAGGCAATTTATTTTATGTCTCTATTACTAAAAAGGTTTTGATCATTTGGTTTAAACATTGCTATGTTTCTTGTTCGATAATGTTTACTTCATAGATGTTTTCATGCCATTTTTAATATTTTTTAACATTGTTAAGTCAATTTCAAGTCAAGACAGTTCAAGTATTTTAGGAAGTAATGATGTATGGTTTATTTATTTAATTTTTTTGTAACTTTGTCAGTAAATGATTAATCAATTTTATCATCAGTTCAAAATAAATCAATAGGACTTTTTGGTTTTTTCGTCAACCAGCAGGAATAATCGTGGCGAATGAAATGGGCGATCAATTAGCCTCCCCTACTGTCTATTTGTTAATGGGGGATCGATCGATCAGAATTGATGGTCGATAAAGAACGTTTTGATCTTATCCGAATTACAGGGTGGTAACAATTAACCCGAACGGGCGCTATCTTCATCCAGGCCAGGCCGGAAGGCCATCTGCGACTCCTCCATGCAAATGAGCCTTCGGCTAATTGCCGGCTTAGCCCATTGATTGAGACCGATGTTTTAAGTGAATGTTGCATTTATATCTTGATAAGTAAAAAGTGACTAATTAATTAGTAAATACCTATTTTGCTTAATATGCATTGATGTGGCCACGACCTTTTGAAGAATGGCAAGTAGATTTTTATTTCCTCTAATATTAAGATTTTTTTAATTGGTAAATTTACCATTTTAATTTATAGTAGGGTAGAGCATAGTAAAGCAGACGTCTAAACGCAATACCGGTCAAATAATTTATCCACAAGATGCGAGGAAGAGGGTTGAGTGACATTTCCACCACTTCAAATCCTACCCAGCAATGAAGACAATAAAATTATAAAATTTATTATTAAATCAGAAAATTACTACCCAGAAGTGCACCTAAACCCTCAACGTAACCAAGATGTTAATGTGATGGGTACTGAAAAGAATTAATGGTCATCCGGCCCGGAGGACCACATTAATTATGTAGCGCCGTTAAATAGGAGTGCGATGGTGTGATCGCGAAACCAATAATTAAATATACTAAAATTAATTAAAGCCCCAATACCTGAGGTGAACGGGTGTGCAATCCTCGCCAATCTTCTTTTCAGTGGCTTAGATTAGTACGATACCTGCTAGGTTCCGTCGAAACATTTTCTATCGGCAGCTGGCGGATTTCACTACCGTGATTTGAAATTTAAAAAAAATTAAACTGAAAATAACTTCTAATCTTGAAGTAAGGAATGCTAACACTTCGTATTTTTTCACGGAAGGAAAGAGGACGCATGAACAAGTGACGACGGGAGCCAAACTAAGGACGCAGTCCCTTATCAGCCCGTTTAGGGATTAGGGCGCAAATAATTGTGGCCGCATCATACAAGTAGTTGGCACAACTGGGATTTATAATAATAATTAATTCCTTACAGAGGAAAACGGCAGGTAATCGACCAAATATTGGTTAATCATCCTGCAGACCCCTCAAAGGAAATCTACAATTAAATTACAAGCAGTTCAGTAAGATCAATAATTAATGAATTCTGTGGTAACCTTCTTTTTTGAATGAGGACAATAGTCTTATATTCGAGCAATTTGGCGTTTGGACTTTGGAATTAAGGCTTCAGCAGATACCATATGATAAGTATCTGAAAGTTTACCTGATTTCCGCAGTATGGGAAATGGATAGTTTGGTTTTTAACACAAGAGCGTGATGATTTGTAGATTTCCTAAGAGTCATTATTCCATACTTTTAATATTCAATGTGGTTTTTTGTTTAGGCTGGTTTTTTTATACGCAAGTTCAAACGAACAAACCAAAATGACGGGAATAGGCCTACGAAAATGATCCGAAACTACCTGTGGTTTAATCACTCCTCCAATCCCTTGCGGATATCTCACAATGGCAGTATGTGCAGTTCAATAATATGGTTAATTGTGTGCTGTTTAGTGACCGTTACTTAATGTTAATTTGGGGGTCGTGAGATGCGGTCTGGTGTGACGTAGTTTTAGAAAAACATTTTCTTTATCGTACCAACGTTTCGATCTTTATTAAGATCATCTTCACGGCTCAAAGTGTTTGTTTTCCGTGTAGATGTGTCATTCTTGTTCGTCGTGTTGAGAGGGCGTTTTGGCTTATCTCTATCAATAGGGTGGATTTATTTATTCGGGTCCTTTTTGTACCTAGACCCGCTGGAAACTGAAAAGCATCTGACCAACCAAACCTGCGAGAATAGGCAGACCAAATGTCCCAAAACGAGCAAACTGAGATGTCCTCAAGCATTATGATGGATAATTTATGAATACTGAAGAATCCTTCTTTTTAGGAAGAAGAAATTCGTCTTATATGCTCGAAAAGAACCACAGGACATTTTTATAACCTTTAAATACAAGGTTTGAAAGCACATACTCTGGAGCTCCTGTAATAATGCTGAGAACCTGTTGTCTAGGTTAAGTGAATATTATTTTGATGGTAACTGCATCCACCAGAATCTGAATCCCATCTCAAATGATCGGATTAACGTACTGATGATTTGGCCAGTTGGTGACGTAGACGTCGGTATCAAACCAAACCAGTAGACGGTGCTGTTGAGGATGGAATTTTCCCTAAGAGCACATAAAGCCATCGATGAACAAACCTGCCAGACCAAATTGAACAGAAAAGTAAATGACTTCATATTCTCCATTTTGTGCACCATGTAGATGTGATAATGGGAGCTTTGATAAAGTAGTGGGAACGATGTATGCCAGAGGATTCAAGACAATAAGTTTCTCATTTCACTATTAAACTTAAACAGCTGTAACTGTACTACATGATTCCAAATTTTGAAAACTTTAGTTTCCTCCCTTCCCAGTGTTACCAGTAGGGGATAAATTATTGTTTTCCGACCCGTCTGTACTTGTATCACGGATTAAATAAGATAAGTGGTTGTTGTGCTTGGAGTAGCCGGCGCCATGTATACAATTACCTATTCTTGTTCCTAGAGAATTAATAACATCCGGAGGGGCCTTACACGCTCGTTCAACGGACGTCTTGTTAATCCCTCACAAGGGTCGGTTATAAGGCATCTCGTGTACGGGGCAAGAAAATAAATATAATCATTTGCAAGTATTAGAAGGTTTGATTAATCGAATATTCAATTTTTGTACATGTTTTTTCACCACACTCATGAAATTACGATTAAGATGGCTTTCCTTTGACTGAATTTTTTAATCGACTCAATTATCTATGTAACAATATATTTCTTTTTTTTTTACAAAAAATAATTGGATGTTTCTATGTAAATACTCTGGTCGTTTTATAGGCGGATTTTATCTTTAGTTCTCGCAACCGTGAGAAAGAGGATGGTACAAAAGTAAATAGAAATACACCATTATGCATATTGCATAGGCAGAATTGAATATCCGTTAATTACATATTATAAATTTAATCAACGAAAAAATAATTGACACGCATGAATGTTAAAAGCGTTAATTAAATTGAGGTTGAACTTTTTTTAACTAGGAAGAAAGAATATCGCGGTGTTTTACTCTTACATGTCAAATGAATTTTTTTTTGTTCATTGAACGAAATAACGAAACAAATAGACATATTAGAAAAAGGATAGGAGAAAGATATAGAGAGACAGGAGATAGATATAGGTAGATATATAGATAGTGAGTAAGAGAGGGATACGTAGATAGATAGATACATAAATAAATAGATAGAATATATATNGACAGAAAGAGGTAGTGAGATAAAGAAAAAGAAAGTGAGAAATAAACCGCATATGTTCTAAGATTAATAAATTCATACATAGAATATGGGAAGGGCAATTGAAAAGAAGAGAGAAAGAGAGAGAGAGAGAGTGAGAGCGAGAGAGATTAGCTAGATAGATGGAGTCAGAGAGACAGACTAAGAAGTAGAGGGAGCAACATAAAGAGTGTGGAGAGAGACAGAGTGAGGGAGCAATAGAAAGAGAGAGGAGAGAGAGAGAGAGAGAGTGAGAGTGAGTGAGTGAGTGAAAGGGAGGGGAATATAAATTAATGTGTTATTATATTTGCAGTGATTTGGCTTATTTCTCTTTTACATCCAAGGACTTTAGAGAAAAATAGGAGTGAGAGGTTTTGTGAAATGCTACTCGTACTGTTTTTAGTTGAGCCAAATAGCTAAATATATATATATATATATATATATATGTATATATATATATATATATATACACCCAGGAGGTTTAAATGTAAATCAATTTCGTGTTCTAGAGTGGTGTCACTAAAACCTGCTTGGGCCATAATTTGTTTTATTTCCAAATATTTTACACTCTTTCGTCGGGAGCACAAGGGATAAAATTGTTTTTCTGAGGTTGAAATGCTGGTGAAAATCAATTCGAATTGAGATTGTCCAAAACCTCGAAGGCGTTGACCGCTTTGTGAACGGACTGGAGGGCTGTGGAGAACGCCGGCTCCCGTTCGGCCTTCGGCAATTCCATGGCGTACTGGAGCGTCTCCAGGGGGCCGCGGAGCTTCTGGCACTCGCGACGGTTCAGCAGCATTTTCTTCGTCCTCTTCATCGTCATCTCCAGCTCCCGGACCTCATCCTGCGAGAGGTCTGGCCGTCCCATCTCGTTTAGGATCCTCAGGGCGAAATGCAGTCTGGAAAATTGAAGTAAGTTTAGTACAAAGGGAAAAAAATTGTACCAAACACATTTTAAGTAAATAAGGTAAGTATTTTTTTGCTTTTTAGTCAACTTTTTCTATCAATTCTAGTTAATAAAACAACAGTGATGCTTATTATAACCAAGAGCTCAATTGATTCAATAATCTACTTCTATGAGTCAATGATATACTTTTATACAGAAAAACAATTATACTAAGAAACGAAATATCAATGAAGGCTCACTAAATGAAAATTACTTTACTGGGTCCGCCTATTCTCGCTTGTTTGCATTTCATTTTCAGTTAAGTAAGATGATTTTCTTTACGAATTATGTTAATTCATCTCTAAGAATTTTTGTCTAGTGAAACAAAATGAATAACAGGAACATATTTTACACAAAAAGCGAACAATACGAAGAATTTTTGTAATAATTAAAATTATTATTGGAGAGAATTTAGTTGAGATGTTATATAATTAGGGAAAGTTTAGTGACTGGTTAG
Organism: Cimex lectularius; assembly: GCF_000648675.2. Lineage (NCBI taxonomy): Eukaryota > Metazoa > Arthropoda > Insecta > Hemiptera > Cimicidae > Cimex > Cimex lectularius. The sequence goes on from NW_019392999.1 coordinate 43,337, forward strand.
GTTAGATTAGGTAGGGTTAGGTTTAGGTTGTGATTAGTTTTTTTAGTCATGATTTCAAATAGAATTTGGTTCCACTCACCGATCAAATCCGTTGTTTTAGATGAAGAGTAAAATGACCGAAAATGTTAAAAGGGTGTAGAAGTGCTCGGTCGCAGCATGGATAATTTTTGATAAACGGCTTCTGATCGAGTTTGAGAACACTTTTCGATTTATCAACGCCACCCGGGTCAGGAGTAGTGGTTTTCTGGGCAGTCAATGAAAAAAGAGAAAAAATCTGAATTAAAACCAAGAAGAATCGGAGAAAAAACAAATCTAGTGAATGAAGAAAGAGGTTTAAGAAGTTGAGAAACAGCGATTTTGGTCGGGTCGACCGTCCGCCTGTTCTCGCTGTTTTTAAGTCAGACGCGTCACGCTGAAATGATACGAGAATAGGCGGACCTGGGAACGACGGGCGATAGAAATGATGATTCTTCAAAAAATTTCAATTTCAGCCTAACCAAAAGTTATTAAAGCATGTACCAACCTATCAAACTTTTATGTACCTATAAGCCCTGATGATTGCATAAATGCAATGGAAAGGTTGTGAAACAATTGTAGATTTATTCAACCATACTTACACTCAAGGATAAATTAATATCAAAAGCAGTATTTTTTATGTTCTACCATTTTAGTATAAGGTACTGGGCATGTATTATTGTGTCTGGGAAAGAGAAAATTGCTTACGTGTCGAGGGTTCCGCACTCTTCACTCAGTTCCATTTCCATCCTCTTGCGATCCTCATCCGTTTCGTTTTCATACCACGATGATGTGAAATCCGACTTGTTTTCCTTGAATTTGTCCTGTTTCGATTCTTTGAGAGTTGTCTCTTCTTTCGGTGTCGGGGAGTCGCCTGCGTCTGCCGCTTTTCTCTTCGACTCAAACGCGTATTCGCGAGGGGTTGGGCTGAAAGACGTTACCTTCGCTTCTCCAGTTTCCATCTGAAAAAAAATAGTGTTTTTTTTTATTTCTGAAGGAGAAATCGACTTGAAAACGATCTTGCAGCCACCAGTTTGGGTCGTTTCAGAGATCAATATAACGAAATTTCAATTCACAGAATAATTTGTTATGGAAGAGGATTTGAAAAAAAATATAAAGATTTGGGTTAAATAATAAACGTGTCATTTCTCTCTCTGGTAGCCGACAAGATCTTCCATAACAAATTTATCTATGTTTTTTTAAAGCCAAAACTAACATTTTGTTTGTTCTCGTTGAAACGCCCATCCTATGTAGCTCCACGGTTTTGAATCAACAGTGCCGCGATAGCCGAGGAAATATGTGCAAAAATCGAAGAAATTCTGAAACTTAATTTTGAAAAAAATATTTACTAGCGATGATGCAGGCATCAACTTTACTAATTTTGCCATGCCCTTTAGTAAAATACCTTCGGCAGTCGAATCTGTTTCTGCGTGATGGCCAAGGCTTTCGTGAAACGCGGCAGGAGTTCACCGTCTTTCCTTCTGAAAAAAATCGAACTTAATCAGACAAATACGGTTTGACTTTTCTTGACGATAAGTTGAAAAATACACACTCGTCAAGGGTTTCCAGGTCTTTCTTGAGCGAGCTGAGCGTCATGTCTAACAGTTTAGTCGCAGACTTGACGTCTTGCCTCAATATCACGACAATGTCATGGACATTTTCACTTATCTGAAAGCAAAATCGAGGAAATAAGAAATTTAAAGGTTTGGTTTTCATACTAGGAAGGTAAAGTTGCTATGTAAACCACTCGGTCAAGAACTGGTAAATGTATTCCCATTGTAAATGTATTCATACAAAATGTATATCAGTTTTCCACATTACTGTCAACTCTATTCGTCGGCCTCAAGAGCTACAGAAGAAACTCCGTCACAAAAGTATCTATACTCTCTTGAATTGAAAAATGGCAAAAAGGAGGGAAAATTTAAAAGGTGGGGTTGAGATGGGAAGTTAGTGTCCGAGCGGATCGAAGTCACGATAGCTCAAGTGATAGAGTAGCGGCGTATCAAGCCGAAAGTCGTGGGTTCGAATCCCGCTCGTGACACTGACTTTTTATCTCAACTAAAAACCTTAATTAATTGAATGATATTAATTATTCAAGCGGACCACGAAAATTAGTGAATTATCTATATTGCTCATTCAACTGCCCAAAATGTCAAAGTTCAATAAGAGGTGTACAAAAAAAAATGGCATATTGGCTACACAAGGCAGTAACAAAACCTATGGCTCATTAATACGGTGAAAAAAAACTTAACAAAGAAAACCTTCCCAAAAATCAAACAGTGTGCAAAAATTGGCAAATCTATGCATCACGGGAACAATGTCAAAAACTCCATCCACTTAATTACAATTATACAGGGAGAAGCTAGAAAAAGCTCATGTATCTGTAGTATAAAAACATTTTTTAAAAATCCTAAACTTCGTTTTATCATCAATGATCGAGTTTGTGAGCGAATAGCGAGAACAAACGGACCCAGATCTTACCAGCACTTTATAGTTTTATTACGACGATGGTCAATTCTGGCAGTCAATTTTACTGTTTTAAATAGAACTAAGCATCTAATTGAAAAATCAAATTACGAGTGATAAAAGCCTGAAATTTCCAAATTGAGGAAATGATGTTTGGAAATTCCAATGTACGTACAAATTAAAATACCAAAATTTTTTTTTTTTTAATTCACTAATTTAAATTTAAACGACAATTAATTAAGGTTTTTCATCTCAACTAAAAACCTTAATTAATTGTAAAAATTTTTAAAATGTTATTGTTGTATAAAATTGTTCTTTGCAAATTTAAATTTACTCGTTTTAAAAGTTTATAAAGGTTTGGCAAAATGTTTAATGTAACGACGTACCACTTCAGGCTTAACTTGCTTGGTCTGGTTTATATCAACAGGAAAGAACATAACACTAACCTCTATTTATTGTGGCCAGAATAAGAACAACCCCAAGAGGACCTATAAACGATCTAAAGCTTTGATTCTATATACGGTGATATTGTTTTAATGCACTTAAAATTTATGATGGGGAAGGTTCGGGCATGACCTCTATAGGAGGGAGTCGTCTTGGCTTGACTTGGAGAAAATTGTTTTTTTTTAATAAGTGTGGTTTTGTTTTAGATGTTTTCTCGTCAGAGATGGATTTGCAAGTTTGAATGTAAGATAACAACCTTGGTAGGGTCATCTCCTAGGTCGAGTTCCCTCCTCGCCCTGAGTATCTTTGCTGCGAACTTGTTCTTCATCTGCCTCGGAAGTTGAGCCTCGGCGATGAGCTTGTCGGCCTGGTCGAGAAGCGACCTGACGCGTAGGTACCTCGCGGCGGCTTTTTCCTTAACCTTCTCGCGTTGCCGCTCGGCTTTAAAAGTCGCCAGGATGTCCCTCGATAGCGCCATGGTGCTGTTACTGGAAAAAGAAGTCAAAACTGTAGAATCCGATGAAGGCGGGCACTCCTCTACTTACTGTCCTCCGCAACCATGTAACAAGGGTGTCATGTGTGACATGTTCTGGTGTCTTATGAAGCCTGCGTAGTAACACGCAGTTCATAGTTTTGTCTGTGACTATTTCGTGTAAATGTGTGGTAACAGCTGTTTTGTCCCCGATTTCAACTTTTCAACACTTTGTAAATATTATTGAAAATCATGTCGGGCTATCTTTTAACACGTCTTTTTTATTTTCACAGTATTTTTACGGTCTTAACCTTATGGCACACGAAGAGCACGAGAGGTATTGCTTTGTGACGTAAGATGAAAATTTAATCATTTTGCTTACCTTCTTCGACTCGCGCTATTTCGCTTCTGTCCTGTACCCATTGTTCTTCCTCTGTCGCCCGTGGAGTGTATTCGTCGGCGATCAATTTTGACTGAGCTTTATACTGAAGAATTCGACTTAGGATTTTTTTTGGTTTATTAGCCGAAAAACCGGGTTAAGGGGACACTGAATAATTTTGATACGGTCTGCGATGCCAAACCTTCTCCATTATTTATTAGGAGGTTATAACAAAAAAAATTCATAGTCGTCCTTAAATCCTCTTGACCATCCCTCCATAGATGATCTTTGAGATTGTGATGGCACAGTGCTGAGAAGAAAAGCAGAGTGCTTATCCTTGGTATATCTTTAGGTGAAGAAAACACATAAATCAAGTGTAATTATTATAAAGAGGTTTCCATCTTCTACCATGATCCAAGTAAATCAAAATATAAATAAAATTGAGCGTTGATATAGGCTCAAAATTATCTACCACTAACACCCTACCAACTCCAGAAGCCGGCTACTTTAATTTAGCACTTGTTCGTTTGTAGCTCGGATTTATTTCCGAAGGATTAATTTATAACCGAAAAGGGATCTAGCAATGCAGTGGTAACATAATGTGAAAATGTCAAGGGCGGTGATGTCTCATTAGCATATTGATAGGATCTACCGGCTACTCGTCCGTTTCCCCCGCGTACACGACGTGGCACCGCGGGGTTTTTCGAAATTAAATTAGTTTCACTTCCGTTTGATGTAGGTCGGCAGATGGCCTCTGGCAAACAAAGGCAGACCGTGATTGATGGACGGTGAGGCGAAATCGTGTCGGGCCCCACGGTAGCACCAGATTCGAAACTGTTTTGACAAGAAAGCCATTACAACCGGGCACAGCCACAAACACCCTCCCCGGGCTTCTTGGGTGAATTTTAATGAGCGGCCTTAAATAGCCTATCACGATTTTACTTGATCAAACGTTGTTACTTATTCTAACCTGTCACTTGATATCATTAAGATTAATTCAACGTGTCCCTCCTACCAGCACTTCAATTTCAAGAACAAAACATGAAAAATAAAGGAGCTGTTTATAACGGTCAGGTCGAATTCATTATGACTAAAGCCAAATTGGTCATGTTATGTCAAATCAAAGAAAGTTCACTTTTATCGACAAAGTTTAAACATTAACAGTCTTTTTGTTTAACCATCTAAAAAAACATCGCTTTATTCACGACCCAAAACATGATTTAATATGCTTTTACTAACCTCAAGACGAATATATTCTTTCACTTTTCAATATTAGAATATCAACCAATTTTCACTCTCGAATAGTCTGGATCAAGGTATGGTCTTTAAGAGAAAAGCACATTCATTGGTTACTGCCAAGCTTTCGACCTATTTTAAGGTCATCATCAGCGCAAAACAATCTTAAATGTGTCTACAGATTGGCTTATTTAAGTTTTCTACAGGCTCCAATTTTCTTGAAGACCGACTCAGTCCTAACATTGCCAAGAACTGTAACAGTATTGCAACCTTATTGCACCATGATAGGTGCCTCATTATTCGGTCGAAAGGCTGGCAGTAACAACCGAATTTGATTTTTTCTTCAAGACCATACCTTGATCCAGAATGTTCGTGATATTCTTTCACGACTATCTTCTGTAATTTGGTCGCTACCAATCATTTTGGTTTGTCTTGACATCTTCGATGTTGGGTCTGAGATGGTCAGATAGTATATCCTTGCCTGAACGGGGTTAGGATAGATCGAAATTTTAGAAAATGGGAACGGATCAGCTCTTTGACACTAAGGTCATGAGGTCATCGTGGAAATTTAGGTTAGCCTTCTATGAATAAAGCAGCGGTTTAAAACGAATCAATCCTAAGAATGAGACTAGGCACAGAGAACTCACATGCTAGAACTATAACTGAACTAAATTGCTGCCTCGACACTGTAGACCGTGAGGGCATATGCTACTCAGAGCAGCAGAAACAAGACTGTTCAGATTATTGGGGGCCGCGGAATTTCAGGCACTCGGGCCGGTTCAGCAACATTTTCTTCATTTTCCCCAGATCCAGGTGATGATGGCTGCATACATTCAATGTAAAGGCTGTGAAAGAATTGTAGATTTATTCAACCAAACATACACTCAGACATAAATTAATCTCCAAAGTAGTATTTTTTAATGTTCAGTCCTAAGAAGGTTCTACCATTGTAATATAAGGTACTTGGGTTATCAATTTTATTATATCAAAGAGAAACTTTTTTTACGAAGAAGCAGAAACAGCGGGTCAACGTCTATTGAAGGTAAGGTAGCATGTTGAGTCCCACTTTTGGGAAAAATCCCAAGGGCTGAAAAGTTCACTCGAGGGTCCTTGACAAAGATTTGGAACCTGAAAAAAACATTAACTTAATGAAGATCTAGATAACAATGGACATTGCACAACAGATCTACTCTGATCGTAAGGTCCGAAAAGTGTGCGACTCCTTTTAATAATTTTTCTGAAGACTTTCGAAATTGTTTCGAGGGACTTCAATCCTCTCCGTTTGTCCAATAGTCGATGTTTTGTAGCATCGTGATATTTTTGATTTTATTTGCCATTGGCTTTAAGTCTTGTGTGGAGATTCCACGTCATTCTACAGTCTCAAGTCCAACTTGCGTTATCTCCACTATCTCCTTGATATCCAATCTTAATTTTGGTTTCATATCAACAGGCATCTTCAGATCTTTGCTTGAAGTTCGTCCCGAAGCTTGTCGTTAGTGTGGGATTTGTCAAACCTCTCCCTGGATGAACATATGTAGTAGTGGTAGATTCAGGTCGACTTCTAGGGTAGCCGTACTCATTAGCCCGGTGATGCCCAGGCGCTAAGCAGTACTGAGCTGTATTGTTTTCGTCCACCAAACCACTGATCCGTATGTTATCGCTTTGTAATAACTAGCACTAATAATGCTCCCTTGTGTATTTGTGCTTCCACACCACCTCTGCACCAATAACCATCAAACCTCGTATAAAATAAATAGAGGATAGAAACTGTTTGAGTTTCTTCTTCACTTCTTGGTTCTTGGTTGGTGATCTGAAAACCGTACTTGGTCGTTATTAGTCTGAAAGGTTGTAAATGAACTCTTTAACCAAAATTATAATCCATTTGACCAAGACTTACGACGACCAGAGATATAATGGGCGGGTCGTGCCACGGGACTCAATTAAGTTCGCGTAATCGACCCCATTCTCGGATTTACAGGATGCACGCCGGCAGTTTTATTCCGAATATAATAGAACGACAATCGTTTAAAAATCAAAGCGGAGTAATATTGTTTAAGAACTAAACTGAACAACGTTGAACAGTCTTTTTTTTTATCAGTGTGTCCATCTTCTGTTGTTTTGGTCCGATAGATGCGTTTTTTACTAATAATTTTCTTTGAAATCTGCTGAGATGGCGAGACGAGGAATCTATCAGACGAAAACAGACAGGTTAGGCTAAAGAAATTAGCTCTTAATAATTATTCAAATTTAACTGGGAAAATTTTTGGGTTGCCCTGAAAATAATGCAGGTTTTCATTTTTTCTTTTAGTTAACCCTCTATATAATAAACGGTTTACGTTTTATTCTTTTGTACGACTGTCAACATTTTTTAATCCTCTTCCGAACGAAAATGTTTTTTATCTCAGTAGAATTTCGTTACTTGGGAATAATTCAGGAATAATTTCGTTTTACGAGTTTTAAACTCGGTCGGAAGGGTGACCAAACGGCCAGAAACTTTAATGAAGTCTGGGCCGATGGCAGTATAAGTGAGAGCACGGTTCAGAGAGGTTTTGAAAAATCGAGGGGGAGACTTTAGCCTTGAAGACAAAGAAAGTCGTGGAAGGATTTCATCCCTAGATGATCATTTTCTGCGAGCTTTGGTCGCAGAAAATCCTAGAACTTTGGTAAGGTACTGTTCGTAAACTTGCAAAGAATCTTTCAGTCAAGAAATTGACCGTCGCTGACCATCTTAAGGAAATTGGAAAGGTGAAAAAGCTTGAAAGTTGGATTCCACATGCATCAAACAACCGCACAAAAAAAACAAACAATCATCGTTATGATGTTTGCCACTCTTTTGGCGAAACAGAAACCCTTTTGTTGAATTGTTACGTGTGATGAAGACTGGATTCTCTGACATGACAGACTCCTGCACAGTGGCTCGGCAAAGGAGAAGCAGCACCATATATTTCAAAGCTGCCAACTCATCAAAAAATTGTGATGGTGACTCTTTGGTGAGGCTCATTTGGGCTGAATAACTACGGATTCTTGAACCCTGGCGAAACAATCAATGCCGAAATATATTCAAATTGAAGCAATGCTCTAAAAATTGACATTATTAAAGCCATCTTTGGTCAATCGGAAAAGGTCGATTTTGTTACTCGGCAAACGAAAACTTAGATCTTGGTTATAAGTCCATTCCTTTCAATTAATTAATATTTTTAGGTAATGTTTTGGTTTGGGGGGGAGCCGAAGGCCGTGGGTTCGAATCCCGCTCGTGGCACTGACTTTTTCATTGTGTGCCTTACATAAAAATAATTTAAACGAATTTTTTTGTTTAAGAAGAAGAAGAAAGTTTTCCTCACCCTCCTTATTCTCTAGACCTCTCGCCTACCGACTATCATTTTCATTAAATTCTTTTCAACTAATTAATCTTTAAGTAAGGTATTGGTCGAGATAAAGAAGTCAGGGCCACGAGCGGGATTCGAAAAACGGCAAAAAGGAGAGAAAAATTCAAAAAGGTGAGGTTGAGATGGGAAGTTGGTGTCCGTGCTGAAGTTGAAATAAAAAAGCCAGTGTCACGAGCGGGATTCGAACCCACGACCTTCGGCCTAATTCGCCGCTGCTCTATCACTTGTGCTGTCGTGACTTCGATCCGCTCAGAGACCAACTTCCCATCTCAACCCACCTTTCGAATTTTTCATCCTTTTTGCCTAATAATTATAATACCAAAGCATCAACAATGGATATATTTCACTGATTGATTGAAACGCCGAACACGCCGGGGATTGGTACAACCACAGTTTCGGATTTTTCCTGAGATGGGAACGATTTTTTTTTTGGTCAAAGAAATTTTCGGACTTGAGCTATCAACTTGGATTCCCCCTTCCTCAAATATTCAGTTTTGTCGATTTCTCATCTTTTTTTATTTTTATTTTTTTATTAATGAGTGTTCTTTATTTCTTGTTAAAAAATGTGCTGAAGCCTCCATTCCTTTTTTTTTAATTTTAAATTAAAGTCCTTTTTTTATAATTATTCAGAAATCGTGAGATGCGTTCTGGTGTGATGTAGGTTTCAGAAAAACATTTTCTTTATCGAGATCATCTTCAGGTCCTGGGATTTACCTTTTTTATAATGGCAATCAAAAAGCTTAATTTTTTCTCAATTTTTCTATAATTTTCTAATTGCCACTATTTTTCGGATGGGAAAAATCCATCAAAAATTAAGTCTTAATTTTGTTTTGTTTTTGTCATTAACAGTGTCTTACCTAAAAATTAATCAATGCGTATGGCTATATATAATCCACCACACGTATGAATGATCCTCCTATTTGTATGAATGTATTTATTTGCGTGAATGCCGAAGTATGCATGGGTGTGGCTGTGACGGAATATCAAGTACCCACAGGCCCATCAAATTAGTATAGATATGTTATATATTTGTAGTATGATGTGGGGCCATTGGCATTTCGTTGGTACTATACTTCCGAAGTGTAGTGGCTTGTCCAGAATGAATGTATTTATTAGCGTGAGAGGTGTTGCGTGAAAGGACGTGGCTGTCGAGGAATATCGAGTACTCCACAGGCCCGTCAAACAATTTAGATTATGATAGGTTAATGTGTAAGTGGAACTTGTAAATACAGTTTGAACGTATTTATTAGTGTGAAAGACAGGGGGCCGCAAGATCACGATAATCTTCCGATCTCCAATTTAGTTGTAGTATAGGTTAGTAAATTAGAATGAATGTGAATTATGAAAATGTGTAAATACTATATCTATGTATTTTAATTTATCACGTATGGGAGGGTAACAACAAACAAGATAACGAATCCCCTATTAAGTGAATTAGGTGTGTCATTAGGTGTTCAAAAAAAAAAAAAAAAAAAAAAAGTGTCATATAATAAGGACTCAAAATTCAATTCGCAGGAGGAAGACAAGATGCCATCACGTTGGGAGAACTGTATTGGAAATAATGGAGGGTATTTTAATTAATAAAAATTCTTTTAAATCATTTATTTAATCGATTTTATTTTATAAAACGATAAAACCAAATATTTTTGTGAACCAAATACCATATCTAATTCCCAGTTAGCAACTCATTTTCCAGGCGTCAGGTCGTTTACCATTTCTGTTGGTAAGATGTGTTATGACGTCGGCTTGTTTTTACGAACTTTTCTCATCTATATTATAAAAGACGTTGTGGGAAAATAGAGAACAGGCGTTGCAAGTTGTTATGAAACAAATCGTCCTCTGTTTGTCGAAGAACCCTTTTTGGTGCCGTCCTAGTACAAAAGCTCCGTCCAGGTATCCAGGCTAGGGTCGCCTGTGAGATGTTGTTCTGAAACATTCGGCCGGGATTCGTGTTTAATATGGCGTGGTCCGGCCGTGGGAAGGGAGATTAATTTGCGGCCTAAGACTGTTTTGATAAAATCTCCGTCTCTGTGTTGCCTTTGAGCGGTTTGACGAAGCGTATTGAACTCAGGAGACAGCCGGCTCGGCCTCAAAGACGATCCTCCAGGCACGCAAAAACGAGCCTACAAATAATTATAAAAATACAAGTACAACAACAGTGTTGAAATTCAAAAATCCAAACGGGAAAAACTTTATCTCTACATTATATATAATAATAATAATAATAATAAAGCATTTATGAAATCAAAAACACTTAACAAACATGTAGTATTCGTTTGGGTTCCGAGTCGGCATTTCTGGAAATGAAAAAGCTGATCAACAGGCAAGGAACGCTGCAAACCATCCACAAAGAACAGATCAATTTTCTCTCTGCCCAGATGATATAATCGTTTATGTCAAAAACATTATCAAACGATAGTGCGCGGCAAGATGGAACTGAGGAACTTGGGAGAAAAGAATGTGTGATTCTCTCTAGATTGCGAATAGGTCACATCAGGCTAACCCATAATAGGCTTTTAATAGGCCAACTTGTGCTCGATGCGAAGTGGAGAACGTATCATTCTGACTGTAAAACATTTTTGTCGACTGTCGCACTTTGCAATCCTTTAGACACCTTTCGAGTGATTTAAAGGAGTTACTGGGTCCCCAGAGTTTCTTTCGTAGAACACTTTTCAGTTTTCTCAAATTTATTGGAATTTATAATGAGATTTAGTCCTTTTCCCAATTTGTTATACCATTGAATGTTTGTTTGCTAATGTTTGAGAGTTATGCGTGCAAGATTTCTATTTTTTTCAGGAATTTTTGTGTCTGCCAGAACGGAAAAATAAAATAGAAGAAAATACAAATTGCGGGGTAATAAACTGCCATGCCTAAAATCGCAAAAAAAAGGATTAATTTATTTATCATATTTTAATGGAAGAATAAAATGATAACGATGAACCTATACTCATGCTGAGACTGTTGCTAGTCTGACTCCATTATTATTATTATTAAATTCACTAGTTTTCATGGTCCGCCTTTCCAAATAATATCTTTCAATTAATTAAGGTTTTTAGTTGAGATAAAAAAGTCAGTATCACGAGCTGGATTCGAACCCACGACCTTCGGCTTGATACGCCGCTACTCTACCACTTGAGCTATCGTGACTTCGATCAACTCAAACACTAACTTCCCATCTCAGCCCCACCTTTTGATTGGTTTAAAATTTAAAAGTTGGGGTTGAGTTGGGAAGTTAGTGTCCGAGTGGATCGAGGTCACGATAGCTCAAGTGGTAGAGTAGCTGCGTATCTAGCCGAAGGTCGTGGGTTCGAATCCAGTTCGTGGCACTGACTTTTTTTATCCCTACCAATATTTCAAAATTCATTAATTGCTAAGATAGAAGATTTGGATGTTAGGTCGTGAAATGACCGTAGCCGTTAAAACGCACTTGAAAATTATATATATATATAATATTGAATTTGAATTTGAAATTTATTTTTATTTACAAAATATTTACAGTATTTACAAAGAAATTAAAAGACTGGCTTCAGGTTTCTTGCCTATATACCTGAACTGAAGTAAAAAAAGAACTAATTTAAACATATCTCAATATTAACACAGTGGGGGAAAAAAGCCTTTACGTTATATAGTTAATTTACAGCAAAATGTGCTTCACTCTTTTGTACTTATATTTTTTGTAAAGTTTCTGCAAGGAGGCAGCCTCTTAGTTAACAATATTTCTAATATTAGTGTATTCACTAAGTTCACAAGCTTTGCAAAATCTTGATGTTATACTGTGGACTTGTGTAGACTAGCCACCTCCAATACTGAATGCATGTAGTCTATTGGCGTCCACCTGTAAAAGGAACCAATCAGTCTCAAGCATTTGTTCTGCACAACCTGCAACTTCCTGTAGTTGCTGATACATGTATTAGACCAGACAGGAGCCGCACACAACAGCATGGGTCGAATATACAAATAATAAATTAACTTTTTATTAAATATACTCAGATCAGAGTGTCTATTTAATAACGGAAATAGATTGCACATCAGAGCCACCCCTCTATCGCATACCGTGTTGATGTGCTTGGTGAACGTGAGCTTTGGGTCCAGCATCAAACCGAGATACTTCACTTCTTTTTTCCATGGAATACACCTTCCATTTACTGTCACAAAACAATCAACATTAGGCCTTCTGCGAGTGAACAGAACCTTTGTTTTTGACTCATTGTAAAAGTAATTAAATGTTTTCTCAATAAATTCACTAATTTCGTGGTCCGCTTGACCAATTAATATATCACAATTAATTAAGGTTTTTAGTTGAGATAAAAAACTCAATGGGACGAGCGGGATTGGAACCTACGATCTTCGGCTTGATACGCTGCTGCTCTACCACTTGAGCTATCGTGACCTCGATCCACTCGGACACCAACTTTCCATCTCAACCCCACCTTTTGAATTTTCCCTCCTTTTTGCCATTTTTCAAATGTGGTGTAATCGGATTGGATTCTCGACGACAAATGAAACGGCCACGGAGAGCTTTAGTGAAGTGTACTTCATTTTAAATTATTAAATTCACTAATTTCGTGGTCCGCTTAACCAATTAATATATCACAATTAATTAACGTTTTTAGTTGAGAAAAAGATTTTTTTTTCGTTTTTTTTCTCAAACTCTCATTTTAAACTTATTAAATTCGCTTCCGAGTGGATCGAGGTCACGATTGCTCAAGTGGTAGAGCAACGGCATATCTAGCCGAAGATCGTGGGTTCGAATCCCGCTCGTGCCATTGACTTTTTTTCTCAACTAAAAACCTTTTATATATATATAAAATGTGTAATTTTAAAGAAAATACACAATCTTATTAGGCGTTTGGGGTATGAAATAATAAGCCAAATTGTATTGCTCTGTAAAAATACAAAAGTAATTTATTACTAGGAACAAATAAAAGTTAGTAAATAAAAGTTTTATAATACAAATTTACGTGTAAAACTACAAAAGAAACGACAATTAGAGCTATTATTTATATTAGATTTTCAACACTTCAACAATGCACTCCTAACTTGTTTTCTACTCTACAGGTTAACCTCCCTCTTAACAATCGAGTCGAGCTAGTACGCGGCAAATTTCAAAATTAATTTAAACAAATATAAATGTCCTTAAAAGAAGTATGACGTTAACATGTAACGTCGACTTTCTTTTAGATCTATCCATTGGGATACGTTTGAGGTTTTTTTGAGAATTTTTCTATGACCAATTTTTCGGACAACGTTTTTATGTTAGGACTTTTAGAAATATCTTTCTTTTGTTCTGAAAAACTTTCCAGGATTCTTGTTAACGCTTCTTCTGAGATTCCAGCAACAGAAGCCTCTTGATTTATTGGTATTGTTGGTGTAATCTCCTCTAATATAAAATCCATAAACTGCATATTCCCATCTGCATCTACGTAAACATTACTTATCTCTTTTGTTAATGAAATCCATACCTGTCTCTTATCGTGTCTTCTTTGTAGAGTACTTTTTACTTTTTGGTAAGTTTGCGTTTCCGTAATCGCCTTATGCATTTTCACAGGTTGAAGTTTGTCTGGAGCGAGAAAGGTCCGCCCGTCGACTGTCGTAATCGAGGATAAACAAATTTCATTTGTTTTTGAGTCATTTCCAGCTTTTACTACAAACTCAAATCTTAATTTTTCCATCTTCTTGCAAAATTGTCGTCTTACAATGTGTAATTTAAAGAAAATACACAATCTTATTAGGCGTTTGGGGTATGAAATAATAAGCCAAATTGTGTTGCTCTGTAAAAATACAAAAGAAACGACAATTAGAGCTATTATTTATATTAGATTTTCAACACTTCAACAATGCACTACTAACTTGTTTTCTACTCTACAGGTTACTCTCCCTCTTAACAATCGAGTCTTGGTAGTGCGCGGCAAATTTCAAAATTAGATTCACTATTTTCGTGGTCCGCTTGAGCAATTAATACTTTACAATTAATTAATGGCGAAAGGAGGGAAAACTCATAAGGTGAGGTTGTGATGGGGGGTTGATGTCCGAGTGGATCGAGGTCACGATAGCTCAAGTGGTAGAGCAACGGCGTATCTAGCCGAAGGTCGTCGGTTCGAATCCCTCTCGTGCCATTAACTTTTTTTCATCTCAATTAAAAAAACCTTAATTAATTTCAAAATTAATTTAAACAAATATAAATGTGCTTAAAAGAAGTATGACGTTAACTTGTAACGTCGACTTTCTTTTACATCTCCCCTCTCCATTTGATTTTTTTTTTTTTTACCTTGCATCTAATTTTATTAACTAGTGTTTGGTTAAGCCTTTCATTCAGACCATTCGAGAACGGTGCATTTACTGCAGTAAATATAATGGTTAAATTCTCCTTCTCTAAAAAGGTTTTAAAGCCTTTGGAATTTATATTTGGTATTGATCTGATAGAATCATACTGATTCTATTGCCCTGCATCGTAACTTTTTGTACTAGTTTTATAAAATCGCTCGAACTTTGGGTTTTCGAAGTCAAAATATAGGCATACCTCGTGAAATGATCTACCAGAAGGTGCAAATATGTTTTTGTAAAACGAGAGCAGCCGAATTCACCAATAGTGTCTATGGATGTAATTTCGAAAGGGTAAGTAGCAGGACCCAAGTGAGGCATTAGTCCAAATTTCTACTTCCCTCTAGATTTGTTTTTTATGCAGGTTTCACAGTTTTCACATATCGTTTTAATATTATGCGTTAAGTTTTTTGCCGTATAGAATGGTTTAATTTTATTTTGCATTTGTTTTATTCCTAGATGACAGTAAAGGTAATGTATATTTTCTATAAATTTCTTACTAAATCCTCTGACAATAAAATCTTATCTTTTTTTCCCATCTTTTTATAGTAAATTTTATCTTGTAAGTTCAATCTGATTTTATTATGCTTTATATCTTCATTTGTTTCTTGATGTTGTTGGATATCTTATAATTTTATTAAATTAACAATTTTTAAACCTTCATCCTGATTTTCATATGGTTCTAACACTGGATTTCTACTCAAACACTGCTTCGATGTTATATTTTCCTGGAGAGTATATAACTTCGAAATCAAATTGAGATAGATAATACGTTAAGTCTCCTAGCTCTTCATCTGTTCTAGACTTTATATTCATTTTTTCTAGGGGTTTATGATCAGAGAAAACTATGAATCTTTTCCCCATGAGCCAATGCTGCCAATATTTTACTGCCTCTTTTATTGCTAGACACTCCAAGTATATAGCTTTCTTCCTCTTCTGAGTGTCATTCAATTTTTTTGAAAAATACGCGCAAGGTTTTTCTTCTCCATTTTTCTGTTTTTGTGGTTGTTTCAGCTCCTATGCCTTGTATACTAGCATCTGTGTAAGTATGTATTGGTAGGTCTGGATCAAAGATTGTTAAAATCGGTGTTGAGCAAAGCAATCTTTTTATTGTTTCAAAAGATTCTTGACATTTTTCTGATCAAATAAATTTCTGTCCTTTTCTCGACAAATTATGTAATGGATCTAATATAATTGACATATTTGGTACATATTTTTCATAAAAATTTATCTTCCCTAATAACTGACGCACATTCTTTTGTGTTTTTGGAGTTGGGAAATCTTTTATAGCAATTAAATTATCCTTCAACGGACTAACTGTATTATTTTGATTATATGGCCTAAATACTTAACCGAGTCTCGTGCGAAGTTACACTTGGAAAATTTCAATCTAAAGCCTTCCTTCAAATGGCTTCCAGTAATAATGATAAGTGATCATTGTGTTCTGTGAATGTTTTAGAAAAAAATAAAATGTCAACTATGTAATTCACAGAGATTGAGTCTATTGCACGGAACTAGGAAACTAGGAAGGTAGAAAAGCCAGAAGGCTGCACTGCCTGGGGAGCATCCTGCTTCCAAGTTGCCTAGGTTGAATTTTTTTTCATACCAAAATTACAGTGATAAATAGTGATTGTCGTACGTTTCACTAAAGAAAAGTTGGCCTGATATTGTTTAGCAGAGTGTGAATACACAAAAAAACTAGCCATTATTTAAATAAAAGTAAGACACACTATACACCTTTCTTAAAAGTCTAAATAATCCATTATGTTTAGTGGTCTAATTGACCAATTAATTACTTCTTTTTATTAATTATTCATTTGACGTAAGGTCTTAGTTGAAATGAAAAGTTTAAATAATCTCTAGTTAGGAAACAAAAGGTGGTACAATGGATATACACAAAGGTGTGAAAGTTTTAACCAACTAAGGAAAATGTTTTGTAAATTCGACGAAACCACCATTAATATCCCAGATAGCCACAAGCCTTTTAGAAAGCAAATAGATTTACTAGATTATTTATACAAATATTTTCCTTAAATCCCTAGCCACGTAAACAACGTTCGCTAAAACCGTTGCACGTTTAAGAAAAATAAGCAACGCGCTAAATAGCCTTGTATTACATAAAATGTTATTTCAATTTGTTTTATAAGTGTCTTGCTAAGCTTTTCGAATTTTTAAATATAGTTTTATAATATAGTCTTTACGCACAGAATGAAACTACTTTAATGATATTGCAAACTTTAGAAATGAGTTAAAATTTTTTGCAAGCTTACGATGAACTTGCAACTAGCGATCCTTTACGCTATTTGAAGTCAGTCTTTTAAAAAATATTCTTTGTGAAAAACTACCTTAAAACTAAAATACTAAACTAAAATACCGTCTATCAACCTACTGCTAAAATTCAATGGCGTAAATTGGGCAGCAATGGGAAAAAATTCGAGCTCGATGGGAAAATCGTTTCTCCTGAAAAGATGTATCTGTTTCTTTTCGGTACGTTTTTCTGCAAAAACTTTTCGTCATATTGAAATATTTTTTTATAATTTACAGGACAAACATGGCCGAACAATTATAGTGACATATCGAAGAAATGAGTGTTTTTGTATAGCAAAAAGTGAAGAAATTTGGCATAAATTTAGGTTCTTAGCAAAAATAACAACTATTTAACAAAAAACATAGAAACAAAGAATAGGATATTAACTGAAATGAAAGAATAAATATTGGTCCTAATATACCGAATAAAATTAGAGAAAATGGTGCCAAAATATGGCAATTTATTTTGCCATCTCAACGACTAAATGACTTAAAAAATTTCTGACAATTAAAAGCATTCAATAAATTAAAGACCATAAAATTTTCGTTAACACATACCCGTGAACAAAAATGCGTATAAAAATTAAAATCCATCAAATAAAAGTGGAATTAAACTAACCAAAAAGTCGAAAAACCAGTGGTTCGTCCAAAAAACATTCGCTACTCCTTAAAATTGCTGGCAGACATATTCGTGCAAATGTAAGTAAAAAATAAATGCATATCATAATTAAAATCATTGAGAGAAGTGAAAATAAAAGGACCAAAATGCTTAAATACCAGCTATAATTATGAAAAACGGGCGAGTCTCGGTGAAAATTTTAGGTTTAATGCACCAGAATACACTTCTAAAAAAGAAATGCTTATGAAAATTAAAATCCATGGAAATGTAGTTAAAAGAAAACTAAAAGTCAAAAAAGTTCGTCAGAAAAAATGTCGCTAACCCTTGCAAAAATTGATAAAATGCGATAAAAATTGAAGTAACTGAAAGCACAGACATTCTGAAAAAGAAAATGGTTTCCAAATGAAAATTTATTATGTAGAAAAGGAATTAACGAAAACAAAAAGTCCAAAAACCAGCGGCTCGTCTGAAAAACGTCTCTACACTGCAAAATTGCTGAAATATAATAAAATATTTAGGAGTTGATGCTCCAACCAAAAGACTATACTGAAAAAAGAAATGCATGTCAAAATCAAAATTTATCGAGTATAAGTGCAGTTAAAAAAACCAAAGTGAAAATACCAACTGCTCGACCGAGAAATCGTACCCACCTCTGAAATATTGCTTAAATATGGCAATAATTTAAGTGGGTGATGGTTAAACAGAAAGTTCACAACCTTCTGAAACGTAAATGCGTTTCAAAATTAAATTTCATCGAGTAGATGTGCAGTTAAATTAAAACCAATTATTTGTCCCAAAAACGGTGGCTTGACCTTTGAAAAATGCTGAAAGATGGAAGAATTTTGAGGTTGATGTTCCATCACAAAAAACAGGCTCTCTTGAAATGAACTGATCGACAAATTTAAAAATTCATCGAGTAGAAGTGGAGTTAAACAAGGCCAATAGTAACAAAATCAGCTTTCGTCCGAAAAACGGTCCCTACACCAGAAATAATACTGAAATATCGTAATAGTTTTAACTGGTTAATGCTAAAACAGAAAGTTCACACCCTACTGAAACCTAAATGCGTATAAAAAATAAATTTCATCGAGGAGAAGTGTAGTTAAAAAAATGGATAATGGAAAACCAATTATTTATCCCAAAAACGGTGGCTTGACCTTGGAAAAATGCTGAAACACGGTAGAATTTTGGGGTTGATGTTCCCTCAGAAAAAACAGGCTCTCTTGAAATGAAATGGTCGACAAAATTAAAAATCCATCCAGCAGAAGTGGCGTTAAACAAGGCCACTTGTAAAAAAATCAGCTGTTCTTTCGAAAAACGGTCTCTACCTCAGAAATAATGCTGAAGTATTGTAATAATCTTAAGAGGTTAATGGTAAAACAGAAAGTTCACACCCTTCTGAAACCTAAAGCGTATAAAAAATAAATTTCATCGAGGAGAAGTGTAGTTAAACAAATGGATAATGGAAAACCAATTATTTGTCCCAAAAACGGTGGCTTGACCTTGGAAAAATGCTGAAACACGTTAGAATTTTGGGGCTGATGTTCTCTCAGAAAAAACAGGCTCTCTTGAAATGAAATGATCGACAAAATTAAAAATCCATCCAGTAGATGTGGCGTTAAACAAGACCAATAGTAAAAAAATCAGCTGTTCGTCCTAAAAATGGTCTCTACCTCAGAAATAATGAAATATTGTAATAATTTTAAGTGGCTAAGGCTAAAATAGAAAGTGCAATCCCTTCTGAAACGTAAATACGTATAAAAATTAAATTAATCGAGTAGGAGTGTAATTAAAAAATGAATACTGGAATAAAGGAATTATTTGTCCGAAAAACGGTGGCCTCTCTTTGGAAAAATTCTATTGTAGAAAATTTTCAAAGTATTCTGAAAAAGAATCGATTATCCAAATCCATCGATTAGAAGTGAAGTTGAACAAAATTAAAAAAAAAGCTCACACAAGGTGCTTAAACAAAGCAGTAAAGTAAGTAAAGCGACTGCTTAATAAAAATTAAAATTAGAACTTAGATTAAAAAATCAACCATTTTTTCGGTCTTCTTAATCTTCGTAAGTAAACTATTCACAAATGTCAGAAAAAACTTTTCTATAGCCACATAGATAGATTAGAAATCATCAGAATTGACAGTGCTCAATTAGATAATATATAGGTATTTTCTTTCCCAGCCTTCTACGTCTAAGTTCGAAGTTTAGATATTTTAGAATATTTATTTCTTAACAAAATTGAATTCAATTTTTCACCCAATCGAGAAGAAAAAAATTTTTTTTTATAGGGAATTTAAAATTGATCAATACTTGATTGTATATTAAATTTTTCTTGGCTATTATCTTGTAATCATGCTATAAAATAGAATTTAAAAAAAAATTCTGATCAAGAACATTTGATCAAACTCCAGACAGGTATAGGCATTGAAGTTTTGAATTTAAAAGTTGAACTTAAGCCATGTGAACTTTGGCCCGTTTGACAAGATGAAGGAATTAATGAGATTCAAACGTCCATAATATAAACACCTGCCTTACTGCCGGATTAAAACTTAGAAGAACAAAAAATACCTAAAGAAATCTTTATATTCCTAAGAACAATGTGAGAGAAAAAAGATAATAAAAATAACCATTTTGTTTTATTGATTATCATTATGCGGATACAAAATAACGACTTGAGATTCCTCAGGTTAAATGTTCCCCGTCATTCATAGACGTCAAAATCCAGTCGATTTTAGACCGAGATGATAGTTTTCTGATAAACAAAATGCCTTTTTGTTTGTTTCCAGTGTCCGAAGCCAGCCATTAGCCTCCTTCGTCTCTGTTTACAATCAGACCCATTCGAATTAAGAGATTTGCCCTGGGGCGTTAGCAAATGGACTCTCGACGATTTTGCCGACTTATAAAACGGCCTCTAAAGATAGAAAACACAGACAAATATTTGACGCGGCTCTTAATTTGCGTTTTCACATAACAAATGCCTTTTCACTAATAAAGGTTCCATATGTATTTTTTTGTTTGTTTAACTTAGAGGAAGTAGCGTCTATTTTTCGGATGAATGGTAGGTTTTGGCCTGTTTTATTTTTTTAAACTCCTCTTCTGCTAGATGAAATTTAATTTTGTCACACGTTTCTTTCTCTGGCGTACTTCCTGTTTAACCAAAAAATTCTAAAATGTTACTTGTTTCAATTTTTCAAGGGGTAGCGACCATTTTTCAGACGTACAGCTGGCTCTGTTTATTTATCGTTTGATTTAACTCTATTTCAATTGAATTTATCCTTTAGATGCATTTATTTTTCAGGACGCTCTGTGATTTCTGTTTAAATTAAGTTTCGAGTATTTTATTAATTTTTTGAAGGGATAGCTTTTCTGAAAAAAAAAGCCAATTTTTACTTTTGGTTTTGTTTAACTCTACTAGATGTTTTTTAATTTTGTGAAGTATTTCATTTTCAATAGAGCCGGTACTTTCTGCTGAAACATCGACCCCAAAATTCTACCGTGTTTCAGCATTTTTCCAATTTTTTTAAAAACAAATATTGCAAAATATCTAAACTTAGGACTTTTTCTATATTTTTATTATCTAATTGAGTGATAGTCAACGTAGAAGACTGGGATGTAGCTATTGTACTATTTAATTGATTAAACTGTAAATTCTGATGATTTATACCATGTGGCTATAGAAAAGTTTTTCCTGACATTTGTGAATAGTATACATATGAGGAATTAAGAAGACCCTAAAAATGGTTCATGTTTTTAATGATCCAAGTCTAATTTTAAGTTTGATTAAGGAGTCGCTTTACTTATTATACATACTGTGTGAGTTTTGTTTTAATGAGGTAGGACTTTTTTGTCGAAAAACTTTCTTTTGAGATTTTTTATTTTGTACAACTCCACTTCGTCTCGGTGGATTTGGATAAACAATTCTTTTTCAGAAGAACTGATCTTTCTAGTGGAGCATTTTCCAAGGAGAATCCATCGTTTTTCGGACAAATAATTTTTTTTCCATTATCCATTTTTTTAACTACTCTAAAAATGAATAATGATTAATTCCTCGATGAAATTTAATTTTTATGCACATTTAGGTTTCAGAAGGGTGTGAACTTTCTGTTTAGCATTAACCACTTAAAATTATTACGATATTTCATCATTATTTCTGAGGTAGAGACCATTTTTAGGACGAACAGCTGATTTTTTTTTACTATTGGTCTTGTTTAACGCAACTTCAACTGGATGGATTTTTAATTTTATCGATCATTTCATTTCAAGAGAGCCTGTTTTTTCTGATGGAACATCAACCCCAAAATTCTACCGTGTTTCAGAATTTTTCCAAGGTCAAGCCACCGTTTTTGGGACAAATAATTGGTTTTCCATTATCCATTTTTTTAACTACACTTCTCCTCGATGAAATTTATTTTTTATACGCATTTAGGTTTCAGTAGCGTGTGAACTTTCTGTTTTACCATTAACCTCTTAAAATTATTACAATACTTCAGCATTATTTTTGAGGTAGAGACCGTTTTTCGGAAGAATAGCTGATTTTTTTTACAAATGGTCTCGTTTAACGCCACTTCTATTGGATGGATTTTTAATTTTGTCGATCATTTCATTTCAAGAGAGTCTGTTTTTTGTGATGGAACATCAACCTCAAAATTCTTCCCTCTTTCAGCATTTTTCAAAGGTCAAGCCACCGTTTTTCGGACAAAATAATAATAATTTTTTTCCATTATAATTTTTTAATTGCACATCTACTCGATGAAATTTAATTTTGATACGCATTTACGTTTCAGAAGGGTGTGTACTTTCTGTTAAGTTCACTAATTTCGTGGTCCGCTTGACCAATTAATTAAGGTTTTTAGTTGAGATAAAAACATTTCTGTTTACGCATCAACAATTTAAATTATTACCATATTTAATCAATATTTCATAGGTTCGTTCGATTTAATGGACGAGCAGTTGGTATTTTCACTTTGGTTTTTTTAACTGCACTTATACGCGATAAATTTTAATGATTATTTGGAGCTCGTGAGATATGGTCTGGTGTGACGTAGGTTTAAGAAAAACATTTTCTTTATCGTGCCAACGCATCCATCTTTAATTACTCAGAAATCGTGAGATGCGGTCTGGTGTGACGTAGGTTTCAGAAAAACATTTTCTTTATCGTGCCAATGTTTCGATCTTTATTGAGATCATCTTCAGGGACCTTCAATCTACATCACACCAGACCGAATCTCACGATTTCTGAATAATTATCAATTAACCGTCACTAACCACCACGCATTTCCATCTTTATTGAGATCATCGTCAGGGCTCGAAGTATTTGTTTTCCGTGTAAATGTGTCATACTTGTGTGTCGGTGTTAAGAGTGTTCTTTTGATTTTTGCTGATTGTTACTTTTTTTACGCTTTGTATTTTTTATTTCCAATTCAACTGGAAGGATTTTAATTTTGATTTGCATTTCTTTTTCAGGCGATTCTGTACTTTTTGGCCAAGAACGAATCCGAACCTGTAATTGTATGGTCTTTTAGTAATTTTTCAAGGTATAGCCGTTGAAAGAGTTGATAGCAAACTTTCTCTCAGTAACGTTTTCTCAAAATCCATTGTTTCAATATTTTAGTATATTTGTTTATATTTTCTTAATATCTTACGAATTTGTAGCTGAGTTTTTCAAAATAATAACCAAGCAAGACAAAATTCTAAACTTTTACCTTAAAAAATATTTCTCCACTCCTTAGGTTTTTTCAAATTAATTAATATATATATTTTAACAATTGCCCGCTACAATTATTGACATGCATTTCTTCCGCCGCAACGGTTTAGGCGTTGACACTGTAAGGTCAAGGTCCCGTGTTCGAATCCAGCGGCCCTGCATTCGAACCCGACATACTTACAAATGGGCTTTTTTTTCAAAAACACTTGTGCCTTGAGGGTTGGTATGAAATTTAAAAAAAAATATTTAGATACCATTTTTTTCTCCATCTATTCTATCTATTAGATCGAATCTTGTTTAATATATTTGTTTATATTTTTGAATTTTTTTTTTCAAAATTGTAGCCAAGTAAGACAAAATTCTACTCATTTACCGTACAAAAATATTATTTCTCTACCCCTTAGTACTTTTTTCAATTAATTAATTAACTTTTACAATTGCTCGCTAAAATTATGTGCCCAAAAAAAAAAAAAAAAAAAAAAAAAAAAAAAAAAAAAAAAAAAAAAAAAAAAAAATCAGTATCATAATGTAAACCAGAAGGCAGGATACATCAGAACATGTCCGTATGTGCAAAAAAAAAGTTAGTTTTATATATAACACTTTTTAAAAATTTATTTTGAAATTCATTTGGAAAACAGTTTCTGTCACCTTAAAGCTCTAAAGTTTCTTTTTGTAATTTTTTCTGTTTGTTTTCATTTTCAAAGCAACTATTAAGGAAAAGGGTTGACGAGGGAAAGTTTGTTTTGGACTTCGTGACACTGTTTTAAAAACCCAATGTCCTACCAGGCCACACGGATTCAATCGCAGAAATCTTTTAGAAAAGACACGGAGCAAGTGGTTGACAGGTGAATGGCGTTGTCGCAGCGGTGAATGGGGTCCCAGGGCTACAATGCTGCACATCCGTGGTCTACGTTTCTGTCCGCGATTGATGGATGGACATTTTCAATCACGTCTCGTCACGACGGCTAGGTGGCTATCGATCAAAATCTACAACTCGGAGAAAATTAACACCATAGTTGGTGCCTTAAAGTTTTTAAAATTTTCCCCTTTCACGACAGCTTCTTCCAACTTGATCTCAATGGTTGCAGATTGAACGATGATGATTGAAAAGGAGAGACGAATAAATTGGGCTCGTCCACTTTAAAATGGTATGGTAATCAGATTAAAGATGGACATTTCTTCAGGCCAGGTATTCAACTGAAAAGCTTCTCAACAAAAAAAAATTAAAATTTCATAAATAATACATTTTTTTAAATATATACATTTTAACACAATCTTGTTCGCATCGGTGTCAACTTGTTATCTGTTCAAATATTGACGTTAGGTTTACCAGAGATAAGGTGAATTCAATTAATTAGTACTGCTAAACACGCTCATAATTTGATTGATGATTATTTCTGATTGCTAAGAAGTTGCATTCTCCTTATCTAATTACAAACAGATCGTTTCGCAAATATTTATAATAAACAAGAAAGAAAAGAACCTATTGACTAAAAATCCTTTTCGTTTACCTTGTATTAACTATCTGTTGTTTGTTTTAAATATTGACCGGATTTGGAAGATAGGAGAAATAGGATCACTTTTCACTTGTTGCTGTTTTATTTTGGGACCTAATCAAACTGAAAAACTAATATTTGTATTTAATGTTACAAATAGTGACTGAGCGACTTAGATAATAAGATGATTATTCGGAGATCGTGAGATGCGGTTCTGAAAATGATCTCAATAAAGATCGAAACTTTGGATAAAGAAAATGTTTTTTTAAACCTACGTCACACCAGACCGCATCTCACGATCTCCGGATAATCATTAAGTAACGGTCACTAAACACCACACATTAGAAAATAAGGTTAAAAAAGTTTTCTATTAATTAAGGTTTGTAGTTGAGATAAAAAAAATCAATGTCACGAGCGGGATTCGAACCCATGACCTTCCGCTAGATACGCCGCTACTCTACCACTTGAACTATCGTGACCTCGATCCACTCGGACACTAACTTTCCATCTCAACCCCACCTTTTTGAATTTTCCCTCCTTTTCAATCCACGAACACAGGTATACTTCATTTTAAGTTATTAAATTCACTAGTTTTCGTGGTCTTCTTGACCAATTAATATCTTTCAATTAATTAAGGTTTTTAGTTGAGATAAAAAAAATGGCGAAAAGGAGGGAAAATTCAAAAGGTGGGGTTGAGATGGGAAGTTAGTGTCCGAGGGGATCGAAGTCACGATAGCTCAAGTGGTAGAGCAGAGGCGTATTGAGCCGAAGGTCTTGAGTTCGAATCCCGCCCGTGACACTAATTTTTCGTCTCAACCAAAAACCATGGATGAAAAAAATAATTGATTGGTATAATTAATATGGTCAATTATAAGCACTAAACAAATATGCATTACCTTGATTAAACCTAAAATTTCTCTATTGTGTACATCATAGTATAAATTTATTTTCACATCTTATATGTATTTGTATAATTTAAACAATGTTTATAAATTTCAGGCTCTGAAGTTGATGTCAATAAAGATCGAAACGTGGGCATGATAAAGAAAATGTTTTTCTAAACCCATATCAAACCAGACCGCATGTTATCACTAAATAATCATTAAATTTATTAAATCCCTAATATTTAGTGGTCTATTGACCAATTACTTCTTTCAATTAATTAATCTTGTTTTGTAAGGTTTTGGTTGAAATTAAAAAGTAGTGTCACGAGCGGGATTCGAACCCACGACCTTTCAACCACTTGAGAGTAGCGGCGTATCTAGCCGAAGGTCATGGGTTCGAATCCAGCTCGTGACGCTGACTTTTTTATCTCAACTAAAAACCTTAATTGATTGTAATATATTAATTGGTCAAGCGGACCACGAATACTAGTGAAGTTAAAAAAGTTTTTAGATCTATTTTATTAAAAACTTTTATTTTTGTAAATTTTTATATATTTATTCTCATCTAATATTGCAATAATACTAATGATTTTTTTATATCCTAAAAGACAAAAACTACTTATGTATAATTAATCTTGAAATAGATGCACAACAATTTTATAAAATTAATCAATTTTTTGACGGAAACATTTATAGTTTTCGACTTAGTATCACTAAAAAAACGTTTCTTTAAAATAGGTTATCTCCAGTTGTGAGAGGTTACCACAAATTTCTCTGTCTTAGCTCAGGCGTTTTATTTTCCTTACTTAGATTATGGTCTATCCATAGTTAGTTTGAACTATACAACTTTATTAGTTGTCTATGGCCAAGTTGAATTTAGCAAAAGTGTTTTAATGTTTGGTTCAGCTATGAAGGGCACGTCTGATTGTGAGCATTCTTTCACCTTGCTTATGTTAGGTTCATTGCAACTCAATACTTCAGCCATCATCAATATTTGTTTAGAAATCGTGAGATGCGGTCTGGTGTGATATAGGTTTCAGAAAAACATTTTCTTTATCGTCCCAACGTTTCGATCTTTATTGAGATCATCTTCAGGGCTCAAAGAGTTTATTTTCTGCGTAAGTGTGCCATTCTTGCGTGTCGTGTCGAGAGTGCCACACGACACGCAAGAATGGCACAATTACACAGAAGACAAACATTTTGAGCCCTGAAGATGATCTCAATAAAGATCGAAACGTTGGCACGATAAAGAAAATGTTTTTCTGAAACCTACATCACACTAGACCGCATCTCACGATTTCTAAATAAATATCGATTAACGGTCACTAATCACCACACACTTCATCAATATTTATTCTCTCTCTCTCTCTCTCTCTCTCTCTCTCTCTCTCTCTCTCACACGTTCTCTAACCCCCCTCTTTCTCTTATTAAACACTTGTTTATTTATTTTAACTTACCTACAGCTTTGCCTTCTTCTTTGTTCACCTTTATGTCTTCTTTTTTTCTTAGTCTCCTCTCTCTCTCTCTCTCTCTCTCTCTCTCTCTCTCTCTCTCTCTCTCTCTCTCTCTCTCTCTCTCTCTCTCTCTCTCTCGCTCCCTAAACCCCCTATTTCTCTTATTAAACACATGTTTAATTTGTTTATTTATTTTAACTTACCTACAGCTTTGCCTTCTTCTTTGTTCACATTAATGTCTTCTTTTTTTCTTAGCCTCCTCTCTCTCTCTCTCTCTCTCTCTCTCTCTCTCTCTCTCTTTCTCATTATATTAAAAATTACATCCCTAATCACAATGAATTGGTTTAGTAAAGTGGACGAGATCATCCACCCGTGTCTCTCCCAACCAACTCCGCCCTCTTTTTAATTTATCAATGGGGTTCCTCAAGGGTATATTCTATGGCCAAGGCTCTTCTAAATACACTCAAATGTATTTTTTTCGCTCAATAATTTTAATTGTAATTAGGCTCTTAGCTTAAAACGAATCATACGCTACGGTAATAGTAAGTGATTCCGTCAATGTATTTTTTTAATTTTTCTGTAATTAAAGCTGAAAAATTAATTCAACTAGTAGGTTTGCAACAATACAAAATTAGTAGATTAAAGTACATCTTGACGGATTTTCTAGGAAGAATAAGCTGTCTTGACATAAATAATAATATATAATATATAAATAAATAATCTTAAATTCAATGGTACATCCAAGGAATCGGATTTTTTTCCCCACCCCATTGAAACACAAAGCTCATACCTCTTTTTTAAAAGCCTCCATTACAAACTTGTTGTGTCGGCTCATGACAAAAAAGTAAAACGTTATCTCTTGTGTGTGCCCGTCCTTTGGGCGAGGATTAGTATTAATCAAAGCGCCGAAAGAGATGAGAGCGTCACTCGTCAAGTGAGCAAAAAAAAAAATAGAGAGAGAGGATGAGAAAGACTCTGAGGCACACTCAGAAGCGGCATCATAAAGCTGGAACCGGCCCGGTTATTAATAAGGATTATATAGATTGGCCCTTTCCCCTCTTGTAATTCATTTTGAATAAAACCGTGTGGAGACTGGTGTCCCCTGTCCTCCAGGGGCTGAACAGGGGCTGTTCGCTGAATTATCCGATTATACCGGCTGGATTTCTGCCGGCTCCATAAAGTCGCAGTCAAAAAATCCTGGAGTTAATTGGCGAAAGGATACAGATATCCAATATCTTAAGAGTAAGAAACAAGCTATTTCGATCCCTAACACAGTGTTCACAGCACTAACTGGTTCAACAGATCCATTCATATTTTTTCGTTCATCATTACACCCTCAATTCAATCAAAATGATTGAACTAATCACAAAAATACTATGTTTCTCTTTATCTTTCTCACATCATACAAAAACTTTATCTCTATTTATTTATTCTATGTTTGATCTATTTTATATTTTGTTATATCATCCCATTCTCCCACTCTCTCTCTCTCTCTCTTTGTCCGTCTCTCTATCAATCTAGCTATACCTCTCTCTCTGTCTTCATCTGCCTCTCTATCTATCTATCTATACTAAAGTGACCACATTTTCATTGAGACAAAGCGGGACAAATGGGATGATGAAATGAGAGTTACAATTTATTTTTATAGTTATTCAGATATCGTGAGATGCGGTCGGGTGTGATGTAGGTTTCAGAAAAACATTTTCTTTA
The DNA here is from genome assembly GCF_000648675.2 of Cimex lectularius. Classification (NCBI taxonomy): domain Eukaryota; kingdom Metazoa; phylum Arthropoda; class Insecta; order Hemiptera; family Cimicidae; genus Cimex; species Cimex lectularius. The sequence goes on from NW_019392999.1 coordinate 72,229, forward strand.
TCGTGCCAACGTTTCGATCTTTTATTGAGATCANCTACATCACACCCGACCGCATCTCACGATATCTGAATAACTATCGATTAACGGTCACTAATCTCTACACATTTATTTTTATATAGTTTATTGTATACATTCATATACTTGTACAAAAATGTATTTATTATTAATTATTGGTAACTATAAAAATATTTGTAAAAAATAATAATTTGAACATCATGATTTTTAATCAAATTAAATTTTTTATTTAAACAAAATTATGATTTTCTTTCACGGTCATATTTTTGATCCGAGTGAATACTTTGCAATAGATTCGGATCATTTATTAAAATGTGAAATATTTCACATGAATTGGTCAAATTATATTTTACACTTAATATAGATGTCAACTGCGTTTTTTCAGTTTTCCATATTTTATTGATATTAGTAAAAACACGTTCTGTTGCTGCATTTGTTCCTGGAAGGGAGAGCGCGAATTCTACAATTTTCAAAATATTTTGATAAGGAATATTATGCTGTTTAAAATGAAGGAATAACACCGTCCATTTTTTGTCTGTTTCCACATTTGCAGACAACCAACATTTAATTTTTTCATCTGTAACATATCTTTTTACCAATGACACCTCATCAAAAAGATCATTTTCGCAAATATTATTTTTCGGAAAATGGTTACTAATATATTCAAAAGATTTTTCCACATATTCCCATAAAATCTCCTTTTTTAATGTCACCCAATGAAAATTTTTAATATCTTCGAATTGAACTATCCATTCTTCAAGATATTCCAAGCAGTTATTATAAAAATTTTTGACATGTTTCAGAAAATCAGGTCGTTTAATGGCACCTTGTTCTTCCAACCTAGTGATGTCTTTTCGAATAATTAAAGGACTGTAATCGTTATCAATTCTTCCTCGTAATTTTGTTTTTAAATTATTGATTTCATTTGACCCTTCCGTAATTGAAATTTTATCCCCTTCAATAATGTTCACAGCATTGTGATATAATGTAGCTTGGTTGTGGATGAACTGAAGCCAAATTTGTGATGTGTCATTTTCAAAAAAGAGCTGCAATATTCTTGGACATTTATCTTGTGATAACAAGTATGATTTTAATGGTTCGTATATTTTTAAAATATTTTCTACAGCTGGTAAAAGAGCTAGCCATCGTGTTTTGCTGTAACCAAGAATTCTTTTATATTCGATTTCTGCGCTTTCACCAAAATCCTTCAAACTTTCAGCACGTATATATATAAAAATACGAATAAATTTTTGCAATAATATTTTCAACATCAACTGGAAGTAAGTCAGATGCTGTTTGAATAGTATTATGTAGAATGTGCGCTGCACAACCTACTGAAATAATTTTTTGGTTCAAATGTTCGTTAAGTTTCGTAAAAACGTTATTGATGCCTCTTCTAGCTTTTGCAACAAAATTTGCGTTAGTGTTATCTGCACAATAGGCAATAATTTTATTGTCCAAATTATTCTTTTTTAAAATAGTACTTATTGAATCAAAAATTATTTGTGAAATTTCACCCGGCAATGAAACAAAATCTAATATTCTAATTTTAATTCCTGTTTCTGGATTTTGGTTTAAACACTGGGGGGTACGAAAGCAACACGTGTTCGGCCGAAAGATACTTTATTTAATCACTTCTCAAAAGCAGTCTCAGAAGGTTCACTTTTTAAGGCAGTGTTGCCAAAATGGTCGCCACACTACCTCCCTTCCTAAAGGAATGAAACAAAACAAAACACAAAAGAAAACAAAATATTACCTTATGAAACGTTGACAACAAAATAAAATTTAATAAGCTACGTACAAAAGGCACAATGTCCATTTTTATTTACATGTATTATAATTGAAACATAATCATATAGGTATGTACAGTTAAAAACCAATCTGATCAAGGAAACGCTTTGGAAAATGCACTCTCCGACCCGATCGTGTCATCAGGTTGCCCTCTTCTAAGGTTGTATGTTTGTTCCTTTCATCTTCTTGCTTGTCTGTCTCGTTGATGTTCTTCTGGTTTTCATTTTTGCTTGTTGAATCCTGGGGACCTGATGAACTTGAAGTCCGCTGCTGCCCAGAGGTTGCGTCCACAAAAGCCGGTTAAATGCGATCGATAGATATTCTCTTAGAAACTACATTCATGCTGATGTCGAAAAATTTTTGGTATCTGTTTTTGACTTTGAAGGGCCCGTCATAAGGTGGTTCTAAGGGTGGTCTCACAGTGTCGTTTCGGACGAACACATGGCTGGCAGAGCTGAGTCCCGGGTGTACAAAAGGTTTTTGCTTAGCATGTAGTGATGTTAGAGATGGACGCAGCTTACGCATGATGTCTTGTAACTGTTGAGCGAAATTATTAGGTGCGTGATCGTTAGCATCATGAAAAAATTCTCCTGGGAGCCTAAGATTGCAATGGGCATAATCCTGGTCTTTGCACTTCCATCATCTTATCTGCCATCGAAATTAATTTTCCGGTTGCGACTTCGTCGCCGAGTACCGATAAAGTTGAGTGTACATTGCTGGGCAATCGTTGTAGCCAAAGAGATCGCAACAATTCCTCCCCGACTTTCGCTCCACCTAAATCGCGCATTTTTCTGAATAATTGTGAAGGCTTCTGATCTCCTAGTTCCAGCTCGTTTAACAGTTTTTTTAACCGTAACTGTTCGCTATCGGCAAACACATCTATTATCACCTTTTTTACAGTGTCGTATTTATCTGCCTTAGGAGGATTGTTGATTATATCACTCACCTGTTCGAGCACCTCTCCGTCCAAACAGCTCACAATGTAATGAAATTTGGTTTCATCTGCGATCACTCCAGAAACGTAAAAACTGGACTCTACTTGTTTAAACCATAAGCTTGACTGCTGTTTCCAAAAGGGAGGCAGTTTCACAGCAACTATGGCTATAACGGGCTCCGCAGCCTTTTCCTCTTCGTTTTCCGACATTATGAAGCGGCATTATTCAAAAATCTTTTGTGCCTCTTTGTCGCTAGATGTTTAGTAATATCGTTTTTTCCACCGAAAATGCAGCATTGCATTTACAATATCACACCGTACCATATAGACTATTTTGGTTTTTTTAATAAATGGAATTCTCTGCTTAGCTCTTCATTAAATTTGCATTTTCTTTTTTTACTCATCTTTTATTCTGTGGGTAAATGCTAGAAATAAATAAAAAAATTACTACAAAGGCTAAAAAAATAGAATTAAATTTTACCTTATTGACCGTTACGTTGTGGCGACTATTGCTCTACCTTCGTCAATCAAATAATGAGTCAAACCGAACGTAAATTGAAAACAACAAACCGCACTGTCTAACGGCAGTCCGCACTTATCTGAATTAAGCCGAGACGTAACGACAATGATCGAACACCACCGAGTAAATCTAACTCGGTACATTGCCTAATTTAGTTTACTCTGCATGCATTTTATGTGTTTTTTTAATGTATTTTTTATTTCTTTATATTCACCATAATACTTAATAAATAATAGGTAATATATTTTTACATACATTTAAAATAAAAAATGCAGATATTTTCTAAAAAGCGGGACTTTTTAAAAATAGGCGGGACGCGGGATAGTCCAACAAAAAGCGGGACGTGTGGTCACTTTAATCTATACCTCTCTCTCTCTCTCTCACTCTCTCTCTCTCTCTCTTATTTATTTATTTACTTTAACTTTGTCTATATCTTTGGCTTTTTCGTTCTCTCCCTTTATGTCTTCTTTTATCTCGTCTCACTCTCATTATCCGTCACACGTACATTTTATCTTTATTTATTCAATTATACGTTCTATCATCGGCTCACCGGCTGAATAATCTTCTCTTTAGTCGCTTTTTTATCTGATCCTACAATCCCTTTCTCTCTTTCTTCCTCTTTCTCAATTGGTGGATTTAGGTTATTGTCGTTACGTTCCATTGGATCTGCAGGAGTTCGTTACATGTCTGGCGCTATCTACGTGGACGTCTTTGATCCTTTTCATCCTCTTTTTCCTCCGGATTAATCCAACGTGGTATCGTATGTCCCATTGGAATAGCTTCAATTGGAGAAACACGGCCCTCGAAAAGGGTTATGACTCCGCCGGCTTCCGCTTCCATTGTCGGCCCTTCATTGAGACGGAACCCTTTGATCCGGGGATGGTGGGCGGAGGAGCCTGTCAAAACTACCCTCTATTTAACCCCCGACGGCCGGCCAAAATATTTATAGAGAGAATTCTCAATCCACACCTGGGAAGCTTGATTTCCAACGGATCCCAGGGATAGACGTAGAAAACACTTCCGCCTACAATCCCAACAGTCATCAATGTTTTAATGATTAGTAAAATAATTGAAAATCTCATCGATGAACCTGTCTGTCATCTTCGGTAGTTCGTCTGCGTGATTTTTAGCCCGTACATCCTCCAACTTCCATTCTACAACAAAAATCGTTTTTCATTATTTGACATTAATCTTTATAAGTAGGCTAAATGATAAAATAAGGATAATTTTATAATAAAAATATATATTGTAGGTTATGTTTCTAAAATGAATATAGAGAGACATTGAGACTTTGTTATACTGGCTTAAAAACCTGCAAATATATTTATTGTGTTAAGGGTCGCTTGTCTTCGTTAATGAAGACACGATGGAAGGACGACATGATCCTTGTAAGCGACCGGTCTCAGAGTCGGCCTCTTCTTGAAATGTTTACGGCACAACAAACACTAAACAACTTAAATAACCCCGACCGGCGGCGGTGCCACGGTTAATAGTTTTACGACCCCCTGCCGTCTTTTCCACGGCGACCTATCCGTAATTAAACTAAAATATTTATGCGGCAACCCTTTCGGGCTTTAATCGAACGAGACTGGTAACGGGATATTCTCACCGGGCTGCATAATTCAGATCGTTTATTATTATTGGACCGGCTCGATAATGTGACAACACATCAAATACGTTCTAGGATAGGAATATTCGTGACAAAGCTGCTTGTCTCGGTTTGAATCGAATTATGAAAATTACACCGTACGCAAGTCAATATATTTGGATATTTAGAACACCGGGTGTATTCATGAAAGGTGATGTAAATTAAATGACCTAATTATGCGATTTATTAAGCTTAAATCCTTAAAGTCCTGTCTAAACTTTCGAGTCAACTTACACAAAATTCCAAATAGACCAAATTGGTCATATCCAGTCCGCTAGATTTAACATTGCCATGTTACAAGTAGGAATAGTAATATCAATTTTGAAAAACCAGAAGGCTGCAATGCTTGGGAAGCATAAACCCCGCTTCCTCGATTCCATCATCATCAATGGTGACGAAAATGATCGACCAATGGTCCATTGACAAGATCAATTATATAGATAGAAATGTGTGGTGATTAGTGACCGTTAATCGATATTTATTTAGAAATCATGAGATGCGGTCTGGTGTGATGTAGGTTTCAGAAAAACATTAGAAATACTTTGATTGAATATATAAAAAAATATATTTTGCATTGTATAAATTCACTTTTCCACATCCAAAATGTAATTGTAATATGTAAACAATATTTGTAAATCCCAGGACCTGAAGATGATCTCAATAAAGATCGAAACGTTGGCGCGATAAAGAAAATATTTTTCTGAAACCTACATCTCACCAGACCGCATCTCACGATTTCTAAATAAATATATAGATAGACAAGAATGTCCACTTAACCTTATATTTTTTATATTGGAAAACGAAAATGTAAAAACCTGAAAACTCATTTATTTATGTCGCTACAAATTAAATTATTCAGAAATCGTGAGATGCGGTCTGGTGTGATGTAGGTTTCAGAAAAACATTTTCTTTATCGTGCCAACGATCTTTATTGAGATCCACATCAGAGTGTCCTTCAACACTACACGCGAGAATGGCACAGTTACACAGAAGACAAACACTTTGAGTCGTGAAGATGATCTCAATAAAGATCGAAACGTTGGCACGATAAAGAAAATGTTTTTCAGGAACCTACATCACACCAGACCGCATCTCACGATTTCTGAATAATTATTGATTAACGGTCACTAATCTCCACACAAATTAGAATGTCATCTGAATACAGAGCGACGACAGTCATGATCAACGTTGACGGGGATCTTGACCAAGGGAAGACTGACAGGATAAACGATTAGAGGATCCGAATATAATCAGAGTTTAAACTAATCATTTTCCATTCATAATCGTTTTAAAACGTTAATATAAAATCAAGGTAATAAAACTGTCTAATCTCTGATTGCTACAAGGTCGAAAGTCATCAGGTGACCTAGCGTGACTGGCTGGATCATCGTTGACGAGGATCTGAAGCCGATTGAAGTTTAAACTTTATATTTTCCTCAAATAGCTGATGAAAAGTGAATATATAAACAAGAAAATAAAAACCTCCTTTTATCTTATTTAGGGATGGTTAGGGATGGTCATCAGGTGACCTGGCATGACTGGCTGGACCAACGTTGACGAGGATCTGAAGCTGCTCAAAGTTTAAACTTTATATTTTCCTCATATAGCAGATGAAAAATGAATACATAACAGGGCAATAAAAACAGTATTTTTTCTTACTGCTAAATGGTCAAATGCTATCTGAAGACCAAAGGACGACTGGCAAGATCATCGTCGACGTGATTCTGAAATTAATTTACATTTCAACCTCACTTTTCCCTCTTATTATCGCTTTAAAACGTCAATGTAAAACAAAGGTAATAACATTGACCTATTTTTGATTACTATGTCGAAGGTCATTATATGGCCTAGGGATAACTGGCAGGATCAACTTCGACGAGGATCTGAAACTAATTTAAGTTTAAACTTTACATTTTCTATCACAGTAGATGTAATTTAATAAACACGATAAAAAAAACCCACTTGTTTATTACTGCTACAAGGTAGAATGTCATCTGAAGACCAACGGACGTCTGGGAGATCAACGTTGACAAGAATCTGAAGGTAAGTTAACTTTAAACTTATTTTTGCTCTCAATCGTTTTAACACGTAAATAAAAATCAGGGTGATAAAACTAACTTATCTAATATATAAACATGTCAATAAAGACCCACTGATTTCTTATTACCACACGATTGAATCTCACCTGAAGACCAAGGAACGACTGGTAAGATCAACGTTGACGTGATTCTGACATTAATTTACATTTCAACCTCACTTTTCCTACTTTTAATCGCTTTGAATCACCTATATAAAATCATGGAAATAAAATTGACTTATTTCTGATTATTCCTATGTTGAAGGTCATATTATATGACCTATGAATGACTGGTAGGATCAACTTCGACAAGGATCTGAAACTGATTTAAGTTTAAATTTTACATTTTTCTCACACAGCAGACGAAATTTAATATATAAACATGGTAAGAAAAACCCTCTTATTCCTTATTGCTAAATGGTCGAATGTCATCTGAGGACCAAGGGACCACTGGCAAGATCAACGTTGATGTGAATCTGAAATTAATTTACATTTCAACCTCACTTTTCCCGCTTATTATCGCTTTAAAATGTCAATATAAAATCAATGTAATAAAATTAACCTATTTCTGATTACCACAATGTCGAATGTCAACTGAAGATGAACAGAGGAGTGGAAGGATCAACTTTGAATCTGAAGGTAAGTAATCTTTAAACCTCTCATTTTTTTGCTCTCAATCGTTTAAAAACGTAAGTAAAAAATCAGAGTGATAACACTAACCTAATATATAATCATGGCAAGACCCACTAATTTTTTATTGCCACATGATTGAATGTCATCTGAAGATCAAGAGACATCTGATAGGGTCAACGTTGACAAGGATCTATTGAAAACCGTAAATCTATAAATAACGGATTTAATTCTGATTTCGACAAGGCTGAATACCATTAGGAGATCAAGTTCAACTGGCAGGTTCACGATGACGACGATCTGAAACAATTTGAAGTTTAAAACTTACATTTTTCTATCATAGCAGATAGATATAAGGGCGACCAAAACTGTCTACAAGGTCAAAGGTCATCAGAGGCCAAGGTACGGCTGTCAAACAACGATGATTAGAATCTGACACAACGTGTGGTGATTAGTGACCGATAATTTATATATTTTTTAGAATATAGAATAAAAGAAATACTTTGATTGAATATAAAAAATATATTTTGCATTGTATAAATTCACTTTTCCACATCCTAAATGTATTTGTTAAATGTAAACAATGTTTGTAAATCCCAGGCCCCGAAGATGACCTCAATAAAGATCGAAACGTTGGCACGATAAAGAAAATGTTTTTCTGAAAATTACATCACACCAGACCGTGATTTCTTAATAATAATTTAACCCAACACTAATCCACGTTGTAAGCGTGACAATATTTCTTCTTAATCTTGTAAATAAAAAGAACAGAAAAGTTTTATATCGGAAAATGTAAAGCTTTCTGATTTCTCATGAAGGTCAAACAATCGAAATTTTGCCAAATTTGTATATAACCCAACTTTAATAGTTTATTTATTTAGAAATCGTGAGATGCTGTCTGGTGTGATGTAGGTTTCAGAAAAACATTTTCTTTATCGTGCCAACGTTTCGATCATTATTGAGATCATCTTCAGGGCCTGGGATTTACAAACGTTGTTTACATTTAGCAAATACATTTAGGATGTGGAAAAGTGAATTTATACAATGCAAAATATATTTTTTAGAATATAGAATAGAAGAAATTCTTTGATTGAATATAAAAAATATATTTTGCATTGTATAAATTCACTTTTCCACATCGTAAATGTAATTGTAATATGTAAACAATATTTGTAAATCCCAGGCCCTGAAGATGATCTCAATAAAGATCGAAACGTTGGCGCGATAAAGAAAATATTTTTCTGAAACCTACATCACACCAGACCGCATCTCACGATTTCTGAATAATAATCTGACACAACACTAATCCACGTTGTAAGCGTGACAATATTTCTTCTTAATCTTGTAAATAAAAAGAATATAAAAGTTTTATATCGGAAAATGTAAAGCTTTCTAATTTCTGATGAAGGTCAGACAATAGAAATTTTGCCAAATTTTTATATAACCCAACTTTAATAGTTTAAGCAAAACTTTTTCCATGGTTGTTTTCCAATAAGAAATTTTATTGTTTGATTAATATTATATCTAATTGCAAGGATGACTGATAGGACTCAGGATCATTTGGGTGATATTTGTCCAAACAGCTCTTCTCAGCCCATTTCTTCCATGCTGCGTAACAACACCTTTGACTAACTGTACCTCTTTTTTTCCTAAAGCGACCCCAAAAAGACCGTGGATGCACGGACGTGTAAGATGTGGGAGCCGGGAGACAGCCTGGTACCGGGCTATCCTCAGCTTGTTTGATGGCGTGCATCACTCACCTGTCCGGAGAGGCGGCGTAGGGCATTAAACCGGCGATTTGCCCCTCGCTGAGGCCCATTAGTGACCTACACCACGCAACGGGCATTCATCACGTCGACGTTCTTGAGGACAATAGACGCCCACTTATACCATGCTTCGCCCGATAAAAGGCCGAATGTGGCAATAGTAGAATATACGATAAATAACGTGAGAAAGGAATCGAAAGACCGTGAAACCGATAAAGAACGTTCCACAAAAGGGTTGTTTATATCGCCGAGGAAGGTAAGTGGGGGATTCACACGCTAGAGTTGAGAGGAAAGAAATACCATAAATTTACATCCTCCCCCACTCGCATAGGCAACCTACATAAATGAACTGGGTATGGACTTTATATCAGATTCTATGACGAAATTGATCCTTACAGATGACATTACTAAAAGCATAGGAGCATAAGCAGTATCAAATGTGAAATAAAGTACAATTTTTTTCTTTGTAAACTGAATTATAATTATTATAACTATTATTCACAAATTAAGACTGTAGACTTTACATGGTTATTTCGGATTGGATCAAATCTGCGCATATGTGAACGTGCACCTCACTTTATCACTTCTCGCAGTTTACCAACTGATTGAAAATGTAATGCCTTAGTTATCAACGTCGATTTCTGTCTTAGAAGTCTTCGTAGTAGTCCAAGTCTTGTATTAAGTTTTTTTTTGTGTTATACATTTTGTACAAAGTGACTACAAGGGGAAATGTCTAGGACATTATACATCCTTGTGGCAGAGGGCTTAAGTATATTTACAATATTTGTTGATTTGGCCTAGAGAAATAAGAACAGTGGTGAAAATTATACTAAAAACCACTTCCAGAAAGAATACATTAATAAATAGGGAAGTTACAAATAATTACATATATTGTAAATCATAAATCATAAGTCATTGACTACATTTGTACAATACACAATTCTTTAATATAGCTAATTTCATAAATAAGTTAATAAATAAGCAAGTTCATAAATAATTACTAATTATTATGAGTTAAAATCACTGAATAGACTTGTTCAATACATAGTCTGACATTTACTAATTTGGTAAAAAAATAGATGCATATATAAACAGTAAAATTAACAATTTAATAAATAATTTTATAAATAATATCACAGTGAATAAATATACAAAGCAGTCATCTAAAATGTATTTGATCCTCCGGTATTTCCAATTTTTGTTGAGGTTATAGTTTCCTACATTCTTTACTGTCATATTTGTACTCTCAGCGCTACGTTCATAAAAGGAGCTAGTGATCCTTTTTATATCATCCTTAATGTATGGGATGTTTAAAATTTCGTGCATATAATTTATACGAACGCTTCTTTTAGAGGATGTAATTAACCTTAAAAATTTATTTTGAATTGTTTGTAGGCACATTATATTGGTGTTACTTGTGTAGGTCCATACCTGACAGGCGTATAACAGCATTGGCCTGACTATGGTTTTATATATAATGAGTTTATTTTGGGGGGCTCATCCCAGATTCTCTACACATTAAAGGGAACAGAGTCTTGATAGCACACTTCCCTTTAGCAACCTTTTTACAAGTGTTGGTACCAAAGGTAAGCTTGCTATTGAGGTGTAAACCAAGGTATTGAACACTATTGCGCCATTTGATTCTTATAAATTCCCTATGTATAGGATGTCGTTTTGTGAATAGAATTGCCACAGTTTTTGTTGTGTTTAACCTGAGTTTCCATCTGTGGCAAAACCTAACGATCCTATGGAGTTCGGTTCAATTTGTTAGTAATAGCACTTACCCTCCACGATGAACAGTATATTGCTATGTCATCACCGTACATGCTATTTCACATTCTAGCCTAGGGAGTGCATAACTATATTAAACAAGGTTGGCCCTAGAACCGAACCTTGTGGGACTCCAGCGGGAATTTTACATGGTGGCGAGGCAATTTCATTGGAGGTTACCCTGAATGTCCGTTTTTGTAGATAGCTATGTATTACTCTAACAATGTAGCTTGGGAATTTGTCTTTTATAAACCTATAGACAATACCTTTGTGCCAAACCGTATCAAATGCCTTCTCCATGTCGAGCAAAACAATCCCCGTTTTTTTTTAAAATTAAAATTCAGTGTCACATGATCGATTCTGGATAATTGAGTTTTCGTGCTTAATCCAGGACGAAACCCATGTTGGCTCTCAGAAATTATGTTGTTGGAGAAGAGATGACGGTTTATACGTGTCAGTAATATTTTTTCAAATATTTTGCTAATTGTGCTGAGAAGGCTGATATAACTAGTAGGATTTGTTGGTGACGTTCCAAGTTTCTTTATACATATGACCTTGGATTCCTTCCAGCAGGAGGGAAAGTGACCGTGCTCACTAAAAAGATGAGCAAGAAAAGCTCCTGGGTAAGTTCTTTAGCATTGTATTTGTAATCTAGTCAAAGCCAGGAGATTTCCTACTTTTACGGGAACGTATAATGTATTTTGTCTCTTTAGGAGAAACAAGAGAACACTGGGAGGGGATGGTGGTTGTACTCAACATGTAGTTTTTCTACACTTTTAGAGATACACCTTTCAAGGAATTTGGGTCCTTGATTTGCAGTTAGACGGTGAAATTAAGTTTTTGGTTTTTTAAGACTTGTGGGGGATTCCACGTCAGTCTGTCGAGATAGGTTCCCAGGTATTTGCCTTGAGTGGAAACTGGTATCTTTTTTGCTATTTCACCGCATATATGATCAGTATTATGATCAAGGGGTAGAATTTTTTAAAATTTATTTGTTGCCTAGAAATGATCGTTTACTATACAAATATGTTCACGTGATTAATATATCACACAGCACAACTCTAGCACTAATACCACCACCCGTAGAACACATGCTTTGAGGAGCCGACCATTGCTGGCACTCACTGAGTATGACTACTGTCTATTATGACTACTGTCAAGGAGGTCCCGAGGTCATCGTCGGTAGAGGCGTCGTGAAACCTTTATCTAGCCGAAGATCGTGGGTTCGAATCCCGCTCGTGACACTGACTTTTTTATCTCGACTAAAAACCTTATTAATTGAAATATATTAATTGCTCAAGCGGACCACTAAAACTAGTGAACTTTGATCAACCTTATTCTGCAATCACGTTCTTTGGCCCAAAAGTGAGTATCCGTGCTGGCCGATCCTTAATCGGATAAGGATGAACCTTCTTTTACGAGTCAGGTCCTCCGAAGGGCCACCTACCGACCTCTTGACAAGCGAGAGCTTCTCTGCCGATCCGGCTCAACGACGTTTCCTTTATTTCCTTTAATATTGATGATTAGGATTGACGTGGCTAAAAGCCCGGAGTTCGGGACTTACTAGTTATAGCCCCTCGCAAGCCCTTTAGATACCGTTTAGACCTATGTTTATATTGTAATTTATACAAGTTTAGAAAAAATACAAGGACCAACAAACTTTACATCGACAAACAGTGATCAAATAAAGAAAAATTGATAAAAGTAAGTTATTGTGCAAGTAAAAAATCTTTGGCGACAGTAATGATCTTTTTTACCAATGTGTGGTGATTAGTGACCGTTAATCGATATTTATTTAGAAATCGTGAGATGGGGGTCTGGTGTGATGTAGGTTTCAGGAAAACATTTTCTTTATCGTGCCAACGTTTCGATCTTTATTGAGATCATCTTCAGGGCTCAAAGTGTTTGTCTTCTGTGCAATTGTGCCATTCTTGCGTGTCGTGTTGAGAGTGCAATTACACAAAAGACAAACACTTTGAGCCCTGAAGATGATCTCAATAAAGATCGAAATGTTGGCACGATAAAGATAATGTTTTCTGAAACCAACATTCCACCAGACCGCATCTCACGATTTCTAAATAGATTTTTTACCAATATGTCTGTCGCAATATTATCACAGTTACAGAGGTTGATATTGTTGAAGGAATGTCGAATTGTGTTTCAAAATGTATTTTATACAGTAAGTTGTTAATACGATGATAATAGCAAAGAAAAGAAAGGAACAGAAGAAAACGTTTAGGGAAAAACAAAACTGTCTTTTACTTTCTGACCAGCCAGCAGATTTGTTACGACTACGCGCGTAAAAGGCGTTCAAATCACTAGAAGGGCCGTCGCCTCCTTTCTCAAGATGGTCGATCCGAGTTAAGTGGGCGATAATGGTGTGAAGAAGGGACGGAAGGGCGAGGATGCCTTTGAGGGACCGCCACTTCCTCCTTTCTGTCCTCGCCCATTCAGGCCCTTTCAGTCCGGATTGTATTGTGTTTTCCCCTGCCTCCTTACACCCTTCTTCCACCACCCGTTTCACTCTCTTTGCCCATTTAACAATCCCGCTTTAATTCATCGTGTATTATTTACGCGCCGTTGGTCGGGGGTCGTGGTGTTGTAATTATTTAATTCTGTTTGCGGACTCACTGGCTAAATGGTTTTCCTACTATCCTACCATTTAACAATGATTTAATTAACACCTAAAATTGTTAAAACATAACCCATTTTTATAACGACAATAGTTTCGTTTATCCCTTTATGGCCTAATTTCTTAGAAAGACAAACTTCAGCAATTTAATTTAAAAAGTTAGCTAGAAATCCAAAATCCTTCCCGCTATAATAAAGAGGTTAGATTGGCGAAACATAAATCAGTGTTGTTAATTACAGAAACAGAGAAGAAACAACACTGCGCTTGCGCTAATCTCCTTTCCTGGTAACCTAAAACAAAATTGCTAAGGCATTGCTCTGAAGTAAATTTGGGCAAGAAAGCATTAAATTATAAACTGGATAGGAAATATTTTACGTTTGTCAAATATAAATATTGATTAAATATGCTGTGGTTGGGAGCCAATGGGAGGTAGAATATTAGCGGAAAGATTGCCGCTAAAAAATTCAGTGTTGCCAATAAATGGGATAAAACATTAAAGGAAAAACACTACACCCGCCATAAAATCATGGGATTAGGTAAGATTTAGGAAATTTGTTACATTAATGTAGTCCTGAGGCGATGTTGTGCAAGAAAGGGCTATTGGGTCCGTCATCACTCGCTGTTTTCTGGAATTATTTAAACGTATTTCTGCATTGCGCCATCTTCACTGAAATTGTTCATATAAAGTAAATATATTTAATCTTTTGCACAGAAATTATTTGTTTACAAATAACATGGGACTATATTTAATCCAAGTAATAACATGTTTGTTAAAAATATGTTCAAGGTGATTTTCAATAATAGTGGCTTAGACGAAATATTATAGAAGACGGTAATGTTTTCGTACAATTCTAAGACGAGAAGCTCTTGAGGTCCTCTGAAAATAAAACCGCCCAGAATGAACAGGATCTGTTTTAATAAAATAACAAATAAGATCGTCCTGACATATGAGAAAGCAATTATCAATTTCAATTTTTGTATTTAAAATGTTTATTTGTTGACAACAGGTTCTTTTTAGGATTTTCATTGCTTTTTACATCCTGCCACTAAGGTTTTTTATAAGAATTATACAGACGGTTATGCACAAATTATTGGTAAAGGTGGTAACTAGTGATAAAACTACTAATTGCTAAAAATCATAATGATTAATGTACGTTCTATTAACTTATTAAAAAAGCCCCTCTTTCGATATTTTATCCCGAGTAATATGAGAACGTTTTGAATCAAAACCATCAGTCAACACGACGGGTAGTACGATCAGCTAGAGCGACGTCAAGGTTATAAGCAGGGAGAGGTGAGACTCCTTCACGTTCTGTGAATTTAATCTGCGCCAAACGTTTTCGCCCTGCACAGTAAGTTATTCAGGGTGTCCTTTTTACATGGCCCGGCTGAATTTCTAAAAATCTAAAATGGACACACTGCATATTGCTACATTTCTTGCAAGCTGAAGTCAACATAATAGAAATAGCACTTTCTATGTAAGTTAGAGGTATGATAATTGAGTCGTTACCGTTCATTTTGATCTGTCCATCCTCATTGAAATTGCATATTTTATATAAGGTTGTTGTTGTTTCTATTGACTATTGACGTTTACATGGCGCATCATCAACTGGTCAGTAAGTGTGCGATGTTGTGTTTGGACACAATTTTTAGGAAGTATTTTCCCATGATCGAACTAGTCTGCGAGTATGGCTTAAGTTGGTTTAACCATTAATATTTGGGTGTTCAAATTTGTCGGTTGAAATTGAAGGAGTTTTTTCGTCTTTGTAGGAACAGTTTTGTGCAGCGGATCATATCATCAATTGGTTACTTAAATTGAAATTCGGTTAATCTGGTTATAATTATAAAGGCGTTACTTTTGTCTGTTTTTTGTTAATAATAATATCCTTTATGTGTGGGGTGTGATGTAGGTTTCAGAAAAACATTTTCTTTATCGTACCAACGTTTAGATCTTTATTGAGATCATCTTCAGGGACTGGGATTTACAAACATTGTTTACATATTACAATTACATTTTGGATGTGGAAAAGTGAATTTATACAAATGCAAAATATATTTTATATATTCAATCAAAGTATTTCTAGATCGAAACGTTGGCACGATACAGAAAATGTTTTTCTGAAACCTACATCACACCAGACCGCATCTCACGATTTCTAAATAAATATTCCTTTAATTTGTGTCATTTTGTGTGTGTTTGATTTTTTTGTGTGCGTTTGGGTGTCCTGTGTAATCTTGTTCCGTCAGTAAAAGTTTTATCGATGTCTCTACGTCCGGCTGACGATTTATTCTGTGTATATTCTGAAGTTACCATAGTCAGAATACCCACTGAACTAATCCTCACCTAAACAATAATAGACATGAAGATATAGATAAATCAGAAAGAACACACAAGACACCCATACGCAAAAACACTAGAAAAACATTTAAACACAAACTAACGAAATATTATTATTAACAGACCTTGGCAATGTTAGAACTGAATCGGTTTTCAAGGAGAAAGAATTGTTTGAGATCGCCCGTAAAAACCATGTCAATCTGTCGCCATATGTAAGGTTGTTTTGCCCTGATGATGACGTTAAAATAGGATAAAAGGTTGGAAGTAGCAACGATAGTTGCTTTCTTCTTCCTTCCTACCTTCATCCAGAGTGTTCGTAAGTGCAAAATTGGTCGATACTTCTGATACTGAAATTATTACTAACAGCAGCACTTAAGGTTCTATCTAAGTATTTGTAGTTGAGATAAAAAAGTCAGTGGCACGAGCGGGATTCGAACCCACGACCTTCGCCTCAATAAGCCGCTGTTCTAACCACTTGAGCTATCTTGACTTCGATCCACTCAGACACTAACCTCCCATCTCAACCCCACCTTTTTGAATTTCCCCTCCTTTTTGCCATTTTTCAATTGGTCAACCGGACCATGAAAATTAGCGAATTTCTATCTAAGTCGGTGATATTGCAGTTTCATCATTGCCGATCATTTTAACATTTTCTCACTGGTACCTATGTTTTTGGCTAAGGAAGTTGTCGTCTATATTTTCCTACAATTTTGTGAAAGTATTTTCGCATGTTCGAATAACTGTGCAGTATGTTTCGTTACCCTCAACAAGTCCGTCTTTTGGTGTTTATATTTGTTCTTTGAAGTTAACGTTTAAATTTATTTTGTCTCCTGAAAGTTCTATTTATGCGTGTTCTTGATTTTATGTATTGCCGAACTACATCGATCGTTTCTATTTTTGGAATTTTTGGATATACTTTGTTGTTGAATACCTGTTAGTTCGGTGGTAGTTATGTATGTCTTTGATTTTGTTAATTAGTTCTGTTGAGTTAAACAGAGTTAAACAGTTCATTTCTTTTTCTTTTCTGTATCCTTTCTCGATTAGTCTAAAGCTTTTCTCATACTCATTACTAAGCATAAAACTTTATCTTTTTCCCACTGTCTCCTCGGTTCCACCTTTCTAAGGTAGTCTCCGTTCCAAATAAACCACAATTTTTCATTTTACTGTTATGTTATATGATCTTTAATTTAATTTTCCTTTCGTGTTTTCATTGACCTTCGGCATGCTCTTTTAGCATTTCCCGAGCTTACTTATTCCACTGCCTTTTCAATTTTGGCCAAATTTTGAATACTATTGTATGGAATTTGTAGCTTCGACTACCGTTCAATATAACCAACGCCAAAGCCTTAAAAACATAAATAGTTTCATTTTAGTTTAATTATTTGAAACTTGTTTCTTTCATTCCTTTCTTCTTCCACTGCAAAAAAAATCTTTCCGTCGACTGAACCAGAAGTACTCTAGAATTTTGTATGAGGAGGTCGAATTTTAATTATATTGAACAGAATTGACCATTTTGTCCTCAGGAAGGGTTATCACGCCCAGAGCAAGCAATGTCGGGTTATCATCGGATTATAAAACTCTTTACCAGTTGAAAAGAAATTTTCACATTTTTTCTTTTCTGTGTGCCTACGTGACGGGGGACACGCAAGATGAGAGGATCTGTTTGTCAAAATAAATTATAAGGAAAAGAAAACGTCGTCAGGGCTCCGGCCCCGAATTCGAATGGTGCCTGGGGTGGAGGCAGATTTGAACATAATTAGAAATATGGGAGCGTTTGATGAACAAATAAAATTTCCAAACAGAACAGCCCAGGGGGAAAACATATTTGCGTCAACTATGGAAAAATATTTTACCAATTATGCAACACAGGCGGACATCCAGCTGGAACAAAAGGTCTCAACTTGCCTAAAGGAAAATAGTCATATTATTATTATTACAATCTTTATTGGATCGTGAGATGCAGGAGGTAACGTAGGTTTAGAAAAACATTTTCTTTATCTTTCCACGTATCGAGCTTTATTGATATCATCTTCAGGCTCAAAGTGTTTATGTGTGTACTAGTGTTGTTGTCAACACTTTGAGGCCTGAAGATGATCTCAATAAAGATCGAAACGTTGACACGATAAAGAAAATGTTCTTCTCATGACCTCCAAATAATCATCATGCTAACAAGTTTTTTTTCTGAGGCTTGAGGTCAACCTATTCAAGCTGGTTTTCAAAACCCATAGAACCCACCACTGAATTTGACAAGAAAAAAAAACTGCCCTGATTCAATCGTGCTTGTGCACGGCAGCGTGTATCTGGGTCTCCTGTTCCGATTTTGGGAGGAAACAGAATTGTTCTTTTGTATAGTTTTACAGTAATTGTATATACATTTGTTGTATTTACTCTGTATACGTAGCGAGTTTGACAGTGAATGTATTTATTGGCGTGAATGTGTATTGTAAGTGGGCTGATGGTGGAATATTGAGTACCTCATCGACTCACAATTAGTTATAATAGGTGTAAAGGGTGATGGAGGAATATAGAGTAATCCACATAATTGAGTGAATAGGATGTAAATAAAAAATAATTTATTTAAAAATTAGTGAGTGTGATGGGTTTAGATATGGTAAGTGCATGCGTTGGGTGCTGAGTTGACCTAAATGTTGAAAAGGCCCAACCACAAACACAACAGAAAAAAAACCAAACACATAGAAAACTACACTAAAAAAAAATCATCACAAGAGCAGACAAAATAACGCATCCTTAATCATAAAAAAGTCATACTAATCAAAGTCCAATTTAAGGGAACGTTTAATATAGTACGATCCGCTGCACAGAAACTTTGACAACCAAGTCGAAAAACTGCTTTAATTTCAACGGTCAAATATGAACAACCAAATATTAATGGTTAAACCAACTTAAGCCATATTCGCAGACTAGTTCGACCATGGAAAATACTTCCCCGAAATTGTGTCCAAATACAACATCGCACACTTACTGATCAGTTGATGATGCGCCATGTAGACGTCAATAGACAATAGAAATAACAACTACCTTATATAAAATATGCAATTTCAATGAGGATGGACAGATCAAAATGAACGGTAATGACTCAATTATCATACCTCTAACTTACATAGAAAGTGCTATTTCTATTGTGGTGACTTCAGCTTGCAAGAAATGTAGCAATATGCAGTGTGTCCATTTTAGATTTTTAGAAATTCAGCCGGGCCATGTAAAAAGGACACCCTGAATAACTTACTGTGCAGGGCGAAAACATTTGGCGCAGATTAAATTCACAGAACGTGAAGGAGTCTCACCTCTCCCTGCTTATAACCTTGACGTCGCTCTAGCTGATCGTACTACCCGTCGTGTTGACTGATGGTTTTGATTCAAAACGTTCTCATTTTACTCGGGATAAAATATCGAAAGAGGGGCTTTTTTTAATAAGTTAATAGAACGTACATTAATCATTATGATTTTTAGCAATTAGTAGTTTTATCACGTTACCACCTTTACCAATAATTTGTGCATAACCGTCTGTATAATTCTTATAAAAAAAACCTTAGTGGCAGGATGTAAAAAGCAATGAAAATCCTAAAAAGAAACTGTTGTCAACAAATAAACATTTTAAATACAAAAATTGAAATTGATTATTGCTTTCTCATATGTCAGGACGATCTTATTGTTATTTTATTAAAACAGATCCTGTTCATTCTGGGCGGTTTTATTTTCAGAGGACCTAAAGAGCTTCTCGTCTAAGAATTGTACGAAAACATTACTGTCTTCTCGAATATAGATAATATTTCGTCTAAGCCACTATTACTGAAAATCACCTTGAACATATTTTTAACTTATTGTGCAGGTCGAAAAACGTTTGGCGCAGATTAAATTCCCAGAACTTGAAGGAGTCTCACCTCTCCCTGCTTATAACCTTGACGTCGCTCTAGCTGATCGTACTCCCCACCATGTTGACTGATGTTTTTGTTTCAAAACATTCTCTTTTTTCTCGGGTTAAAACATCAAAAAGGGAGCTTTTTTAAATAAGTTAATAGATCATATATTAGTCATTACGATTTTAGCAACAAGTAGTTTCCTTAAACTTATTTCGATTTCCGCTCTATCTTGGCCGTAGACAGGAAATTTCACTTATGCTTCGGTCAGGCTTTTAAAATACATAAATGATTGACTAAGAAAATTAAATAAAAGAAAATGACGTTTTTTATATGCGTGAATTGTGAATGAGAAAAGGGTGACCAAAATGATGGACGACAAAAATCCAATATTAACGACTTACCCATGGTGCCTTCAGAATAAAAAAATGCAACAGCACGTAACTATGCAAGTCGAGTTTTGCGCAAAAATCACTGATTGTCGGCTCTCCCTGCTTATAACCTTGACGCCAGCTGATCATTTACTGCTGATGTTATCGACCACCTTTAACAATAATTTGTACATAACCGTCTGTACAATTCTTGTCAAAGCCTTAGTGGCTGGATGTAAAAAGCAATGAAAATCCCAAAAAGAACCTGTTATTAACAAATAAACAAACTACCCCGAAATTCTGGCAAAACACAATATCATTCGCTTACAGATCCATTGATGACGCGCCACAATATACATCATTCGTAACCACTGATAAAATATGCAATTCTTGATGCCAACGAGAATGGGCAGATCAAATTCCTAACGATTAAATTACTATACGATCAGCTTATATAAAAAGTGCTATAAACAATCCAATTTTACATTTACTGAAAAATCTAAAGGATGCTTTTTTAATAAGCCAATAGAACAGACGATTAAACTACATTAGCCATTATGAAATTTATATGTAGTTTCATTCAGTAAGTGATCAATATTATACATTGAACTCAGGCTAAAAGCATCGTCCATATAAAAATTAATAATAATTTCTCTCTGATAATTTAAAATAAGTTTGATACTTTTCTGAAGAATATTGATTGAATGTACTGATTTTCGATGGCATGTCGCCCTTAACTTCATATGTCCTGAAAGCCTTCTAAGTTCCATATATTATGTTGTCTCTTAAATCTTGTGTTGGTATTGCACGTCAGACTGCCTTGATGTAGCCGTAAGTCCTTTTTAAAAAGATAGTTCCTACTCACAGTAAGTTGTTTTGCAACGATCCGGATTTCGAGCCTTTTAGCTCATCATCAGGTTGAAGGACAACCACAACCACGTCTCTCGACATGAATTGCCAAAGTGAACCCGATGATACCTCCGCCAACGCGACGTTCCAATTAGCAGCTGATTTTTTTAATGGCGCTCTATAATTTGAACGTGCGAAACGCGGAAATTATAACACAAATAAATATTGTACTAGTAAATACTTAATATTATTAAATTACTATAAAAATAATTAGTTTAATTATTTGGATGTTTGATATTATTTATGTACGTATTTAAAATGGGAGGTAGATCAAAATCTGTTATATTATTAATGCATTTATCACCATGTTCAATTTTACATTTTTTAATTTCAAATTTCTCAAAACAATCTAATTCTTTCCCTTTGTTGAAACTATGTAACACTCTTGTATTTTAGATTTGAATTGAAATTATGTTTTGTTTCTTTTAGATGATCCTTAAATTCCGAAAACTTGCTCGATTTAGGCAAGTGTTCTTTTACTCTGGTTTTTATTTCCCTACCGCTTTGTCCTATATATTTAATATCACAAGCATTACAATTGAGTTAGTAAACCCCGCTTTTTGCCAAGTTGTCTTCTTTGTCTTTAGGTTTTGAAAGGATGTTTTTAAGTGAACCCGTACTTCTAAAAGCTATTCTAAAATCTTCTTGTTTAAAAATTTTACTAACTTTTTGCGATAATTCACCAATGTATGGCAAACAACGGAAACCTAATGATTCATTTGTGGTGGGGTGGCTGAGTCCTATTGTTGATTCGTTTAAAGTTTATTTTTTTATTTTTTTAACTGGCAACCTATCAATAAATATTTCTTAATACCAGTTGTTTTTTGCTAAGGTTTTAATAGTTTTTAATTCTTTTTTATAGTTGTCAGGTGTTAGCGGAAATTTTAACATCCGGTCTATGAGCCAAATGAAACCAGCAGCCTTTTGGGACCATGGGTGAGAAGAATCCGCTGGTATCATAGTGCCTGTAGTTGTGGGTTTTCTATATACGTCTATTTCTATTAGGCTGTTTATTATGGACAGTTGAAGGTCTAAAAACCTAAAGTATCTGACTTTAGTGGAAGACGGTAGGTCCTTGTCGAACAATGAATCTCAATACATTGGGTGTTTTAGTTATTCAATTTTGACATATTTTGCAACCAAAATTGTATATAGGAAAGACCAATTGTTTTTCACCCTATTTGGTCTTGAGCTTAAACTTATTTCTGAAAAGTCACCTTGAACTTCAGAATAGACAATTAGAACGTGTTTTTGCAAAAGGGCGTTTGAAGCAGTTATAATTCGCAGGTTTAAAAGGAATCATCGCCTCTCCCTGCTTATAGCTTTGACGTCGCCACCTGACTGTAATATTTTCCAGCCTATAACAATTTTGCAAGATGAGCTAACTTTCATACATCATTCTTGTTTCCTAAGTGTAACAAAACTTTTTCAGACCAAATTACTTCTTTCAATTAATTAATCTTTTTATGTAAGGTTTTGGTTGAAATGAAAAAGTAGTTCCACGAGCGGGATTCGAACCCACGACCTTCGGATAAATACGCCGCTGCTCTACCCTTGAGCTATCGTGACTTCCATCCACTCGGACATAGATCTATACATTTATATGTGTATTAATATTTATTAAATATTAACTATGGTTACTATCACGAATAGGCTAATTGAACATAAGAGCCGTCTCAATCAGATGTTTTTTTTTTTCATTTTGACCCCGGGGGTAATTTGTTGACGTCGTCGCCTTTCCACGGGCGCTCTCCATTTCTCCATATCCATAAATAATGCCGAGGGCCCGAAAGGAATCCTCGCGTGTTCCTTCCCCGGATCCAATCTAATTACCATCTGTGATAAATCCCCTCCTCCCCGTGGTAACACGGCGTACCAAAATAACATTTTTCTTCCTCCGCGTGGAAGGTGATGAGCTGCGTAAATACACGCTTTAACGGAAAAAGGAGCCGGGTGTATGTGTTTTTTTTTAAAAATTACAGCAGGTGAACAAGCCGGTAAATCAAAAATCAGAATATTCCTGCTAAAGTATGCTTATGAAACATGCCAATTAAAATTTTGAACAAATAAGCGTAACTAGTTTGTTGAAGTCGTGAGGAGCGGTCAAGAACGAGCAAGTTTAAACCTTTTCAATTTTTTGTCGATGTTTCGTACTTTCTTCGTGTCATCTTCAGGGACTGGGTAAATTTCAAAACATATATTGATTGGATGAAATACAATACAGATATAAATATAAATTTTGAACCAAGTCCTTGACCATTGCACACGAGTTCAACAAATAATGAAACAACAGGTCACTAAGAAACACACGTGAGTGCATAGTATGAAAATAAAAGAACTATGCAAAACTGAAAAAAAAAGTGGCTTTACATAAATTTATGTCAAAAAACCAACAGCACAACCTTATTATGGCATTACGATAAAAAAATGAAAGTTTAATATATATGGTTAAAAATAATGAATATATATTGTTTAAGAATTAAGAAATCAAGTATATAAACAAAACGAAAAATTAAAAGAGTTTTAAGTAAAAAAGATAAACGGATTTTACTATTAAATTCTGATTTCAATCATGTATAATAATGTGTTATAAAATGCAAGGACTCATACGATATTTGGATCCTGGTTTTAGAGAATCCTTGGTCCTTGGTTCATTTCGATCAACTACTCTTCGAAATGCTAAATTTCCTCATGCAACCTGTTGTAATTTGGTCGTTACCGTTCATTTTTCTCTGCTTATCCTCACTGATTTGTTTTGTCGGACTCGTCTCGGCATTTCGCCATCTTCAGTGTGCCAGTGTGATTATGTGAAGTCTTTTATAAAGTCGACAGGGGCGAGATGCGTATAACGGCTTTTGTGTATCGGTGTCTTCCGTGGACTGAAGATTCTGAAGATGACAAAATGCCGAAATAAGTCTGTCATGATTTACGATTATAGACAGATCAAAATGATCCTTAACGACCGAAATACTCTCCTAGAACAATTTATCTTAAAAAAGTAGAAGTTGATTGATGATGCTTTGTTTTTAAATGCCTGAATCAATTATTAACAGTTAAATTATTTATAAAGAAAATTAGGCAACCCAGCGAAAAAAGTGCATTAGAATTTTTTTATTTGGTTTTTGGCTTTTTTTTCTTTTACCAGACAGCATCTTGGATTACAGGACAATCTCCAACAGTTTACTGAACAGCAGTGAAGAAAATTAGGTCGTTCAGTCTGAATAATTATCAATTCAGTTATAAACAATATTTTTTGATTTTACGATGTGTTTTGAAAGGTAACTGAATAGCCGAGCTTTTTGACTTGACAGGCCACGTGCACCCTGCTTTCTAAGAGGTCATGTACTGAAATGATTTCCCTCACTGAAAACAGTCTACTCTGGACAACGTGGCATCTTCAGCCTGAAACAATGAAACATGTGCCCCAAGGGAGCATACTAAGCCCGTTATTGTTCTCTCTATGTTAACAACCCGCCCGTCTAACCCACTTCACACGATTGCATCACTAATATCGATGATAATTCCTACGTCGGTGGTTTGTTATTAAGTTTACTTAAAGCATAATCTTCAGAAGACAAGAACCCGCATTGAAATTCCCATTTCCTTTAATATTTCAGGTGGGAAATTGGACATTGGAGATTTTGTTGTTGGACAGTTGCATAATTACACCAGTGCATAAATTGCTGCGTGTTTGGAATCACGAGAATGAAACCAGTTTTACAACAAACTCAACTGCTAACAACCTTTTATCTACTACATAAGATATGACCAAGTGATGTAAGCCTGCTTCATAAATTTTTTCTACTTTTTCCGTTGAGAGTGATACATGTGCTAGGTTATAAAGACAGCTGTTCCTCTACGTTTTAAATAGCCCAATGGGTGGGCAGCTAGTCGTGTTAAAAAAAATGTCGGTGGCAGTACATCTAAATTGGAGTTGAATGCCGTAAACCTTCTGGTTTTATATCAATCCGTTCAAAAGTTACAATTATTTGGCATTTATTGAAAAAAAGCTAAAATCTGAATTTTCTCCTCTCTAACAAAATTTTTCCGAACTTTTAACCCCATTTTTAGATTTAAGACCGAATTTCGGTTTAGATTTAGTCCTATTTTGTTTTAAAAATTGCCAGAGTAAGTAATATACATTACATTTTTGAAAGTATCAAACCAGCTAAAAACTTCAATATTTTATGACCTTTCCAACGATTTACTCGAAACCTAGATTATTTTGATTTTTTGTCGTGCAATTTCAGTTGAAAGTTGGGAGAACGTTGTCTGAATCGGTCCTGGGAATTAAATGCATGGGCCGAGCGTTGAATATGTCATTTTCCAGTAAATATAACGAACTGATGAAAAATCCGTTCCCAACATGAGATTATTTGAACAGTGAACAGAACATCAGTGATGATCAAGTCAGTGGAAGCTTTGTTCGTACTGTGCACAGTCCCAAAGGTTAAACGCAAAAAACTGTCCGGAACACGTTTTCCTAACTTCCACCTGAAATTTACCATCAAAATCGAGGTTTTGAATAGAACGTTGGCAAGCTCATAAAATATTGACATTTTTCGAAGAATTAAAAGAAATTGATCCAAAATCACCGTTTTGCCAATTTCACGAGTTTATGCAGTTATTTTGTAAAGAGAGAGGAATTTTTTATAATAAAATAGGCTTCATATAAAAGCGATTTCGGTGATAAATCTAAAAATGGAGTCAAAAATTTGGAAAAGTCACGTTAAATTGGCAACAATTCTGGTTTTGTGTAAAGAGTCGTGTCTATCTTAAATAGACACTAAAAAATTCGTAACTTTTAACTATGTGGTTTACGGCATTCAACTCCACTTTAGATGTTCTGTCAACGAAATTTATTTTTAACGCAATGAACACCACCCTGTATAATTTCAGTTCCTACAAACGAAATTCTTTTCACATCATGACTACTGCACCTAGCACAAGGACAAATTTGCTTTAACCAAACACCACACTGCAACTTGTTTTCTAGTTTATTTCAATTAATTATTCTTATGATGTAAGGTTGAGACGAAAAAGTCAGTGTGGGATTCAAAATACGATTAAAAATCTTATAAAAAAAATAGCGGGATTCGAACCCATACCTTCGTCCCGCTCGTGACACTAACATTTTCATCTCAACCAAGACCTTATATAACAAGACTAATTAATTGAAATAAGTAATTTGGTCAAGTAGATCACTAAACATAAATGGATTAATTTTCTAGGTTATATTCGAAGACAAAAATTTAAAGCAAAATGCGCGCACTAATTTAATTAAAAAAACAAGCAGGATTTTAAAAAGAAACTTCTTGATCTAAAGCACTGTGATTTATTTATAATTTTTGGTGATGATGATTTTTGTAACGAATTTAAACAATGTTTATAAATCCCAGTGTCTGAAGATGATCTCAATAAAGATCGAAACGTTGGCACGATAAAGAAAATGTTTTTCTGAAACCTAGATCATACCAGACCGCATCTCACGATTTCCGAATAATCATCGACTAACGGTCACTAATCACCACACATTTTTAACGAGAGTTTGTCAAGATCAGGAGCGCTTCATGGTGGGGGCGAGATGATAAGGAAGGAAGACACACAAAAAATATTATTGTGGCTCGTCTCCAGCTCCTGCACCAACAAATATTGTAAGTGATCGCTTTGGTCATTTTTAAAATAATCTGTGTTTTAATTCGAAAAGTCTATTAGTATTATGTGATGCATGTGGTGATTAATGACCGTTAATCGATATTTATTTAGAAATCGTGAGATGCGTTCTGGTGTGATGTAGGTTTCAGAAAAACATTTTCTTTATCGTGCCAACGTTTCGATCTTTATTGAAATCATCTTCAGAGCCTGGGATTTACATTTACAGAATGACACAATTACACAGAAAACAAACACTTTGAGTGAGTAGAAATACTTTGATTGAATATATAAAATATATTTTGCATTGTATAAATTCACTTTTCCACATCCAAAATGTAATTGTAATATGTAAACAATGTTTGTAAATCCCAGGCCCTGAAGATGATCTCATTAAAGATTGAAACGTTGGCACGATAAAGAAAATGTTTTTCTGAAACCTACTTCACACCAGACCGCATCTCACGATTTCTAAATAAATTATTTGATGCGTTGTATTTTTGTTTTGTTTTTTTAACAAAAAATTATAAGTTCAGTTATTTTATTTTATTTCGTTATTTTGTTTTTTCAAATTCTTTGGAGTGCTCCTCAAAAGTTAGCAGCAGTTCATATTATCCTCGGGGAGCCGGTGTTTTTGAAAAAGGCCCATTTCTAAAATATGTTTGGCCCGGATACAAGACCACTGGATTGAAATCCTGGAAGCGTATTTTAACTAATTAGGTAACATCTTTCAATTAATTAAGGTTTTTAGTTGAGATAAAAAAATCTGCGTCACAAGCGGGATTCGAACCCACGATCTTCGGCTATATACGCTATCAATTGAGCTGTCGTGACTTCGATCTAAAGCTCTCCGTGGCCATTTCATTTGTCGCCGAGAATCAAATAGGGGGACCGCGGTAGCCGAGTGGTTAGCATGAGAGACTCTCACGCCGCGGTCGTGGGTTCGATTCCCACCGTCGCCTCTGGCCCTTTTTTCCCGATAACCCCCAATTTGAACACACAAGAATTCCGTACTATGGCTAATATGCAAGATCATAAGGCAAAAAAAAAATAGATTACACATTTGAAAAATGGCAAAAAGGAGGGAAAATTCAAAAGGGGGGTTGAGATTGGAAGTTAGGGTCCGAGTGGATCGAAGGCAGGATAGCTCAAGTGGTAGAGCAGCGGCGTATCTTGCCGAAGGTCGTGGGTTCGAATCCCACTCGTGACACTGACTTTTTTATCTAAACTAAAAACCTTAATTAATTGAAAGAGATTGTATAAACGAAAGTATCAATTGATAAAATCAACAAAAGACTGTCAGTAAATTTTACTTATGAATAAATAAATAATAAAAAGCTTATGTTTACTGTATCTAGTATTTATTTAAGTCTTTCGCCGCATAAAATGTAGGAAGATTTGGGTTTTTTTTTAAACTTAACCCCTACTTTTTTCATTTTATATTCAATGCAAATTGAATATACGATTATTCCAGTTGGCCAATGGTCGAATAAGCCGCGGACGGGACCGGTTCAAAATTGAAAATAAAACGAGATAGCCTGGAAAAGAAAAAGTAGCCCCGGCCGACAAAATGAGAAACTGGAAGATCGGGCGTGTTATAAGTTTATTAATATAATGTGTTGCTGGTTCCACCCCACTGTGCAGATTAATTCCTTGTCCGGTCCTCGTTCTCTCGGCCTTTTGATAAATATTTGATCTGGTGGAGGTTTAACAGATAGGCCCCGGCCCGTCGAGCACGCACCCGTAGAAGGCCGGCGATATTACTCCTAATAAAGTTGTTCCTACAAATCTAAGTTTACCTATCAAAGTGTGTTTTTCAGGATGATATTGCGGCATGATAATTAATTTAAAATGTGCTGGACTCACCTACACTCATTTTACCCGGTCCGTCTATTCTCGCTGTTTTCTGTGGGTACTATACCTACTTAAGCATGTACTAATAGTAATTAAACCATTAGGAGATGTAGGAGTAGAACCGGTTTTTTACACAACGAAAAACGTACGAAAAATGATAAAAAATATAAAATAAATGTGTGGTAATTAGTAACCGTTAGTGAATAATTATTCGGAAATCGTGAGATACGGTCTGGTGTTGTAGGTTTCAGAAAAACAGTTTCTTTATCGTGCCAACGTTTCGATCTTTATTGAGATCATCTTCAGGGCCTGGGATTTACAAACATTGTTTAAATTTAACAAATACATGTAAGGTGTGGAAAAAGGTGAATTTATTCAATGCAAAAAAATATTTTTTATATTCAATCAAAGTATTTCTACTCACTCAAAGTGTTTGTTTTCTGCGTAATTGTTCCAGTCTTGTGCATGGTGTTGAAAGTGTACACTTTGAGCCCTGAAGATGATATCAATAAAGCTCGAAACGTGGCACGATAAAGAAAATGTTTTTCTGAAACCTACGTCCAAATAATTACAAAGTAAAGAAGAAAGATAAACTGCTCTGTAGCGGTGTATGAAAAATTACGTGCGACCAAGAAAACGCCAAATAAATTGGAAAAACTGGAAGACAAATGAACATTTTGATGTGGTAGAAAGATTAAAAAAGTTGGAAATTAAAGCAAATAAAATGAAAGAAAAAGCAGAACAATGCAAGAAAATAAAAGCTGACAGGAAAGTTGAAATAAAAACGAAAAGCAAAGTCTATAATTTTTGATGATGATGATTTTTTTTTAAACAAAAGTTCGCAAAATTCATACTACCCTCGGGGAGCCGGTGTTTTTGAAAAACGCCCATTTGTAAGTATATTGGGTCCGAATATTGGACCACTGGATTCGAATCCTGGAAGCGTATTCTAACTAATTAGGTAACATTTTATGCAAAATATGAACTAATTTTATCTTTAAATACATTTTTTAGTTTGATTTGGTGTTGCATAAAAAGGGAACTATGAATATTTATAAAAACAAACAAAAGTCCTTCTGTAAATACATTAATATTTACAGATTTTGCTTGTGAATAAATAAATAATAAAAAAACTGATGTTTACTGTATCTAGTATTTATTTAATTCACTTGCCGCATAAAAAGTTGTACGATATGGGATTTTTTTAAGCCCTGCTTTTTCATAAACTTCACTGCAGCGGTGTATAAAAAATGTGACCAAGAAGACGCGGAATACATTGGAAAAAGTGGAAGACAAATTAACAGTTTGATATGATAGAAATAATAAAAAAGTTGGAAGTTAAAGCAAATAAAATGAAAGAAAAAGCAGAGCAATGCTAGAAAATAAAACCTGACAAGAAAGATGACAGGCAAACGAAAATGAAAGTCTTTGAGAAGAAACTGGATAGTTTAAAAAATATATAAATAGGGAAAATAATACAATGAGAAGGTACGAGAAAGAATCAAGATTGTTGAACATGATCGAAACGGGCCATAGCGGCAAAGTAGGCCGGGGGGGGGGGCTCCTCAAAAGATAAAGTTACATTTCTGCACCGTGAATGATGTGGAAAGAACCTAAACAAATTGGAAGGATTGAAAACAAACTTATCAAATCATCACCCCCAAGGACCAACTGGATGAGGAAGAGACACCGCATTTCACCCGTTGGAGAAACCCGAACTCCAACTGTGACGTCAACAAAAGGGAAGGAGAGATGGAAAAATGGAAGCGTTCAAACCAACAATGAACCTGTGTATGTAAAAACCAAACCAAAAACTAAAAAAACCAGTTCGTCCTCATATTAAATGGTTTATATTATTTTATTTTCATTAAATATGACTATTTCATTCAATTTATTAGGTGTAAAGTATATGATTACGTAAACATTAATACACATTTTTTTAAAATTTATATATTCGTCACTCTTTTTATTTATAGGATAGGCTGAAGATGCTTACAAAGTAAGTGAAAAGCTTCCTAATAAACTAATAAACAGTTGGGATTATAGCCTTTATTGATATACAACCTTTGACGTTTTATTTTTTTAGGGTTAAGAGAAGATAGTTTATCTTCATTTTATTGCATTTCTGCATAAGGTTTTGTTATTCTTGTAATATTATGAATGTATGAATTCTTGTAATTTTCTGTAAGAATTTAAGACGAAAAAATTCAATTCTTATGGGAAATATTGGTGTACTCCAGGGCGACATGTTAAGCCCCATCCTGATACAATCGCCATCTTGATAGAGGTGACACTCATTGTCTTTTCGATTTAAAAAAAAATAAATGCTGTATTATTGGACTATATTTATTAAAATATTTTCAATTTTAACACTTAAAACAGATAAGTATCTTCTTTTTCCCTTAAGGCATTTTTCACGAATTATATTAAAAGAAACGAAATGCTATCCAGAAATTTCAAAGAACCATGTTTTCGTCATGTAAAGTAATGTGTACTTTCGTAAATGACAGGCTCGAACGAGGTGGTGGCCGGTCTGAGGTTTGAAAATAAAGTCCTGACCCAGGGTTGATTGATGTGGATCGCCTACGCGCCGGACAGTCGGCTTAATGTGCCAATTTTACAAATGGGCCTCGTGTTGATGTTGATGGATGCAGATGAAATTCCACCCGGGAACCAATTGATGTTCAGGTCGGGGTTTTGACAGTTTCTAATCCCGGGGAATCCTTCAACATGGCCTATTCCTTGATAAATACGCGTGAAATAGGCTCAAGTACCCCTTTCGTAATTAAAAAAAAAGCAATTTTTATGATTTTTCCTTTCTATTTTAACTTCTTCAGAAAAACATTTATAAAATAGTTAATATGTACATTAGTGCTATATTACACTGAGTGGCAAAAAGTGGCCACCCTTAATATTTTTTATTATTTCTTAGACAATCATCCATTGATTATGTTACAATACTAGTTACAATAACTTAATAAAAAAATAAATACAAATAATCTGCCATCTGTTATGGATTTTGAAGGGACAACCATTGACCAACCCCAAGAAATTGCTGACTGCTTTCCCCAGCACTTTAGATCGGTCTACTCACCAATTATGGAAATTATGCAACCTGAATTCACGTGTGATAAAACCATCAACTTAAATTAGGTAAATATTACAATGACTGACGTCTTTAACTCACTAAACCAATTAAACGTAAAATATAATTCAGGGCCTGACGGCATTCCACCTATAATACTCAAAAAATGCAGATTTATCCTACCAAAACCGATTCGTTATTTGTTCAATGCTTCCTTGAATGCAGGACTCTTTCCTAACCATTGGAAAATTTTATTGTGCCATTATTTAAAAATGGGAGCAGGAACGATTAATTATAGACCTATAAATGATCAATTATACCAAAGATATTAGGTAAACTAATTTATACAAAAATAAATCTATTGTTTGAAGATATTATTGATGAGGAACAACACGGTTTTGTCAAGAATAAATCAACTCTAACAAATCTCTTATCGTTTCAACAGAATATACTCGATGCCTGCCAAAATAAAAAATAGGTAGATGCAATCTACGCCTTTGATAAGGTAGCTCATGGTCGACTTTTTCATAAACTTGAAGTGCTGGGTATAGATGGCAATTTTTTACATTGAATGATTGACTCTGGCAGAAAACAGGTGGTATTTTTGAATGGTATTCAGTCCAGGGTCATTAGTGTAACCTCTGGGGTATCTCAGGGTGGCAGTCTTTCACCTCTTCTCTTCAACATTTTCATCGACGCATTGTCAAGTGTTTTTCAATGTATAAATTTAAGCTGTTCGCAGATGATTGTAAGGTCTATAGAATAATTAAGTCATTAGAAGACTGTGTTAGTGTTCAATTTGAACTGAATAACCTAATTAATTGATCAATTAAGGTTTTTAGTTGAGATAAAAAAGTCAGTGTCACGGGCGGGAAGAACTCCACCTTTTTGAATTTTCCCTCCTTTTTGCCATTTTTCAATTCGAAAGGTAGGTTGAGATGGGAAGTTGGTGTCCGAGTGGATCGAGGTCACGATAGCTCAAATGGTAGAGCAGCGGCGTATCTAGCCGAAGGTCGTGGGTTCGAATCCCGTTCGTGACAATGACTTTTTTATCTCATAAAATAACTTGTACCTGAACATTAACAACAACAATTATACGTTTTTATTCCTGATCCAATTATATTTAGTCAAAATATTTGTGATATTAATTTAAATGAGCAAAAATCAATAAAAAATTTAGGAGTCATCTTTGGCACAACTCTATCTTTTACTGATCATATAGATGCTGCTGTAAATAAAGGCGTAAAACTGCTAGGACTCGTAAAAAAGAAACTCCAAAGATTTCAACAACATAAATTGTATAAAAACTCTATACTTTTCAATTATTCGCTCTGTTCTTGAGTTCAACTCTCCAGTTTGGTCTCCAAGTTATCTCAAATACATCGATAAATTATTATTCGGAAATCGTGAGATGAGGTCTGGTGTGAGGGAGGTTTCAGGAAAACATTTTCTTTGTCGTACCAACGTTTCGATCTTTATTGAGATCATCTTCAGGGCCCGGGGACCGCGGTATCCGAGTGGTTAGCATGAGAGACTCTTACGCCGCGGTCGTGGGTTCGATTCCCACCGTCGCCTCTGGCCGTTTTTTCACGATAAACCCCCCCCCATTTGAACACATATATAAGAATTCGTCACCATGGCCAATATGCATAGATCATAAGGCAAAAAAAAAATAAATCTTCAGGGCCAGGGCCTCAAAAAAAGATCGAAACGTTGGCATGATAACGAAAATGTTTTTCTGAAATCCACGTCACACCAGACCGCATCTCACGATTTCCGAATAATCATAGACTAACGGTCACTAATCACCACACACATCAATAAACTTGAAAAATTTCAAAATAGGTTTTGAAGATCCTTAGTCTATAAATTACACTTAAACTTAGATAACTTTTGATATAAGATATAAATTATGATGAACTAATAGCTGTGATGGAAATTACTCCCCTTAAAATAAGAAGAAATATTTATGATGTTATACTTTTATATAAATTGTTAAATTTTACTATACAAAGCAATGAGTTTATTTAAATGTTCCTTTGAAATTAACTAGACATAAAAATCTGTTTTTCTATCCCTTTCTGTAATACTATCTATTCACAGCACCTATTATCAGAGCATGAAGGCTCATGAATTCAGTAGAGGTTGATCTGTAATAAATTACAAAACTTTAAAAATAAAATTACTTCCGCTTTGAATGTTGGTCCAACATAAACGATGTATTAAATGTACACATTTGAAAATGGTAAAAAGAGGGAAAATTCGAGCGGTTGTAGGTTGAGTTGGAAAGTTGGTGTCCGAGAGGGTCGAAGTCACGATAGCTGACGTGTAGAGTAGTGGCGTATTAAGCCGAAGGTCGTGGGTTCGAATCCTGCCCGTGACACTGACTTTTTTTATCTCAACTGAAAACCTTAATTAATTGAACGATATATAACAAGTAAATTTCAACAGCTTCATCAATTTGAATGTGTTTTTTCGAAAAATATTTTTCTATAGAGCTTTGTAGCTGGAACTGGAGAACACGGACATTAACAAAAAGTGGGAAAAGAAGGATGGAGATGAGCAATGACGGCACGTCTTCGTTTTACAACGGTCCGTGATAAAAATGACGGTGAAAGAAGGGTAACGGATCGGCCTCATCGCATCGCTTTCTCATCTGTCATGAGGCCATTTGCCGCCCCGTTTACACAAAACATTTAACATTTTACTCTTTTTTCTGTACAGCAAGTTTTTATGGTCGATTAAAACATTAAATACCATAAAATATATTTATATTTTTTGTTTTTAACTAGTAGGTCCCACAAGAAAGCTTGCTAGGTTCATTTGTTTACCTTCTATTCCTTGTCTTCCCTTCAGCTGATATCAAAATAGCCTAATTTGCGGGTGACTATAAAACTAAGAAGCTCGGGTACAATTTAAGGGAAATTCACGAATAAAAAATCCAACCGCACTACATGAAGAGCTCAAGCATGCTGAAGAGCACTATTCCCTACTTAAGATTAAATTTGGATGAAAGCTATCATGTGCCTATCATGCTAAATCTTTAATATCAAAAATTGCATTGCAACAAACACCTCCTCGTCGGCAGGACATCCCTAATATTCGCTAAAAGGCTTCTGAATATATCGTTCATTCGCGCTATTTGGCAGTATTTTTGTGAACTTGGAGAGCTCAGTTGCATAACCTGACCTGCAGGGCTTACGCAGCAGCAACCATGTTTAATCGATGAGAAGCTCCAGATTATAATGTTAAACAACATCATCATGAGACAAACAGCTTACTAATTGTCCAGAAGGGTTAAAATCAAACAAAAATATTTCTCGTTCGTTCAAGTTTCAACGCTCCGCGATGCTACATTCCAGCATTGCGCATTACAATAATTTTTATTATTTATTATAGGTTATACTCAGCTACAAGGAATCATAATGTTCAAAGATGAGCGAGTTTAAAGAATAAGCCATATCTGACTGACACACCGACATCTGATTCTGAGCAAAACGCCGCACCGGTATCCGCTGGTAGAGAAAGGAAGCTCAGTGTGTCACACATGGTCAAGGAATGCCACGCCTTGGACCTTTGCAGGGAGCGAGCATGATACCCGACGAAACAGTCCTTGGCCTGTTGGGCCCTATGTTTCGATTTTTAAGAGACCTATGTTTCATAAT
The DNA here is from genome assembly GCF_000648675.2 of Cimex lectularius. Taxonomy (NCBI): domain Eukaryota; kingdom Metazoa; phylum Arthropoda; class Insecta; order Hemiptera; family Cimicidae; genus Cimex; species Cimex lectularius. The sequence continues at coordinate 107,764 of NW_019392999.1, forward strand.
TTTTTCTCAAATGTAAATAATGTGTATAATTACTGTGTTGCTCTACAGTATGTATGTATTTGCTTGTGTGTGTGAGTAAGTGAAGGGCCGATGGCGGAATATCGATTTACATTGGCTTTCAAAAAGATTTGTTTATATATTTTTATTTTTATTTTATTTACTCGTTCACAAGAAAATTTCCAAGTGAACGAAATGGAAAACTGTTTAACCTTCCTCGTTTAACTTTTTTAAATTGAAATTTAATGTTGGCAATAATGTGTGTTTAGTGACCGTTACTTAATGATTATTTGGAGGTCGTGAGATGCGGTCTGGTGTGACGTAGGTTTTAGAAAAACATTTTCTTTATCGTGCCAACGTTTCGATCTTTATTGAGATCATCTTCAGGGCCTGGGATTTATAAACATTGTTTAAATTTTACAAAGACATATAGGATGTGAAAAGATGAATTTATACAATGCTGGAAATTTTAGATTAAAAATATAAATAAATAAATTGAATTTATACAATGCTAGAGAATTTTAGATTAAAAATATAAATAAATAAATTGAATTTATACAATGCTAGAGAATTTTAGATTAAAAAAGAAAATTACACAACGCCAGAAAATTTTAGATTAAAAAAAAATTATACAACGCTAAATATTTTTTTAATCTAAAATTTTCTAGCATTGTATAAATTCATTTTTTAATCTAAAATTTTATAGCATTGAATAATTGTTTTAATCTAAAATTTTCAGGCATTGTATTTTTTTAGTCTAAAATTTCCTAGCATTGTATAAATTCATTTTATTTATTTATTTATTTATTTATTTTTAATCTAAAATTTCTACCATTGTATAAATTCATTTTTTCACATCCTACATGTGTTTGTAAAATTTAAACAATGTCTGTAAATCCCAGGCCCTTAAGATGATCTCAATAAAGATCGAAACGTTGGCCCAATAAATAAAACGTTTTTCTAAAACCTACGTCACACCAGACCGGATCTCACTATCTCTGAACAATCATTTTTGTATATGATATTTTTTATTGGAAATAGTAGAAAAAAGTTGAACAATTCGTCATTTCTTGCTTATAAAAACTCTGTAATTCTGACAATCATTCTTTACCATCATTTATGAACGAAATAGAAAACTGTTCAACTTCCTTCGTTAAAATTTTTTTAATGAAATTTATCATTGAAGCAGAAAAAGGTAGGAAATTCGTCATTTTTTTCATATAAAACCTCTGTAATTCTGACAATCATTCTTTACCATCTTATATGAACGAAATAGAAAACTGTCCAACTTTCTTCGTTAAATTTTTTTAAATGAAATTTATTATTGGAAATAGCAGAAAAAGGTAGGACAATTCGTCATTTTTTTCATATAAAAACTCTGTAATTCTGACAATCATTCTTTACCATCTTATATGAACGAAATAGAAAAATGTTCAACTTTCTTCATTTAATTTTTTTTAATGAAATTTATTATTGGAAATAGCAGAAAAAGGTTGAACAATTCGTCATTTCTTTCTTATAATAACTTTGTAATTCTGACATTCATTCTTTACCATCTTATGTGAATGAAATGGAAATGGTTCACCTTTCTTCCTTTAATTTTTTAACGCCATAAAAAACAGCTGATTCGTTCTGACTGAGTGATCAGTTATGATCCGACGGACTCGACAAGATTGTTAGTGCTCTGTGTTTTAAATCACATATTACGTAGTATCAAGTAGTCGTTTAAGTCTATATTGACGAAGTTTTCGAAAACTTGTCCGATTAATATTCATAATAACTGTCTAGATTAGATTATAAATTGGATTTTACAATAGCCTGCCTCTTTACGACCTGTGCACCGAGACCAGTATTGGTCTATTGTGCATTTCTTTTTTTTTTAATCTAGAGCTCGTCGTTACGCTTGGGGCTTTTTACCAGACCCCAAAGCTTTTTCTAGGGCTCCCGTGTGTATCGTTCACGCCCTGGCTTCTGCTCTCCCAGAATTAGGAATCACACCAACAGAAGAACGTATTTCGCTGTTTCTTCTTGGCAATATATAGGCTTTTTTCTGCCACTCCGACTCTACGTATAACTCCGGAGTCTGCAGAGTCCAGCTAGTAGTCCAACTACTATTCTAGTCCTAGATTTAGTAGATCTGCCGTTCGTGTCTGCGATGGTCCCCCAGAGAAACATGCTTCATCCAAATCCCCAATCAGGTTCGTTATATGCTCATAATTTTTGTTTGTTCTTTTTGTAGAAAATACTCTACTTTGCTTCTAATGATCTAGGATCAGGACAGAATCTACTCAATGCATTTGATTCATAAACTATGTCAGATCTTGACGCATTCGCCATATATCCACCAATAAGTTCACGATAAGGTCGACTCTTCACGTCTTCCATTATTTTCACTTTTTGGTCCGAAATCTGTTGTATTTTTTCGATTCGAGTATCGACCTTAACGCCTGAATTCTTACCGAACTTCCTTATTAAATCATTTATATATTTTTCTTGGGATAATTTCACGCTCCCTGTACTGGCCTCTGAATTTGTGAATAATTTCCAATTCAGATTTAAGCTTGACTTGATAACGTTCATTTCTACTGTACTAAAATGGATTATCTATATAATAATATGCCAATTTTCAGTCAATATCGCTGATGATAGACAGGATTCTGAGCTTTATGACGCGCCTGTATTTCATGAGTTTTGCTCTCTTGGCCTATTAAATTATAAATATTAATAGTTTTTTAAGTCTACAATTTCACGAACAGCTTACATTCTATTAATCAACCGTATATTGTTTAATTTAAGAGATGGATCCGGGAACTTTCCAAACCGTCATTCCTAGGATGTACGCGGAATCACGAGTCAATTATTGACAAAGTTCGCCGACGATCGATCCCGCCACGTCCGTAATTAGTGTTGGATCAACTTAGGAGTTAATCTTGGAAACAATGTGAAACGTCGAGGGGCGGCTGATAAATATTTCTCAGGGCTATTTGCCGCCGTGAGAGCCGGCCATGTGTACAACGAATTCCGTAATCGTTGTCATTTATATTAATCGGTCAGGCTCTTCATGTGGATATTGTGCACTTAAACTTGTTTTATCTACGACACGCGAGATTGTTAAATTCTGATATTCTCTTTTTGAATCACGCTGTCTCTTTTTTTTTAAATTAAATTAAAATACTGTATACAGAAATTACAAAATCAACTTTGCGACTACGACTCAGGGGAGGGGAACGTTTTTTCGGCCAGATTTTCTGATAAAATTGACAGAATTTTAATACGCATTTTTTATGAGAGTCTGTATGTTTAAACATAAAACTCAAAAATTTGTCGGTTTTTTCCGCCAGATATACAGAAAAACGAGAATGTTCAAATAGCGTACGGATTCGTAAGTCCCTCAAGGCAAGATGCGCCTGAACACTTGATTCAAAAGTTCCTTTGTCCTACCTTCTTTAGCTAGTTGACCGGTTTGTTCCTTCCATGCCTCTTCATGTTCCCGAACTCACCTTAAAGTAACTTCATGTTTTCCTATGGTCACGCCAAATAAACAGAGGTGTTCATAAGACAACTTACTTCACAAATATAAAAAAGCAAGAATGAGATGATCCTAATGATCTGATATCTATGTTTCATTTACTTATTTTCTATAGTCAATGATTATTCGGAGATCGTGATGCGGTCTGTTGTGACGTAGGTTTTAGAAAAACAATTTCTTTATCGTGCCAACGTTTCGACCTTTATTGAGATCATCTTCAGGGCTCAAAGTGTTTATTTTCCGTGTAGATCTGACATTCTTGTCTGTCGTGTTGAGAGTCAAAACGGCACATCTACACGGAAAACAAGCACTTTGAGCCCTGAAGATGATCTCAATAAAGGTCGAAACTTTGGCACGATAAAGAAAATGTTTTTCTAAAACCTACGTCGCACCAGACCGCATCTCACGACCCCCAAATAATTATTTTCTAACTGTCTATGGATTGTATTTTCTCCAGTATCGAAATAAAAAACTTCTTATTTAGAAAAAGTGTAAATTATTAGATTAGTTTGCCGGCTGAAAGCCTTCCAGAAGGAAGTTTTTACAATTTTTGTTTTAATCGTCTCTTCGTGAGACGTGGTACTCCGTCAATCCTGCCTCCACGGCAGGCTATTACTCCTGAATGTTTTCATTAACATTTAGTATGTTTTCTCGGTCGAATTTATCGGGTGATTTTTTAAAATCCGGCCGTGTGTTTTTAATCTTTAGTTTTCTAGGAAATATTGCTTCAAATCGGTTTTAATCCTCTGCACGCGATCATGGCGCATATTACTCTAATATCAGTTAGCATATTATCAACAAATAAATATAAATAATTTTTGTACTTTATTTAATTTATCTATAAAAAACATTGAACAATGGCAGATAAATAAACAAGGTGTTAGGATATAAGCAGGTCGAGGCTAAACTCGGACGCCTTTTTTCAGCTAATTTCAATGTCGTACGACATCAAAGTACAAATAATTTTCCGGCAGAATTTTCTTTACAATACTCATCTAAAGAAGTGAATGATGCAAGATTTTGATAAAAATCATCGAATGCTGTACAATCTGAGCAGTGGGCACTGTTCTCGGTTTTTCTCAACCTTGTGACTGGAACATTAATTTATTTCTATTGTAAATTTGTATAAATTGAAACTTCATAACACATAAATACATATAAAAACAAGGAATTTGTTGCCAAATTATAAAAACTATAGAATATACATGTGGTATCATAGGTGGAGAACATCATCTAAAAATGTCCAATGTTACAGAAACAGCTGATCGAACATTTGGCAAAGGTCGGATGCCACAGTCGGAAGATGTACTGGTAAAGGCCTGTACTATACAATTACCGAATTTAATTAGCTAATAAACTTAAAGAATCGTATTACTTGGGGTGCACTCTCAGACAAAAATTTATAATTATTCTGAAATCGTGAGGTGCGGTCTGGTGTGATGTAGGTTTCAGAAAAACATTTTCTTTATCGTGCCAACGTTTCGATCTTTATTGAGATCATCTTCAGGGCTCAAAGTGTTTGTCTTCTGTGCAATTGCGTGCAAATATATTTACGATTTCTGAATAATTATCGATTAACGGTCACTAATCACCACACAAAAATTTATAGTTGATGCCAGGTATGCGAGTGGGTGGACTCATGCTGAACCGCACTGGGTTCGTCTTCACTCGCGGTTTATTGAACTACTGATACGCGTGAGTGAGGAAACTAATGAGTGACCCAGTGCCGCTTCAGCATGACAAAAATTTAAAAATCGTCTTCATTAAGGTTAAGAACCACCTGAAGTGCCTATGTTTTTCTAAGCCTTAACCTGTTAAAAATTCTATACTTACAATTACTTCTTCCACCCAGTGTCTTGGAACAGAAAGAAGAAAACATGTTTCCAATTTTTCTCCAATCCGGGCAGGACTAAGAAAGTAAAATATTAAACAATAGACTCGATCTACTCCTACACCTAGCATTTTATCAAAATCTTGCTTCTTCGGATTGATACTTATTTAGAGACAGCGTAGTATCGAGTAATCGTCTGAAAAATTAACGATGGTGGTATATTCTGAATATATATTATAATGGCAAAAAGGATGGAAAATTCAAAAGGTACGATTGAGATGGGAAGTTAGTGCCCGAGGGGATCGAAGTCACGATAGCTCAAGTGGTAGAGTATCGGCGTATCAAGCCGAAGGTCGTGGGTTCGAATCCCGCTCGTGACATTGACTTTTTTATCTCAACTAAAAACCTTAATTAATTGAATGATATAATAATATGAATTTATATAGTATACAGTATATTGATGTCAATACTGGCAAAAACACATAAAATTTTAGCCTTATTTCAGTGATCAGCTGGCAACCAAGGAAGGTGTGGAGAACTCAGAAACCCTTCTTACAGGTCAACTATACATCTTGATATAATTCTATCCAAAATATGTTTGACTAACCAAAAGCACAAGTTTTTGCTATTTTTCTCCCATCTGAGAACAACTGCAGAATTTAGATTAAGCTAAATATTAATAACAACTTCATGTGATCGACTACTGCCTTCAAACCATGGTTTATTATTTATTTTGATTCAAGTCACTGTTTTTTCAAGACAAAAAAATTGAAAGTGTGAATAAGTCGAATGTCCGGAAGTGTCGAAACAAAGAGCGGTACGAAATTAGGATCGAGATCATTGCTTACTCATAATTAGATAGGGATAAACTAGGCGGCATCAGGATTTCTACATCTCGCCCAGTAGATCTATTGTACTCCTTTATTTTTATAAATTACTTTTTATAATTACTTATTCAGAAATCATGAGATGCGCTCTGGTGTGATGTAGGTGTCAGAAAAACATTTTCTTCATCGTGCCAACGTTTCGATCTTTATTGAGATCATCTTCAGGGCTCAAAGGGTTTGTCTTCTGTGTAATTGTACCATTCTTGGGTGTCGTGTTGTGAGGGTACTTGAGCTATCGTGACCTCGATCCACTCGGAGACTAACTTCCCATCTCAACCCCAGTTTTTGAATTTTCCCTCCTTTTTGCCATTTGGACACTCAACACGACACACAAGAATGATACAATTACACAGAAGACAAAAACTTTGAGCCCTGAAGATGATCCACAATGCGTCCAATTTAAAGGCGATGACATAGATCGATTGTAGAGTGTACAGACCTAAATCCAAACTGGCGACTTGGAATATGTTCTTTGGATTCAATAAAAGAATATAGACGGGTTATCTGTGGACCCTCTCGTCGTGCTCTTGATGGAAAAATTCGCCGAGTTGAAGCGCTTCGGAAAAACGGTGGTTGTTGTCTGGATCCCCGGACACGTCGGGCTGGAGGGTAATGAACGTGCGGAAGAGGCGGCAAAGGCCTGGACGTCCCACCCTCCAGACGGGACCATCGCGACCAGGCCCTCTGACGCCAAGCTAGCAGTAAAGAACATGATAAAAGAAACATGGCAGCGTCAGTGGCCGGGTCGTCCGAGATGCTTTTGCGCGTCAAGAGATCATTCGTAGATGAACCCCCGAGAACTTGAGCCGGAAACAAGGAATCGTCCTTACGCGATTAAGAATAGGCCATACGCGGTTGACACACGGGCACCTGCTCTTGGGCCAAAGCCCGCGCAGGTGCCACTTATAGAGAAAGGCTGCTCGATGTTCCCACATACTGGAAACATGTCATGCCTTGGCCTGGCCTACAGGAAGCCTGTAGGCATGCCAACCAATCTGAAAATGGTACTTGAGCAATGCAGCGGGTTTCTGGGTACCTGTTCCGCTTTCTAGGGTTTTTTTATTGTATATAATATGTATTATGTGTTGTGTGTCTATATGTTTTGTCTGAGTGCATGTATTTATTAGCGTGAATGGTGAGGGGTTAGGGTGAAATATAACGTCATCATCGCCCCTCGAACGTTGAGAGCGTATGAGTGTATGTTCGGGGTCGATGGCGGAATATTTATAAAAATACTCCATCTACCCCAATCTAGATTAGTTTGAGAATAGGCCAGTGGAGGAATATCAAGTACTCCACCGACCAAACGGAATGAGTATACTGTATGGATGTATTTATTGGGTTGTCCGGAAAATAATGCAGGATTTTAAGTTTTCATTAAAAAAAATCTATATAAAATATTCTGTTTACGTTTACAGGATTACTCATTTGTATGAATGTCAACACTTATTAATCCTCTTCCAAATGATATTGTTTGTTTACCTCTGTAGCATTCCGCTACTTGGAAATAATTCAGTCATCCTTATAATGTCAAAGCGAGAATTTCGTACGATTTTCTTTTACGAGTTTAAACTCGGCCGAAGCGGAGCCCAAACGGCTAGAAACATTAACCAAGTCTGGGGCGAGGGTTGTGTTAATGAGTGCACTGTGCAAAGGTGGTTTAAAAAATTTCGGGAGGGAGATTTCAGCCTTGAAGATGAAGAAGGTCGTGGAAGGCCTTCCTCTCTTAATGATGATGTTCTGCGATCAGTGGTGGGTGCAGAGCAACTCAAAGTCAGTAAAACGACCGTCGCTGACCACCTCAAGGCGATTGGAAAAGTGAAAAAACTCGAAAATTGGGTTCCACACTCATTAAACGATCGCCAAAAAAATCAGCGCTTTGATGTTTGTGCATCACTTCTTTGTCGAAACAAAAATGACCCATTTCTGGCCAGAATTGTTACATGTGACGAAAAGTGGATTCTCTACGATAACACTAGACGTTCTGGACAGTGGCTCGACAAAGGAGAAGCTCCAATACATTTTCCAAAGCCCCCAACTCATCAAAAAAAGGTAATGGTTACGGTATGGTGGGCTTCATTTGGTTTAATACACTACAGCTTCTTAAATCCTGGCGAAACCATCAATGCTGAATCATACTGTAACCAAATTAATACCATGCATCAGAAATTGGCAGTAATGAAGCCCTCTTTGGTCAATCGGAAAGGGCCCATTTTGTTGCATGACAACGCTCGACCACATGTGTCACGTGTAACGTCACAAAAATTATTGGAGCTTGGCTATGAAACTTTGCCTCACCCACCCTACTCTCCGGACCTCTCGCCTACTGACTACCATTTTTTTAGACACCTGGACCACTACTTACAACACATAATATTCAAAAATCAAACGGAACTGGAAAATGCATTTATTGACTTTATCAATTCTAAAAATTCTGAATTCTACTCAGACGGAATTAATAAGTTACCAACACGTTGGGAGAAATGTATTGAGAGTATGGGAAATTATTTTGATTAAAGAACATTGCTTTAAAGTAACTAGTTTCTTTTTTTTTGTTTAATACCAAAATCCTGCATTATTTTCCGGACAACCCAATATTTGTATGAATGTAGTGTTTGAAAGGGTAAATAGAATATAGACTTAGTTGGGGGCTGAAATGTCCTAGATGTCGGAAGCCCCAGACAAAAAAAAAGAAAAAAAATTAAGAGAATATAATGAAAAAAATGAAAGCATGTAGAAAATTGTACTCATTACAGGACGGAGACTGATAGGGCGGTAGGATGAAGGAAGATTGAAAAGTTTGGTTGGGTTTTGGAAAAGTATTATTTTGGAAATAGCAGAAAAGTTGTTTGTAGGACAGAATTAAACATGTAAGTAAGGAAAACTTAGGCTTTTCTTAGTAGATACTTAAGGATTTGACACGTAATGAAATCAAATCCAGGACTTTTTTTTGAGTAAGTTGTTGTTGTAGAAGAAGAAAATACCTGTATGTATTAAACGTGTTTTGGTCAATTTATAATACAGAACAGGATAAAAAGAAGCGCAGAGGGTAAAGGAAAAAAGTCAAACCGATACTAATGGTTAATTTCAGTAGGGATATAAATTATCAAAGTTTAGTAAATTTTAATTTGAAAAGAGATAAATAAATTGTTAATCGCGTTATCCCTTTCTGAAATACGAGGCGGATCTGTTGGAAGACTTAATATATCTGTTGGGCCGGCGTTGAAGGGGGGAGGACCGGTGCGGGGATGGCGATATAATTCAAATAGCAGCATTTCACCCCGGGACTGAAAAAAATAATACCCGAGCGGTATTTCACGCAAGACGGCGAACGGTTAAAAAGACAATTTATTAATTAGCGAGCGGACGACGCCCTCGGCGTCATTCCACACCGCAGCGGTTCGAAAGGTCGTGAAGACGGGAGCCACGTTACATAAAAAAGTGGAGGAGCATTCCGCTCACGCCTCGCTCATTTCTCCGTCGTTTTTTTCTATGGAATTAACAGCCACCTTCATAAATAATGTCACTCCTTTCAAACGCCAACTATCCTGACAACTTATTAGTTTATTTACATATTACCGACTGGTGTAAGATTTCTTTTCATCGCGCCCGGGCCTTAATGTTGAGAATGGATATCAAGCGTGATCTCTCGCCGTTCTCGACAGTAGGAACCCATTTGGCTTCCATCCAGCATGTTGCATTAATTATCCTCTTAATTACATTTATGAATATTGAAGTGGTTTTAATACAGCATGAGAATCTGATCGCAGTTTTGTTTCGCAATGACTGGGTAATTAATGCTAAATATAACTATGTTATCTTTTAACCTCTACTTATTTAAAACCATATCACATTGAATATCTTCATTTGTATAGTAAACGTTTCTGAACATTTGTGATTTTTCAACTTACATAATCCATCCTCACTAAATACGTAGATGATATATTGACAGCAGTTCCCACAGATCAAATTCAAACCACATTTAATAGCTTTCACCCAGCCTATAATTTACACAATCGAAAAAAAATTAGATACACTCGCGATAAAGCAATCAAAACAAACAAAAACTATCTACAAACTAATTACCAGACCATAAGGAAAAAAGGGTGGACATAAAAAAATTGTGAAACACCTCAGCTCTTTCATGCGATGTAATAGATCTGATTCTCTACCATAAAAGTGGGCCCCCTTTTTTTCAAGCACTGAAGTACTAATCATAAATTCAATTAATTATAATTTTTTTATGTGAGGTCTTGGTCGAGATGAAAAAGTTAATGTGACGAGCGAGATTCGAACCCACGACCGTCGGCCCAATACGTCGTTGCTCTAACCACTTGAGCAGTCGTGTCGTTTTTTCATCTCGAAACTCGACCTTACTTAAAAAAATAATAATTAATAGAAATAATATCGTCAATTAGATAAACAAAAATGGATTAATAACTAATCATAATGTTAGCACTATGAAATAAAATTGTTGTGTGACAAAATTTCTAACCTTTAGAGGCCTGTAAAAAAAGCCGTTATGCGTCAGTATTCGCCTTTTAAGTTCATTTGAAAAAATAATAACAATTACTGTCAATTATTTAAGGTTCTTAGATGAGATTAAAAAAGTCAGTGTCACGAGCGGGATTCGAACCCACGATCGTCGGCTAGACACTCCGCTGCTCTACCACTTGAGCTATCGTGACCTCGATCCTCTCGGACACTAACTTCCCATCTCAACCCCACCTTTTGAATTTGAAATGAAAAATGGCAAAAAGGAGGGAAAATTCAAAAGGTGGCGTTGAGATGGGAAGTTAGTGTCGTGTGGATCGAAGTCACGATAGCTCAAGTCGTATCTAGACGTAGCGGCTATCAAGCCGAAGGTCGTGGGTTCGAATCCCGCTCGTGACACTGACTTTTTTATCTCTACTAAAAATCTTAATTAACTGAGAGATATTAATTGGACAAGCGGACCACGAAAACTAGTGAATCAACAACAAAAATGACACATCTGCACAGAAATTTAAAAATAAATTCACTTTTTTCCCATCCTACATACATTTGTAAACTTTAAACCATGTTTATAAATAATCCCAGGCCCTAAAGATGATCTCAATAAAGATCGAAACGTTGGCACGATAAAGAAAATGTTTTTCTAAAACCTACTTCACACCAGACCGCATCTCACGATTTTTGAATAACTAATAAATTACATTCAATCACAACTCAGACACACAATACATACACTATATAAATTTCAAAATTCTTATATCCCGAAAACTCTGTCCCTTATAAAATGGGGTTTTAAAAATTCTGTTTTTCCCGTAGGAAATAGAAAAAATATACTTGCGAATATTATTTCAATAGTTTCTCAATAAAAATTAAATATAAAATATATTCATATAATGAAATACGATTTTTGTAGAAACAGGAATATTTCTGATCCGTGTGGGATGTAAATTAATGACTGTTCTTGTTCTTTAAAAAATAAGTTACATTCATAGCTGGGCAATCTGTTTATTATGGATCGTCTGAGGGAGAGGAGCGGCCCTGGATCAGGTACGGGACGATCCAGAAAAAGCCGTCCTCTTTGTGAAGCAGCTGACGTTTCAAAGGTGCCGCTCAGTTTAGTTAAATAAAAAACCCAGCATATATAATCCTATTTGGCCATCAGGTGACTATTTATATAAATCCGTTTTGTCATCGGTCCCCGAGGAGGTGTTGACTCACTTACCTTTCCTTACATTCCTCATCTTTAGCCGATTAGGCTGTTCGACCTTTTTTTCTACCCTTTCTCATATAATCTTCTAATCTTTTACTCTGAAATCAAAATCCTGTTCTGGATTTCAAAACAACTTATATTTTATTGGGCCACTAGTGGTGGAGGGGATTGGGCAGCGGTAGGAAAGAAAAACGGAAGTACAACTTATACAATCCTCTCGTGGTTAAATGGAGAGAGAGAGAGAGAGAGAGAGAGAGAGAGAGAGAGAGAGAGAGGAGAGAGAATAATACAAAGAAAGAAATAGAGATTGGTTGATTGCACTATATAATCACACAAAATTAGGTCTCTTGGGCTTATCTACCACTTAAATGTGTGGTACAGCCCTTGGCGAGTCTTCTTGTGACTTGAGCTGTAGATATGTCAATACCCGATCGCTGAAATAATCATTGGATAATCTTTGCAAGTTTGCTGTGGATTTTAATGTCTTAGGTGGATGCAAGATTACTGGCCAGGATGCCGCATTGAAAGCGCTTTCCACATCCAGGGATATGATGATTTTTCTGATCAAGTTCAATTGTTCTTCTATGAACTTTTGAACGGCAACCAGTGCATCAATGGTGCTTTTTTGTGGAGTAAACCCATATTGCCTTTGGGATAAAACGTAATTTTTCCTGAGAAATTACATTATCCGGTCGATGATTAGTTTTTCTAGAATTTTCCCCAAGACTGGTAGTAAGCTGATTGGTCTATACTTGGACGCGTCTCTTTTATTTTGTTTCCCGGTTTTTCCAGAAAAATAATTTTTCATATTTTCCAGCATTTCGGAAAACATCCACATTCCAAGCAACTGTAATATAGATTCACTAGTTTTCGTGTTCCGCTTGACCAATTAATACCTTTCAATTAATTAAGGTTTCTGGTTAAGATAAAAAAGTCAATGTCACGAGCGGGATTCGAACCCACGACCTACGGCTAGATACGCCGCTACTCTGCCACTTGAGCTAACGCGACCATCTCAACCCCACCTTTTGATTTATCCCTCCTTTTTGTCATTTTTCAAATGTCGTGTAATTTATATGATTCTCGGCGACAAATTTGATCAACTATCTTGTCTTGGGTTCGAAACCCGCTCGTGACGCTGACTTTTTTATCTCAACTAAAAACCTTAATTAATTGAAAATTATTTCCAATGTTGATTTTAAGTCGGTGGTAAAGGATCCGTCCGGCTTTTCAATTGTAGCCTGTTTTATGGGTGACCGAAGCTTTCCTGCTGTTGCCTTGTAGCCTTCTATACATGGATTCATCCCTCGTGTGACATTGCAATATGCTTTCCACGAGACTTTCTTGTTTTTATTGATTAATGAGCAGTATATTGGACTTTTAATTTGAGGTAATCACTTTTCTTAGCTTGCTTAATTGGTATTTCCTTCTCGATTGTCTCAGTTTATGTCTGCAGTCGGATAGTTCTTTGGACCACCAATGAGTACTTCTTTTGTGCCTAATACTGTTTGTTTTTGAGTATTTTGGTATGTTTTTATCGCACGCTGTGGTTAATAGGCGTGTAAATTCCTCTGTCGGCTGGTTCAGGTTGTCGCTGTTCTTGATGCACTGTGACAGTTGTTTGTCTTTTTTTATCCATGTCCTGAGATAAACCGGTGAGAGTAGTTTTAGCAGTTAACAAACCTCTTTCAACCTCTACCCAATTTGTTTCTTTTATTTTAAAAATCTGACCATTATCACTTTGGTAACAGAAAGTTTATTCTGTCGGTTCATTCATATGTCAACATTCTACCTTCAGATCCACTTTCAGCATCATGGTTATGCCATGAATGCACATTTATATATAGTGATAATGTCGGTACCTTTTATAGTCAAGTCTATGGTTGTTCTGAAAGGTTGGATTCCAGTCGTCTTCATTAATGATTATCAATGATTTTTCTGCCAGATACTCCTCTAAGATTTTACCTCTTTGATTTGACAAATGATCAAACCAAGCCGTAGAACGCGAATTGCTATCCAATCCTACAAGTACTTTACTGTTTTGATTTTCATCCAACGCGGCAGTCATTTTCCCAAGATCTTCTTCAATGTTGTTGAAATATGCACTTATTGCAGTAAAAGATGAAATTTCATTTCCTTGGACTTCCATTCCAACTTTATATATGTGTGTGTGTGTGTGTGTGTGAGAGAGAGAGAGAGAGAGAGAGAGAGAGAGAGAGAGAGAGAGATAGAGAGGGAAAAAAAAGAGCACACCACATTCATATAATATTCTCTGAGAAGTACAGGTAGGAAGAGGTGTCATCAGTGGTGGTTGGATAGCTTTCATTAATCGTAATAATTCATAAAAGAAAGGACCACTTAAAAAAAATTAAATCGCCTTTTCTTGAAAATTTTTGTTGAGCCGTTGACCTGTTGGCAACTTAATGTCACTTTTAGACACCACATGCTCAATGATCTCCCATAATTGTTCTTCTGTGTGTGTGTGTGTGTGTGTGTGTGTGTGTGTGTGTGTGTGTGTGTTTGAAGTAAATTGTGAAATTTCATACGTGAGCAGACACGCCGAATACCGTACAGGAGGGACCTTCCCATGGTGAATTTAAGTTTTGCGGAGGGGGGCAACATGATCGCTCCCGCCGACAAAGGCAACAATTCAGCAACAACAACAATGCACCGCAGCGACAAAAGGCGGCGTCTAGGATTACCGGGAGATAAACCGGGATTAGAGTAAACACGGGTAATTATAACCGGCCTTAAAAAAAAAAAAAAAAAAAAAAAGAGGAGCATATGCTACATTCCGGTCACCCCTCGGCATCTCAAGTGCCTGTCAGCCCGGTGCCGTTTTGCATCAATCATGATTAGACATGTTTTTATACCTTTTGCATGGTAAATTAGATGGGAAATCGCGATCGTGCGGCTCATGAATTATGCATCGGGTGAAATTATTTCTCTATTTTCATCTATGTCTCTCTTTCAAACATGTCCCCTCCTGTCAAATGGCTTGGTTATAGCTTTCGCGGTTGTATTAATTGCTTTTTATCACAATTTATTTAAAATCCATGACCTCGTAATCACTGAAATACATGTTACAAAAAACAACTGTAATAATTTAAAACTGTTTTGGCGATGGCAAAGATGAAGAATAAGAAAAGCAGCAAGTTATTTTATTATAACATGAATTATTTATTAATTATATAATTTAACAAGCGAACACATCCTGAAATTTTATAATACTAATTTGTACAATAAAAGCAGTAAAAATACATAATTTCTTTACCCCAAGGAAGCTCAATAAAAAATTAATTATTTAAAAAATGTTTTCGTGTTAAGACTTCTAATTGTACACTTTGATAATAAATTATTCATTTACTAAAAACCGAAAGAAAACTATTATTCAACTCATTAGGTCAACGGAATATTTGATATATTCAAAGTTGAGCTAATCGTTGTATCAATTATTTATTTTTAATTACCAAATAGAAGAAGTTTCATATCATGAAAACAGATTAGGCTTGTTTTATAGATAATTATTATAATAAACTCGTCTTCATGATTAATTTAAATTGTTTTAACTAGAAAACGTTTAACGCAAAAAAAAACTATCATGGTAAAACATCTGACGTATTAATTATCCAACTTCAGGGGTGAGGATATCTCGGTAAATCTAGCCAATCCAAAATCATGATTTTTCGAAGGATGAAAGTTTTTTTTTTATTTATTCCTTTAAACACAAAACCTGACATTCTAACGTCATCTGAAAAGGTTTATGGCTGCCACTGTTCATAGTCATAGAAAAATGCAAACAGGTTCATAGGATAAAATAAAATAGAGGCTAGCATAAGAAAAAGTCTCAATACAATTTAAAAAAGGATGAAAATAAATGAAAAGTTCACAATCTGACAAAATGAAAATGAACATTCTGCCAGACCTCTATAGATAAAAATAACAATAAGAAATTTTTGGAAAACATAAAAACCCCAACATGTCCGCTATTGTAGTACACGCTTTGTATTAATTTATTGGAATGAATTTAATTTATGGCACTGTACTTATAACTTTTTATTTTTATGTTTTGTCAGTTACTCTTGTTTTTTTGTAATAATTATTACATTTTATTAGGTTTCGTGGTCCGCTTGACCAATTAATATTTATCAATTAATTAAGGTTTTGGTTGAGATAAAAAAAGTCAGTGTCACGAGCGGGATTCGCTCCTTTTTGCCATTTTTCAAATGTCGTGTAATCGGTTTGGATTCTCGACGACAATTGAAATGGCCACGGAGAGCTTTAGTGAAGTGTACTTCATATTTATTCTTTAAATTCACTAATGAACTTCACTTGAAAAATGGCAAAAAGGAGGGAAAACTCATAAGGTGGGGTTGAGATAGGAAGTTGATGTCCGAGTGGATCGAGGTCACGATAGCTCAAATGGTAGAGCAGCGGCGTATCTAGCCGAAGATCGTGGGTTCGAATCCCACTCGTGCCATTAACTTTTTTTCATCTCAACTAAAAACCTTAATTAATTGTAATGATTTAATTGGTCAAGCGGACCACGAATTTAGTGAATTTAAAGTAGAATTAAGTTATTGCAGAGAATGGAGTGAGTTCAACCCCGGCCCCGAGGAATGTCAAGTACTCTGGGGGAGTGAATATGACCAGACTTATATGTTTCTATGAGGTGTTGTGTTTATGTTAATTTATTGGAATTAGTAATTTATTAGCGTGAAAGGAGGGTTTGCTTATAACCCCGCCACGAGGAATAAAGAGTACTCTAGAACCGCTGCATGGCTGCAGTTTAAAACACAATAAGCGCGAAAGTACAGACAAAGAAGAAAAACATGACCTAAGCTGTTTGTCGGCCCATAAACATCCTACTTTATATATACAATAATCCAAAACCGCTAGTCTCAGCACTATCAATTTTTCGAGCTGAGATCTATGCAATAGAACTATAGACTCTAAGGTCCACTGGTAGCTATGCCGCACTGTAAGGCGTCAGCCTCATTCACCTTCAAGTGAAGTCTGGGAATGCTTGCTTTCTCCAACCCTGGGACGCAATGTATCCCTGATCTGATGAGATGATGGACAAGCTGAAAAACAAGCACAAGCAAGAGCAACCTGATACGCTTTGGACAAGAACCACAAATTAGACTTCATTAGACATTGGTCTGAACTAATGGATGGAAAAATAACTGGCTACACGCTGGATGACTACACAAACAAAAAAAATCAGCTCTTCTGATTCATACTTTTACCAAATCTGCCATTGGGAAAGAAGCCTCCAAAATAATTTACAATTCTCTAATTTCGTGGTCAAATAAATAGTTCATTCTAAAATGTTCAATTTATTAGTCGATGGTATATAGGCAGGGAGCCTGATACATCTATAACACACATTTGTCCATATTTGTATTTATCTGTAAATGAATTATTCTTATTCTTACATTCACTAGTTTTCGTGGTCCGCTTGACCAATTAATATCTTTCAATTAATTAAGGTTTTTAGTTGAGATAAAAAAAGTCAGTGTCACGAGCGGGATTCGAACCCGCGATCTTCGGCTAAATACGCCACTCTACCACTTGAGCAAAAAGGAGGGAAAATTCAAAAGATGGGGTTGAGATGGGAAGTTAGTCTCCGAGTGGATCGAGGTCACGATAGCTCAAGTGGTAGAGCAGCGGCGTATCTAGCCGAAGATCGTGGGTTCGAATACCGCTCGTGCCATTGACTTTTTTATCTCAACTAAAAACCTTTAATTATAATTATAATTTGCAGTGGAGCTACACTGCCAATCCTAACTTATAATGCTCCTGTTGGGCTGAAGCTATGGGAAAGAAACAACATGAAAAATCAGAGAGTTTCTTGAGCAGCAACTGTCCTAGGTTACATTATAGCCAAATATTTAAAAGCGAAGGAACTGGAATATGTGTACTATGCTATAAAGATTCCAATCAAAAATACCCGCAGTATGAACATGACGTCGATGCCTCTGACAAAGGACTGCTCAAGTGGATATGGGCGAAGAAATAGAAATGATGAATGGTGCGGTGAGTGCAGTGTTTAATCCTTTTAAAAAGATAGTTCCTACTCACAGTAAGTTTGTTTTTCGACCGGATTTCGAGCTTTTTAGCTCATCATCAAGTTGTAGAGTTCTACAACCTCATGTAGAATCGTGCTTGGTCTCATTATTCAGAAAGTTTCATGCTGAACAAAATGGCTTTTTAAAATGTTTTCCTTGCTTCAGTCATTAATAAATTCATAAATTCGGGAACATGTTAATTTTTCACTTTTTAAGAAAACTTCCAATTTGTTTTATAAATGACGTTTTTATACATTATGGTTGTGATAATAAACTTTTTATATCAATAAATAGCTCCATAATTAGGATCTCATGCTACTTTTTCCTTAAACTTTATGCTGATGAATTATGCTTTTTTATGGCGTTACTGGTGTCTCCCTTTCTTCCACTGTGATCTATAAGAAAATTATGGAATTAACCGTTATTTATATCCATCAATCAAAAAATGCAATAACCTTAAGGTAATTGATCATTTTCCACATACTTCTTCGTTTATTTCCCAGTCGTTATTGTGTTCCGAAGTCTATGAATCTGTTCTCATTTTAATTACTGATTTGCGCTTTAAGAAATGAACATAAAATACTGCAAAAAATGACAAAATTTGGAAATGGATATTTTCTCAGCCTTTTTAATCACTAACGTGCGGTAGGTCTCATCTTTCAGAATATTTTACAAAAGTTTTTAAACATAATATGTTCCCGAATTTTTGAATTTATTGATAAATGACTGCAGCTAGTAAAATATTTAAAAAAGCCATCTTGTTCAGCACAATTTTTAAATATTCTACTAGCTGCAATCATTCATCAATAAATTAAAAAATTCGGGAACATGTTATGTTTAAAAACTTTTGAAATCGATCTGGGATAGACGACCATTAGCAATCGATAGGAAATTTTAATATTTATTTAGAAATCGTGAGATGCGGTCTGGTGTGATGTAGGTTTCAGAAAAACATTTTCTTTATCGTGCCAACCTTTCGATCTTTATTGAGATCATCTTCAGGGCTCAATAATTCTTCAGGGCTTCTGTGTAATTGTACCATTCTTGGGTGTCGTGTCGAGACCAAATTTTAATAAATGGTGGAAATTTTAATAATCTTTCAATTGGTCACCTTCCACTTTGCCCGATTTCTCAACTGTTTTCGAGTTATTCGAGATTTTTAAGCAAAAAACGTGGTTTTTTTACGTGCTCATGGAAAAAATCGATAACTCACTCTTCCGATGACGATACCAATTGATAGCGTATTACAATTTTCTATCGATTTCTAAAAGGCGCCGCTACAGGACGATTGGCCATTTTTCCCATAAAAAATTGGCCATTTTTCGTTCAAAAACCAGGTGGTCGGTATTTTTTTAATGGTACTGTATTATTATCATTTCTTAAAGCGCAAATCATTAATTAACCGTAATTAAAAAGGGAATAGATTAATAAACTTAGGAAAGGTGACAATAACGACTAGAAAAATAAACGAAGAAGTACCAGGAAAATGTTCAACTACTTTAAGGGTAGTGTACTTTTTGATTTATGGATATAAATTATTAATTAATTGTTAATTCAATAATTTTCTTATAGATCACAGTAGAAGAAAGGGAGACACCAGTAACGCCATAAAAAAGCATAAATTCAGAATAAGTCACCTGATAGATTTAAGAAAAATTAGTATGAAATCCTATCTGTAGAGCTATTAATTAAATTCACTAGTTTTCGGGGTCAGCTTGACCAATTAATATGTTTCAATTAATTAAGGTTTTTAGTTGAGATAAAAAAGTAGGTTCGAATCCCGCTCGTGACACTGACTTTTTTATCTCAACTAAAAACCTTAATTAATTGAAAGATATTAATTAATATAAAAGAAGGTTTATTGTGAGAGCCATGAGATATAAAATTGCCATTTATAAAAGAAATTTTGACTTTATATTTCGAAACGAGTAAATATTATTCAATCTAACAATAAAAATGTGGCCTTAAATCTATAACGAATCAGAGTCGAAATTAATTATTCGTAGTAAATTGAGCAGGATTCAAAACGTTGTTGTTTACGTTAAGAGAGCATCGCCTTAGGTCATATCTATTTATCAGTTGCATTAGCATAATCCGAGATTTGCCGAATTACGAGAAAGCATTCATCTCACGGAACTTTGCCGGTTTATCGCCTCGCGGAGCTTTCCTCCTCCAGATAGCAATCGGCTGTTCATTATACATGCGTGACATTTAGTATACACAATTTTTAACACCAAGTTTTATGTTTGCACCGGCCGGTGTTATCGTTGGCCGCGGCCTCATGCGATCCGATCCTAAGCCCCTCTGATTACTGTAACGGCAAATGTTTCAAGGCTTAGTTATTCCAGAGAATTCTATAGAAATAATTTATTTTTTTATTTTTAAGGTAAATAAGAATTTTTAACAATTGTCTTGCTTTGACCCATTAATCAATTTACATGCACAAAATTTAAAAGGTATGCATCAAAAATGTTTTATTTCCCTTCCTAGAATCAAGATTTTCTAGATTATAAAATTTCTTTTTTATTCATTATATTTAGTTGTCTGATTGACTAAATTACTTCTTTCAATTATTTAGTCACATCTACACAAAAAACTTTGAACCCTGAAGATGATCTCAACAAAGATCGAAACGTTGGCACGATAAAGGAATTCTTTTTGTAAAACCTACATCACTCCAGGCCGCATCTCACGATCTCCAAATAATCATTATGAAAAATGCGTGGTGATTAATGACTGTTAATCGATAATTATTCAGAAATCGTGAGATGCGGTCTGGTGTGATGTTGGTTTTACAAAAACAATTTCTTTATGGTGCCAACGTTTCGATCTTTATTGAGATCATCTTCAGGGCTTGGGATTTATAGCGTTTACATTTTACAAATACATGTAGGATGTGAAAAACAAAACCCTTGGAGTGAGTACAAATACTTTGATTGAATCTAAAATTTTCTAGCATTGTATAAATTCTTTTTTTATCATTGTATAAAGTCTTTCTTTTTTTAAAACTAAAATGTTCTGGCATTGTATAAATCCATGTTTTTGCATCTAAAATTTTCTAGCATTGTATAAATTCATTTGTTTAATCTAAAATTTTCTAGCATTGTATAAATTCAATTTTTTTGCATCTAAAATTTTCTAACATTGTATAAATTCATTTTTTTTAATCCAAAATTTCTAGCATTGTATAACTTCCATTTTTTTGTATCTAAAATTTTCTAGTATTGTATAAATTCATTTTTTAATCTAAAATTTCTAGCATTGTATAACTTCAATGTTTTTGCATCTAAAATTTTCTAGCATTGTATAAATTCATTTTTTTAATCTATAATTTCTAGCATTGTATAAATTCAACTTTTTTGCTTCTAAAATTTTCTAACATTGTATAAATTCATTTTTTCACATCCTACATGCATTTGTTAAATGTAAACAATGTTTGTAAATCCCAGGCCCTGAAGATGATCTCAATAAAGATCGAAACGTTGGCATGATAAAGAAAATGTTTTTCTGAATCCTACATCACACCAGACCGCATCTCACGATTTCTGAATAATTATGAAAAATGTTGACAAAAACTGAAAGTCTATGGGTAGATGATGAATTATTTGATTTTAACAACATAGTTCTTCTGAACTAATTATTAAGATATCGTGAGATGCGGTCTGGTGTGAAGTAGGTTTTAGAAAAACATTTTTTTTATCGTGCCAACGTTTCGATCTTTATTGAGATCATCTTGAGGACCTGGGATTTACAACCATTGTTTAAATTTAACTATATTTCTGAACACTATATAGTGTTATATAGAAGTTTTTAAGTTTTTCTGTTAGGAATTTGTGTGCTTTCTGTTAACTGCTTTTATGGGAATGAACTATTTCGTTGTTATTGGATCCATTGGAATTAAGTGGAAGTGTTAATAATTGTCGAAAGAGCGAGGCCGTGCGGGGCATCTTTACAGCCTCGCGACACAATGACCCGCGTTTTTTATGCGGTCGTTCTCTTTTGTCGTCCCTTAGAAATATTAATATTGCTCAGAAGGGGCTCTTTGTCGGCCCGGGCGCATATTCTCACCGAGGCTAACACCTTTATTTATTGTAAATAAGGCGGACTTTTCAGGTCTTAACTAACGTTTATACGCCCTCCCGGTCCTTTCGGATTCGGGAAATACGGTTGTATTGTGGGCCCAGGGCAAACACGGCCTAATAGCCCGTGGACGTTAAATCACCGGAGATTTTTCATATTTAAATTAAATTACAACAGGTTTATCCCAAGCGGACGGGACCTCTTGTGTACATTAGGTGAATTCTCTTTTTCTCGCCCTTTGAAAACTCTTAACACTTCCGATTTTAGAATTCCACCGGGTTTTTTATATCTTTTGAGAAAGGAGGACGTCACAACCGATTTGGGATTCGAGCCTCTTAAATTTCAACCGTGAGACTGTTTTATGATAATGGCCGTGTCTTTTACCCTCTTATTTTTTCTATTGTTATTGTCTGTCTTTTTTGAAGAAGAAAGAGCCGCTAATCTCAAATCCAGAATTTATCAGAAGTTTTTTTTAAATAAAATGGATAATATACTTCTTTTTTTAACCAATCGTACGATTTTTCTTCATTCAACAGCACGCGGTAGTAATTCAAAAATTTATAAACACATTTACTGCCTTCACAATGTTGGTTTGTTTATGTCAACCATTTTATTACCACAAATTTATTTTTGTGATTTTAACAGGAAAAGGACATAAAGAACTGGATTGGTTGAAAAATATTTTGCCATGATATTCACAACCCATTTATTTTACTTATTTTTTAAACAAACTCATAACTTAAGTTATTTATTAACACCGGTCGACTAAGGATACCTGTCAACGCCAAGATCTCAATCAACATGTGATAAGAAATTTCAAATATAAATACCTGAAAGACTGGGGGAACTTCCAGTTAATACCAATCTATTTGATATAAAGACGAGTATAAAGACGAGAATTTATATTTATACCACCACATATCAGTCGGAAACTGTGACCATTGCACGCAGGCAGAGGTGATTAAAAATCTGGGTATTACTAGCAAAAGTACTACCTGGTAGTTCAATTCTGGCATTTTAAGTCGCGCATGGATTCCATGTCCATTTTAACAATTTGATGCTTACAAAGAAAGTCAAGACTCTCCGGAAAAATAAATGCGTACTAAAAATAAAATGTAGCAAAAATGAAAAAATTAGCTGTTCAAAAAAACAATCGCAACCCCTGAAAAATGGCTGAAATACGGAAACATTTAAGAGTTTCGTTTATATATAAAGCACAGATTCCACCGAAAAAGAAACTTTTTTCATAATTCCAGTGAAGTGGAA
The DNA here is from genome assembly GCF_000648675.2 of Cimex lectularius. Taxonomy (NCBI): domain Eukaryota; kingdom Metazoa; phylum Arthropoda; class Insecta; order Hemiptera; family Cimicidae; genus Cimex; species Cimex lectularius. The sequence goes on from NW_019392999.1 coordinate 131,129, forward strand.
GTGAAAAAAGAAGATGGACAAAAAACCAAACACACACCCGAAAAACTGTCACTACCACTTGAAAAATGGCTGAAATACAGAAACATTTAAGAGTTTCGTTTATATATAAAGCACAGATTCCACAAAAAAAAAACTTTTTACAAAATTAAAATTCAATGAGTAGAAGTGAAGGTAGAAAAACTACATTTTCATCCAAGTAAAGATTCTTCGGAAATATAAATGCGTACTAAAAATAAAATGTAGCGAAAATAGAAAAAAAACTGTCACTACCCCTTGAAAAATTGCAGAAATACAGTAAGACTTAAGAGTTTCGTTTATATATATAGCCCAGATTCCACCGAAAAAAGAAAGTTTTTTTTATCAGAATTAAAATCCATCTAGCAGAAGGGGATGTAAAAAAAATGGGAAAAAAGCCTTCTGTTCATCAAAAAACAGTCATTATCCCTTAAAAAATTGTATGAAAGACAGTAAAATTTGTCTGTTTATATGTAAAGCACAGATTCCACCAAAAAAGTAACCTTTCACACAAAGCCTATTGCCTGTTCTCCCTCATAAAAAATTGTGGTTTTTATGGTCCAACAGAAAAAGAATCGGAAGAAAAGGAGGTAAAAAAATTGGAAGAAACCACCTGTTCACCTGAAAAACTGTCATTACCCCTTGGAAAATTGCTGAAATTCAGTAAAATTTAGAGGTTTCCTGTTTAAATATAAATCACAGATTCCACCAAAAAGTAAACCTTTCACAAATTAAAATCCATCGAGTAGAAGTGGAGGTAAAAAATTTCGAAAAAACCACCTGTTCACCTGAAAAACTGTCACTACCCCTTGAAAACTTGCTGAAATACGGTAAGAATTGGAAGTTTTCAGTTGATATACAAAGCACAGATTTCATCGAAAAAGAAACCTTTTTACAACATTATAAGCCATCGAGTAGAAGTGGAGGTAAAAAAATGGGAAAAAAGCCGTCTGTTCATCCGAAAAAACATTCACTACCCCTTGAAAAATTGCTGAAATACAGGAAGATTTGGTAGTATTCATTTGGTATATAAAACACAGATTTCACCGAAAAAGAAACCGTTTTTCAAATTTAAAATTCATCGAGTAGAAGTGGAGGTGAAAAAATGGGAAAAAATCACTGTTCATCCAAAAAACTGTCACTACCCCTTGAAAAATTGCTGAAATTCAGTAAAATTTAGGGGTTTCCTGTTTATATATAAAGCAGATTCCAAAGAAAAAGAACCCTTTTTTTCAAAATTCAAATCCAAACAGTAGAAGTGGAGTTAAAAAAAGATGGTTAAAAACCACCTGGCCATCGGAAAAACTGTCCCTACCCACTGAAAAATTGCTGAAATACTTTTTTTTTCTTCAAAAGAAAATAGACCGTCCGTAAAAAGAAATGCGAATACAAATTGAAATCAATGGAATATAGTTTACATTGTGCAGAAAAAAAAGAAAACAGCTGTTTACAGTATTGTCGCTCCCCCTTAAGAAACTGCTGAATTTCAAAAAGGTTTAAGAGTTTTCAGTTTAAAGATAAAGCACAGACAAAAAAAGAAATGTTTTCCAAAATTAAAATCCATCAAGAAGAACTGGAGTGAAAAAAGAAAATAGAACAAAAAGCAGATCTTCGTCAGAAACTACAATGCTGTAAATAATTAGACATTGATGCTTAAAAAGAAAGTACATACTCTCCTGAAAATAATAAACACAACAAAAGAAAAATCCATTTTATAGGTGGTGTGGAAAAAAAGGAAAAAACCAGCTGTTCGTCTGAAAAAGACATTACCCCATGATTAAAAATGGCTGAAATATAGAAAAAATGAGTTTGATAGGTAAAAAGAAAGTCTATATTCTAAAAATATATTTTGCATTGTATAAATTCACTTTTCCACATCCTAAATGTATTTGTTAAATGTAAACAATGTAAATCCCAGGCCCTGAAGATGATCTCAATAAAGATCGAAACGTTGGCACGATAAAGGAAATATTTTTCTGAAAACTACAACACACCAGACCGCATCTCACGATTTCTAAATAATTATCGATTAACAGTCACTAATCACCACATATAAACAAATATTTTTTTGCATTGTATAAATTCACTTTTTTTTACATCCTACATGTTTTTGTTCAATTTAAACAATGTTCGTAAATCCCAGGCTCTGAAGATGATCTCAATAAAGATCGAAACGTTGGCACGATAAAGAAAATGTTTTTCTGAAACCTACGTCACACCAGACCGCAACTCACGATTTCTGAATAATTATCGATTAACGGTCACTAATCACCACACAATTATACCAATATTATATCCTTCAAAAGGGCTCTTGTGACGGAAAACTGGACATTTTCCAATGGAAGTACTGCAATTGATCAGTACCAGTATACAATCTTGCGTGAAACGTACTGACATTTTAAGTGATACTATCATTATTTATTGTATTCACTATTTTTCGTGGTCCGCTCGACTTATCATTCTATTAATTAAGGTTTTAAGTTGAGATTATTTGTTGTGTGCGTTTCTTACTGACCTGATTCATAATTTGTTGAAGTCGTGAGGAGCAGGCAAGAATGAGGTAGTTTAGAAAAACACCTTCGTCATTTTTGCCGATGTTTCGACCTTTATTCGGGTCATCTTCAGGGCATAGATTGTGGTGCTATTCTCATGGTGTCATATTGGTTTTGTGTCACACAGCACTTTCATTCAAAATAAGACACCACAACAATAGCACAACATTCTGAAGATGACCCGAATAAAGGTCGAAACGTCGGCAAAAAAATAAGTTGTAAATTATGTTCTTTTATAAATATTTTTTCATTAATATTTTCATAGTAAGTTTAAAAAAGAATTGCAGCGGCTGAACTTATGGAAGACACGGTTGAATATCCCCAACTTATTCCTTGTTTTAATTGGATTTAGTTGATTCTTTAAATGAATTATTTTGTTCCAACAACTTTAGTAAAGTGTTTTTTATTTATTTTATGTCTTACCGTAGTTTATATTTGATAGTCAGAGCAAAAGGAACGATATAGAAAAAAATACACCTGTTGGGATTTTTTTAAATTAGAAAATTCATTCAAATGAGCCGGTACTTGTTAAGACTTCGGGTGGGTGAACTCATTACGTTCGGTCTCAGTACGTCTGAGCGCAGTTTTCCCTGGAGTCCCATTGTCCGCAATTAAATGCTTCCTAATTAAAATCAATGGCATAAAAGAAGGAACAACAAGGAGAAAAGCTAAAAGCCGGGAATTTAATAGAATCAATTAGTAAAAAGGGGGTTGAGGTTGAGGGTTGGGTGGTCCACTTCTCCCGGCGGCGGCTCATTGTAATTCAATTGTACCCCCTTGATAAGATCGCCCAGGTCGTCATTTGGTCAATGGTTAGATAAAGGAAAACCACATCTGCCCGGGACACGCAACACTCCTAGGCTCTTTGCAAGACTGTAATTATTTCATTTCGTTGTCCCTTTTGTGCTTTCGATACAAATGCGGCACACACGTACAAGCTTTTACTACTGGTTTATTTTTTTCCAATACAAAGCACTTTTGTCCCGGAACTGTAACTAGAAGCCTCTCAGACTTACCCAATTATAAGTCACACTTGATACCAATTGATTAAAACGTCGGTTCTGTCGGAAGTTTGTGAAATTTCTTGATCTTTTTAGCGATTAGCTATTTTTAGCTAAGGCGGGATGTTGTGAACTGTAAATTGAATACAAAGACGGATCAATGACGATGGTTCGGAGGATTTTTGGTTTTTAAGTTCGGAACGATTGGTTGAACCACAAGTGGTTGAAAATGGAGATAATTTAATCAGTCTTTTATAAGGTATGAAGATTTTCTCGAGTTCTTCTTTTTTGAATCGCTCCAAGTCGTTTGACGATTTATGTCCTAACATTACCTTGTCGAGGAGGGTATTGGCGCAGTAGACGAAATGATCCTTCGTTCTTTGAAAGTGGATTGTAGCTGTAAAAAGTTCCCAGTTTTACGCCTTTATTGTCTTTTTCCACCGCTTCAACCTCTGCTCAAACCTATCCACATAGGTCTTATTGATAATTTCAGAAAGGATAGGTGTATTCTGTATATAAGATGATGCCTAAGATACTTCCTTTGAGTACCCCTGTTTCTGTGCGATAGCCGGCTGTTAGAGAGGAACCACTGATTTATTTAAGCTTCTGGATCAGGTACTAGGAAGGACTCTCTTAAGCTTCCTGGCCATCTCCAACGCCATATCCGATTAAAGACTTGCTTCACATCTAAAAATAAACTGAATCATGCATTCTTTCGTTCAGTAGATAAAACGATATCTTTAACACGATGTCACTAGTAAATAGGGGAATGAGAACCTCTGATTGGTTTTTTTAATTTTTGAGGATCCATTGGGATGATAACTCTGTAGTTATAAAGATCTACAAACAATTGTAGGTAAGGAAAACTACAGATTTTTATATAGATGTCGAAACAGTGATTAAATTGAAACCAGGAGCTTTCTTTAGTAGAAGAAGCAAATGAATGAAAAACTTCGAACTTTGGGGTTCAAGAAACTATCCAATTTTCCGAATCGAATATCCTCAAGAAAAATAGAAAATACTACCTTCTACCTAATTACACAATCTATATTGATTTTATATTTATTAGTACTATTCCTCTCTTTTTTGCCGACGACCTAAAAATATTAAGGACGATTAAATAAAATGCTTCAATCTGACTTGAATTCACGTCATCTATGATCCATTGAAAACAGTTTAATACTAAATTAATTGTTCTTATCTAAGGATTCGAATCCTTTTTACATAAGTTTTTCATCTTAACCAAAACCTTAGATGATATAGGTTGAGATGGGGATCGAAGTCACGATAGCTCAGGTGGTTAGATCAGCGACGTATTGAGCGGAAGGTCGTGGGTTCGAATCCCGCTCGTGACACTGACTTTTTAATATCAACCAAGACCTTACATAAAAAGAAAAATTAATCGAAATAATTAATATGGTCAATTAGACCACTAAACATAAATGGATTACTATTTCAATTGTTTTACTCTTCTAAAAAATGTTTTCAAGCATAAAAGTGCACTTTGCATTTTATCAAGTGATTTTCATAATGATTTTTTATAATCATCAGATAGATGTTTTTGATTAATTATCACTAAAGAATAGTAATAAGAATAAACAGTTTATTTGAAAAAAATATTTAAAGTTAGTCATTGTCAAATTGAAACTGCTTACTTTAGGAAATTTTGATCTAAAATTATTCGCCTTTTATCCACAAACAAGTATAATTTTATTCAAATCGGTTGAATTGCTTTTAAAAAGATTACCAATGAATGCAAACGAGATCAAAAGTTAGCTTGAATCTGATAGTTATTTATTGTCAAAATCAACAAAATAATAATCAATGATATTAAAATAATTATTATTCGGAAATCGAGAGATGCGGTCTGGTGTGGCGTAGGCGTCAGAAAAACATTTTCTTTATCGTGCCAACGTTTCGATCTTTATTGAGATCATCTTCAGTGCCTGGGATTTACGAACATTGTTTAAATTTAACAAATACATGTTGGATGTGGAAAAAAGTGAATTTATACAATGCAAAAAAAAATATTTTTTTTATACTTTGAATGTAAAAAAAATTTTTTTAATACTTTGATTGAATATAAAAAATATACATTTTTTTGCATTGTATAAATTCACTTTTTTCCACATTTTTCATCCTATATGTATTTGTTAAATTTAAACAATGTTTGTAAATCCCAGGCCCTGAAGATGATTTCAATAAACATCGAAACGTTGGCACGATAAAGAAAATGTTTTTCTGAAACCTACATCACATCAGACCGCATCTCACGATTTCTGAATAATTATCGATTAACGGTCACTAATCACCACACATTTCAGAAAAACATTTTCTTTATCGTGCCAACGTTTCGATCTTTGTTGAGATCATCTTCAGGGCCTGGGATTTATAAACATTGTTTCAATTTAACAAATACATATAGTATGTGGAACACAAACATGTATTTGTTAACTTTAAAGAATGCTTCTAATTCCCAGGCCCTGAAGATGGTCTCAATAAAGATAGAAACGTTGGCATGATAAAGAAAATGTTTTTGTGAAACCTACATCACACCAGACAGCATTTCACGATTTCCGAATAATCATAGACTGTCACTAATCATCACACATTAAGGTAATAATATTAGAATTAAGACCATTTCAATGTGGGCCTTTTCTGAAACACGTTTTCACTCATAAAAGTGCACTTTTCAAGTTATTTAAAGTAAGAATTTCATAATGATTTTATAATCAACAAATAGATGTTGTTTGATTAATTATCACTAAACAATAGTAATTTTAGTAATTTTTTTTTTTTTTGAAAAAACGTTTAAGCTTAGAAAAATTGTCAATGTCAAATTGAAACTGCCTATTTTAGGAAATTTTGGACTATAACTGTTCCACTCACATCTACAAACAAATTTTATTTAAATCAATAAAATTGCTTTGTAAAAAAAAGTGCACAAATGTGGTATTTTACCGTGTAGATAATCGCCTTAAACAATTAAAGCATATATCATTACAATTTATCTAGACTGATCCTGAAAATATAAACTTTTGTCTATATAAATTAATCTGGCTTAGTCTTAAATAAAACTGGAATATTAAAAATATAAAAGACAATATGTAGTTTTCAGATCACTAGACCACAGACAGTGAATAATACGATCTGTCCTGGAATTAACGTTTATGAATTTTTTATGGTTTGATTGCTATAAGGTGATTACTGGCAATCGTGACAGAAGGATGAGCCGGTGGGACTGTGACACGTGTTTTCAAAACGAACCGTTCATCACAGACTTGTTGACGGTTCGTGACGGTCCACGTGCTTCCGTTCGCACATGGTTTTTCTAGTAAACAGCTAAATAAAACCAAACAAAACAATCTTTGGGACAGGGCTTTTGAAACGATGTCTATCACGAGAGCTAAAAGGGTTCTCTAATCTTCGGAATCCAAACCTTTTATTTCGTCCCAGACCTGGAAGAATTCCATTCAGGCGCAGCTGGTCCCCGATCACTGATCGATCCAAGAACCGACAAGATAAATCTTTAAATGAGAATATTTGTATCTTTTCCATCTCAATTTCGATCCTTACTAATTGCCTTTGTAAATCACAAGTATCTACATGGCGATCGAACTAAAAATATAATGCTAAAGGAAAGGAAAATCCTTCTTTATTAAGGCAGCGTTTTATCTGATTATTATTAACTTTTCCAGTTAATTATATTTCTAAGAGCGTAAAAATCCATTGAATATTCAGATGTTTTATTTATTTACGAAGGAAAGATGAATTGACTGTCAGGATATCGCCAATAAGTTGAAGATCAGGGATGCGGTCATCAGAAGAAGCAGATTTTGTAACTTACGCCAAGCTTTCAACTTTTATTGAGGTGTACAGGTTCAAAAGGTACAAATTGCAACGTTTATAATTACTATTCGGAAATCGTGAGATGCGGTCTGGTGTGATGTAGGTTTCGGAAAAACATTTTCTTTGTCGTGCCAACGTTTCGATCTTCATTGATATCATCTTCAGAGCCTAGGATTTACAAACATTGTTTAAATTTAACAAATACATATAGGAAGTAGAAGAAATGAATTTATACTATGCAAAAAAAATATTAGTGTTTATACTTTGATTAAATTTAAACAAAAAATATTGTAAAAATATTTTAATATGTACTACAGATAAAATATTCAAACTGTAATTATTTGTAGATCGTGAGGGGCGATCTAGTGTGAAGTAGGTTTTAGAAAAATATTTTCTTTGTCGTGCCAACGTTTCGGTCTTTATTAAGATCATCTTCAGAGCCTAGGATTTACAAACATTGTTTAAATTTAACAAATACATATAGGAAGTGGAAGAAAGTGAATTTATACTATGCAAAAAAAATTTGTTTTTATACTTTGATTAAATGTAAAAAAAATATCGTAAAAATATTTTAATATGTACTACAGATGAAATATTCAAACTATAATTATTTGTAGATCGTGAGATGCGATCTGGTGTGAAGTAGGTTTCAGAAAAACATTTTCTTTATCGTGCGAACGTTTCGATCTTTATTGAGATCATCTTCAGGGCCTGCGATTTACAAACATTGTTTAAATTTAAAAAATACAAATAGGACGTGAAAAAAGTGAATTTATACTATGCAAAAAAATATTTGTTTTTATACTTTGATTAAATGTAAAAAAAAAATATTGTAAAAATATTTTAATATGTACTACAGATGAAATATTCGAACTATAATTATTTATAGATGGTGAGATGCGGTCTGGTGTGTTGTAGGTTTCAGAAAAACATTTTCTTTATCGTGCCAACGTTTCGATCTTTATTGAGATCATCTTCAGAGCCTGGGATTTACAATCATTGTTTACATTTAACAAATACAAATAGGCCGTGGAAAAAAGTGAATTTATACATAATAAATACTCTCAACACGACACGCAAGAATGGCACAATTACACAGACGACAAATACAAATAGCCCTGAAGATGATCTCAATAAAGATTGAAACATTGGCACGATAAAGAAAATGTTTTTCTGAAACCTACATAACACCAGACCGCATCTCACGATTTCCAAATAAACATAAATAGGTTAAAATTAATAAAAGGGGGTTGATTTTTGTACATCAGTGTATTTGTAAGTTTGTTAATGTTGATCTTTGCGAATGAAAATCATGTTGATTTAGAATAACGTTTTTAAATATAGGGTTTAAGGAAATTAATACGATGCTTTCAAAAACTTGTTGTATACGAATTGGACTATAACTGGAAATTTTGATTTATATTACCATTTTTCAAAACCGGAACTATAAAACTAGTTTTAAGTTCAATTCCAGTGGATAGGGATTTTACAAGTTTATATTATTTCAAAATTTTATTATAATCCATCCTGTCCTGTACATTTACCAAAGTGAAAAACCTCCTTAGTACTTTTTCAAGAGTAACTGTTATCTTGAAAAAATGGTAAATGGTGTTTAATATCCGTTAATGATTATTGGTGGATCGTGAGATGCGGACTGGTGTGACGTAGGTTTTAGAAAAACCTTTCCTTTATCGTGCCAACGTTTCGATCTTTATTCAGATCATCTTCAGCGTCTAAAACCTACGTCACACCAGAACGCATTTCACGATTTCCAATTAATTGTAGATAAATATACCCAAGAGTAAAATAAGACGTACGATAGTAATATCAATTAAAATATTTTTCCAAAGGAAAGTCTAGGATTTGATATCAAAATTGGCCCATTCGAGATGATTTTATAATTGCCTGTTAGAGACAACAGAAGCCGTTTTCTCTCGAAATGGGTTAGTACGCCCCCGGCAGGAAGCCGATAACACAATCTGAACTTGTTTTTGTTAAATGTTGTAAACAAACGATTGAGGGAAGTCAAATCCTCTTCTTATCGTGTTTTTCGACGTGTGACATATTTCAGTTATCTCGGCCTGTCGTTTAATATCTCCTCTCTTGCAAAACAAAAATATAAAGGTTATGTAAAGTTTTATTATGATAATAATTTTGTAAAAAGGAATTTGTTCATTTTATGGAAAAAATGAAACTAGATTTTTAAAAAAATTATTCAAAAAAACGATTTTCTAAATATAAAATATATGTGTACAATAATGCTTGAATTTGGAAAATTATATACAATGAAATTTTATTACAATTTAAAAAATACCAAAGATCCTCTCGAAACACAAATAGCTTTTATAAACAAAACAAGATTTAGCCAGAAGTAAAAAGAAAATAGATAGCAGCAATAATTTAAAATGCTGCATTGTTATATATGTACTCTAGCCATTTTCTCTTTGATTAAATTCACTAATTTCGTGGCTCGCTTGACCAATTAATACATTATAATTAATTAAGGTTTTTAGTTGAGATGAAAAAAAGTTGATGGCACGAGCGGGATTCGAACCCACGATCATCGGCTTGATACGCCGCTGCTCTACCACTTGAGCTCGATCCACTCGGATACCAACTTCCCATCTCAACCACACCTTTTGAATTTTCCCTCCTTTTTGCCATTTTGAGATGGGAAATTGGTGTGAATGCAGTGAAGCAACAAATCAGAAAGACAGAAAGTGAGAGACGGAGAGAGAGAAAGGAGGGAGGAGAAAATAAGAGAGACAGAGAAAGAGACCAAGAAACAACTATAAAGAGGGTGATAAAGTGAGGGTGTGAAAGTGATAACAGTGAGACAGAAAGAGGGGAGGGTAAGAGAGAAGGCGAGAAGGGAAAAAAGGGAGAGTAAAGACCAAGAAACAATAACAAATAAAGTAATACAGTTAAGGAAGACACCATAGAGGCTAAAAGAGAGAAGAGAGAGAGAGAGAGAGTGAGAGAGAGAGAGAGAGAGAAAGTTGCTGGTCTCTAGGTTTGGAAATAGTAGTTTAGAATCACCATAGTAAACTTTTCAACTTTGAAAAAAATCATTTTTCAATGTTCTCGCTACTAAACACTTATTTCCCGAACATTTACAAGTTTAGTGTTGAACACATCTTTTTTGGAAATTTCACGTAGTTTTCAATGATATCAACGGATCTGTCCACAACCTTTTAGTTTTGGAGTTTTCATTGTTTATGTGACGCAAGGTCGTGAAATCTCAAAAAATCATAAAAAGGGGACTAACTCCAAAACTTTTCAGATTCAGTCCATCATAGAATATATATATATATATATATATATATATATATATATATTTGTGTGTGTCTCTCTGTGTGTGTGTGTGTGTGTGTGTGTGTCTCTCTGTGTGTGTGTGTGTGTGCGAGTATATTGGTGTCCTTTTTAGATGGCCCGGCTGAATTGCTCTTGACTCAATGGCGCTATACAACTAAACCAAAAATACATTTTAATGTTTTTAGTCTAATCTCAGATTTTTACCTTTTTTTTTAGAGAAAATTGTACAGTGTACCTCAGGCCCAGTTCAACTTCAAAATTTCAAATACGTCCCTATACAACCTGATCCATCATTATAAATGGTTTTTTCCCTCCTTTTTGCCATTTTTCAAATGTCTTGTAATCTACTTTATTCGCGGCTACAAATGAAATGGCCACGGAGAGCTTTAGTGAAAATATACTTCATTTTAACTCATTAAATTCACTAATTTTCGTGGTCCGCTTGACTAATTAATATTTTTTCAATATAGTCACGATAGCTCAAGCGTAGCGGCGTATCTAGCCGAAGGTCGTGGGTTCGAATCCCGCTCGTGACACTGAATTTTTTATCCCAATCAATACTTTACATAAAAATTAATTAATTGAAAAAAAGTTAATAAGCACGTTGAAAAGTTACATACATATTTAATATGACTGACTTTTTTTATCTCAACTAAAAACCTTAATTAATATTCTAATTAGACTTTTGATTTTGATTACTAAACTAAACATTATATATATATATATACATATATTTTTTATATATTTCCAAGGTTGTGGGGTTGATTAAAAATGTAAACTTTTATAGGAATAGGAGCATAAATTGTCCAGTTTGCTTCTAAAGTTACATGACAGTTAGATTATGCCTATCGTTTAGGAAGAAACTTATAATCGAGTTTACCAAATTTTGCCTTTCAGCCGGTACATTACACATTGTTTATCACGAGTTGCAATTTAGTGACAAACCCCCTATAATTTGATGAATTGGACGTACAAAAGGGGGTTAGACTACCACTAGTGCCTGTTATTATTTAAAAGGGATACTTTTCAATAATTCCGACACGGGGGTTGTGCAACCAGGGCCATGGGATCAAACACCTGTCCTGTTTATAAATATTTCTGCGGGGTTTTTAATCAATTGTCCTTTCCACCTAGCCCAAGGGGTTTTAATGTTAATAGCGATCGCTTTCTGACTGGTCAATAAGGCCGTGGGAATCCAGGCCTGCGACGGACATCCATTATTCAAAAACACCGCGCCAACTCCTTTCCTATTTAAACAGATCAATGTAACATAAGTGATTTTTTTGTACGAATGATTTGATTTTATTCTATTATTTGTTTTTAATTTTTAATTGTGTTAAAATAATGTTTTCACATAAAACAGTTTGGAAGTTTTAAAAAATTCCAGCAATAATAAAATGTTTTAAATATTAAATTCACGTCCTTGTTCTGATTTTTTTAATGAATTGTTTCATGGAGCGGAAAGGCTGTTTGTTGGTCTAAAGATTAAAAAAAATGTACATGATATTTTCTAGTTTACTGGATTTCATGAGGATGTCTGGTCTGTTTATTCTCGATTTACGTGTGCTACCGAAAACCTAAGAGCAATTAAAATTAACATTACAAATACATAATCATATCACTTTTAATTAAAGGATCCACACTTGGATCTTAGCATAACGGGTCAATTTTCTATTATGCCTTGATAAATACAACAGGCCGGTTTTTTATTTTTATGTTTTATTAGTTACTCTGTTTTTTTGTAATAATGATTACATTTTATTAGGTTTCATGGTTCGCTTGACCAAATAAATCCTTTTCAATTATTAAGGTTTTGGTTGAGATAATAAAGCCAGTGTCTCGAGCGGGATTCGAACCCACGACCTTCGGCTAAATACACCGCTGCTCTACCACTTGAGCTATCGTGACCTCGATCCTATCATCTACTCGGACGCTAACTTCCCATCTCAACCCCACCTTTTGAATTTTCCCTCCTTTTTGCCATTTTTCAAATATCTTGTAATTTATTTGATTCTCGGCGACAAATGAAATGGCCACGGTGAGTTTCAGTGAAGTATACTTCATTTTGCTTATTACATTTTATTAATTTTCGTAATAATTGTTGTTCAGAATTTTATAATAAAAAAATTGCCAAATAAACAACACAAAACAACTCTACATTGGCTTTAAAGTGTTAAAAACCAAACAATCGAAAAGTGCCATGCCTAGGCCGTGTCTTAAGAGAAACTAGGGTGTTTTCTCTTATATATNTATATATATTATATGATGGACTGAATCTGAAAAGTTTTGGAGTTAATCCCCTTTTTCTGATTTTTTGAGATTTCACGACCTTGCGTCACATAAACAATGAAAACTCCAAAACTAAAAGGTTGTGGACAGATCCGTTGATATCATTGAAAACTACGTGAAATTTCCAAAAAAGATGTGTTCAACACTAAACTTGTAAATGTTCGGGAAATAAGTGTTTAGTAGCGAGAACATTGAAAAATGATTTTTTTCAAAGTTGAAAAGTTTACTATGGTGATTCTAAACTACTATTTCCAAACCTAGAGACCAGCAACTTTCTCTCTCTATCTCTCTCTCTCTCTTCTCTCTTTTAGCCTCTATGGTGTCTTCCTTAACTGTATAACTTTATTTGTTATTGTTTCTTGGTCTTTACTCTCCCTTTTTTTCCCTTCTCGCCTTCTCTCTTAACCTCTCCCTCTTTCTGTCTCACTGTTATCACTTTCACATCCTCACTTTATCACTCTCTTTATAGTTGTTTCTTGGTCTCTTTCTCTGTCTCTCTTATTTTCTCCTCCCTCCTTTCTCTTTCTCCGTCTCTCACTTTCCGTCTTTCTGATTTGTTGCTTCACTATATTACTCTCTAAACTATGGCTTCATGCTCACTTTCTCCATGTCTTTCTCTGTCCAACTGTTTTTTTCTATATCTTTGTATCTATATATCTTTGTATCTATTTATCTATATATTTGTAAAAAAAACATCACAGGTGCCGTACAGATACAATAGGCAACAAACCCACATCGGAAGTCGTCAGACTGGCCAAACCAACGTTTGTCGACATAGCAGGAAGCCTTAACTATGTCTTTCATCTTGGAGTCTACATACTTGGATCCACTCAAACTTGAATCATGGCTGAAAGGAAGGAAAATTCAAAAGGTGAGGTTGAGGTGGGAAGTTAGTGTCCGAGTGAATCGAGGTCTCGATAGCTCAAGTGGTAGAGCAGCGGTGTATGAAGCCGAAGATCGTGGGTTCGAATCCCGCTCGTGACATTGACTTTTTTTTACCTCAACTAAAACCTTAATTAATTGAAAGATGCTAGTCTTTTCGGTCAAGCGGACCACGGAAACTAGTGAATTTTCTTAATATTATTGAAAAATTCTAGTTTCAAAGTTACTGCAACGAGGAATTACCATTAATCTTTATTATTTGTGACTTTCGTCGATAATAATTTAATTCAACTACGGTTTTAGCCTAATTACTAATACATTACGTGGCTAGACGGGTCATAATATTTAACGTAATCTATCGGTGTCGGGAATCTAGTAAGTATCTCGAGATTAAGTCACTGCCTAATCGATATTTAAACACCACGAAGGCTACTTTCATTTAATCCAAATTCACGTCGTTATGAAAAAGTATTCTCTTACAGGGAATTCCAAATAATTAACTTATCTCAAATGTAGAATCGAAATACTCGAATATTAAACAGAAAAAATTGTAATTGTAAATTTTTAACAAACCACCACCCTGTTGGCCAAAAGCGGGATGCTTTTGTTAAACAAATTAGCGTGTCCGCGATAACGCGATTCCTCCGTCCAGATATACGTTGTTTACGGCTCTTATTTACATGAACGTGACGGACTTTTTTTTTACAAATCCCAATCCGGAGGGACAATGTTTTTATTCTCGATAAACACGAGAGCGGGCGGACCCACGCTAACGGCCGTTATTTCTTATTACGATTCGGCCACGCAGGTCAGAAACACGTCTTTTCTAGGTGTAATTGCACAATTAAAAGAAAAGTTTTGAAATAAAACAATTTGTGGGAAAAAAAACCATAGGAAGAAACGGGAAAAATTCAAAAGTTCACTTTTTATCGTGAATATATTTATTTTGAACTCCGGTTGTAAAAGTTAACCGTTAAATGTTACGCCCATTTTAGAATTTCCCAAGGTTTTATTGTGGATTGACTTGTCCCTAATCTGTGGACAGGTAAACCCTTCGGATTTAATCCTAGAGTACCTACAATTACCTGTGGCTTTTCTCCATTCTACATTTTTAAAAATTTGTTTACCCTTTATAGAAACAATAGTGAACACCAGAAAAACATCTCAGAAGTTGTTTTTTAAATCAAGTTGAATCTCGTTAAAAGAATAATTATTCAGAAATCGTGAGATGCGGTCTGGTGTGATGTAGATTTCAGAAAACAGTTTCTTTATCGTGCCAACGTTTCGATCTTTATTGAGATCATCTTCAGGGCCTGGGATTTACAAACATTGTTTACATTTAACAAATACATGTAGGTAATGTTTGTAAATCCCAGGCCCTGAAGATGATCTCAATAAAGATCGAAACGTTGGCACGATAAAGAAATTGTTTTTCTGAAACCTACATCACACCAGACCGCATCTCACGATTTCTGAAGAAGTATTGATTAACGATCACTCTCGTTAAAAGGTTGGAAAGGCAATAAAAACAGTAATTAATAGTACGTACCGTAACTATCTCGGACGCAAAGATAAGTTTAGGTTTTCTTATTTCAGAATAACAACCATTAAAATATTTTTATGATTTTTAAATATACTCATATCTCAAGTTTTATTAACAGCTGTGTAAAACTCATTGTTCTAATGTCTCAAAAAATATCTATTCTATTTGACGAAATAACAAAATAATATAGATCGCAACATAACAAAATAGACTAATATTGTTAATACTGTTATAGTCTTTAGCAAAAAAATTGTTTTGCACTGATGATGACCTTAAAATAGATCGAAAGCTTGGCATTCGAAACTAAATTTGCTTTCTTCTTGACCATACTTTGATCCAGAATGTTCGTAAAATAGACCGATTTCTTTTTTTCCTCACGCTGAAATAGAGGGATACATAGATAGAGAAACATACAGTCAAAGAGAGAGGGAGAGAGAGAGAGAGAGAGAACAATTTCTAGTTCAAAAAGGAACATTTTACATTTTGGTGAGAGGTCATGGAAAAAAGAGACCAAGAGGCCATATTTAAGAGATTAATACCGTGAAGCAAGACATCAAAGAGACAGACAGAGAGACACGGAGAAAGAGAGAAAGGAGAGAGAGGAAAATAGAGAACGAGACAGAAACAGAGAAAAAGACCATGAAACAACAATAAAGAGAGTGACACAGTTAAGCATGACTGAGGGTGAGAGAGAACGGCGAGAAGGGAAAAATAGAGATAGTAAAGACCAAGAAACGATAATAAATGGAGTAATGCTGTAATGCTGAAGACAGAGGCTAAAAGTGAGGGAGAGAGAGTTTTTTTATTTCTATTATAACGAGGTACATTTTATATTTTGGCGAGAGGAGAGAGAGGCAAAGACTATAGTGTGGGTTATAAGCAGGGAGAGGCATGTTTTTCCGTGAAGTTGTAACGTATTTATTCGTCTAAAAACAAAAATTATTTTCCCCAGGAAATCAAAACCGGTTTGATTGTTCAACAAATACATAACGTCATTAACAAAACCTCAACATTTCATGATAAAATAAAGAACTTCTTTAAAATGTGTAGAGATTAGTGACCGTTAATCGATAGTTATTCAGATATCGTGAGATGCGGTCGGATGTGATGTAGGTTTCAGAAAAACATTTTCTTTATCGTGCCAACGTTTCGATCTTTTATTGAGATNAGAGAGAGAAGGAGATAATTAGATAGAGCGAAATAGATAGAGATAAATAGATATGTAATTTCTAGTCCAAAGAGGTATATTTGTTCCTGCCTGTGATGACCTATCGGTGGTGGGCTTGCATATTCCTATTGGACAAACTTCATTAATGTTTTGTCATATATGGTCAGGGTAAGAATACTACTGAAGCTGAAACACGTCTGACAGACCAAAAGAGCGAGGATAGGCAGACCAGTTTGATCGGTACCGGCCATATTTAATGCTGCACAAAATAAAAAAATGAGTAGGGTTTGCTACCACCTCTTGCTTTAATTAAACACGCTAGTGTTCTTTGATAAATATGAGAGTGTAATGCATCGTGTGAGCTTGTACTGGTTAAAATCATGTGAGCGGTAATCAGTGACACATCCAGTGGCATCAGGCATCTCGGAGAAAAAGATTGGCCAATGAGCAGGTGACCAGGTTATGAACCTATAATTTCGTCGTTACCGAACGCTGGCTGGCAGACATGTTTCGGTATATCGCCATCTTCAGTGGAGCATTTTATAGTTGTCGTTTTATTGTTGTGTTGTAGAACTTGTTTTTAGAACGAACATCAAGATGTACCGGGACGTTAAGTAACCCTCTGCCGGACAATGAAAACAGTTTTGTGTTACCAAAATAGGTTTCGTTTACACTTTAAACTCCTCGGACATTGTAAGGGTCGCGTATCGAAGTCGGGGATCGGCCAAGCCTAAAAGACAAGGGCATGAGCAAAGTGCTGTTGATAAGATCTGATAAGACGTGCGTCTCCCTCCCAGGTGTTTGGCCATTGTGAGCTTTCGCATTCCCCTTTTTAAAAAAGAGATCCGAACATGTGATAACAGGCGTGTCTTTAAGAGTATCTTTTTATTTATCCCACTCCCATGAAAGGTAAAGCGATTAACGCCCTTTCGTGATAAGCCGATTTTTCAACGTTTTGGTTTTTCCTGTCCAGACCGACCAAAATTAGTGTTGATATCCGATAGAAATTCAAACAGATAACTTCTTAAAAGTCTTTAAAAAAATTTAAAGTTTAAAGTTTGCTGTAAGAGGACTAGACAAAACTAAACTATACTCAATTATTGAAATCATCAAAAACCAATGATCTAGAATAGATAAGAGTCTAAATAAATAAAGCAATACCATCAATTCCACTTTTTTTTCTCGAGTCTCTATTGTCAAGAAGCATTGCTGAGAATTAAAAAATCTTAATTGATCGAAAATTTTATTTAAAAAAGAACACCCCAAAAAAAAGAAAGCAATAAATATTGATTGAGGCGTGGGCCAAAGACGGAAATGGTAGACGTCTGGTAATATCTGAGACCTGATGGAGGCTCGGATCAATTTAAATAACAATTACACCCACTAAAAAGAACATAAAAACTCACCCCTGAGGCCTTTTTTACTGCCGGTCTAATTGCGCTTTTTAAAAGGAGATACATCACCAGACGGCCTATGCAGGCCTGGGGCAACATATTTCATATCGAAGCTTTTATGGTCATTGGAACCGATTTAAGAAAGTAATTAAGTAGCACATTATATCTTATTGTCTTACTAAGCTCAATTGACAATAAAGGGTTTGAAAATAAAAGGGAAAAAATAAATGTTTCTGAGCGATATTTGTCCTAGCTTTATTGTAAATTCATGGACATACAGGGTGAGTCATTTTTTGACGCACCATTGGAAAATCAACGGGAGTGCGCAATAAATTAAAATTAATTATTAATCTGACTCGAGGCTTATTTCCTCTGATTAATACGATAATAAAAGAAAGTGAGTCAATTTTCGGTGCACCATATGAAAATCAAGATTGGTGCGTCTAATTATGACTCGGCACATTTTATTTTGTTAGTCTCGTACCAAAAAATAGGCTAGACACTTTTCGACGCACCATTCGTTACAAATTAGTTTTAGTAGGTTGGAAGGAAAATCTTTAATTTTTTTATTTTACCAGAAAAAAGGAGATTGTTATATTTATTTAATTTTTTTACTTTACCAGAAAAAAAATACTCTTAAACATTAATCAGATTAATTTGCGAAGAATTTTTTTTCTTCTAATTTTTACATTGTGTTTGAATAATGTTTTAATAATATTGGTTTTGTTTATTTTCCTTCCAACCTACTAAAATTAATTTGTAACGAATAGTGCATCGAAAAGGGACTAGCCTATTTTTTGGTACGAGACTAACAAAATAAAATGTGCCGAGTCATAATTAAGACGCACCAACGTTGATTTTCCTACAGTGCACCGAAAATTGACTCACTTCCTTTTTTTAATGTTAAAATCAAAAGAAATAGGCCTTGAGTCAGATTTAAACGCACCAACGTTGATTTTCCTATAGTGCACCGAAAATTAACTCACTTCCTTTTTTTAATGTTAAAATCAAAAGAAATAGGCCTTGAGTCAGATTTAAACGCACCGACGTTGATTTTCATATGGTGCACCGAAAATTGACTCACCCTCCGTGTTGGTTGTGCAATGTGGTATACTCATATATTATACTGTTACGTATAATTAATCTGGGAAAATTAAGCTAAGACCAACTGTGTTCTAATAATCCAGCAGAATTGTTAAACTTCAATCCCTTAAATGGCTATCTCATAATAACAAGGAAGAAATGTAAAAACCGTCCTTTTTCACTGTACAGCCAGATTTCCTTATAAAGCCTGGTCGATTATAAATAAAAAACTCCTCTGGTATACGAAATTCAGAAATCGGGATTGAAATACTAGACATCAGTAACATTTAATCCGGTTAAATGGTATGTATGCATTGAAAGAAAATTAAGTGGAGATTCATTATGAAAGGAAACAGCATTCAGTCAGAACATAACTGTATGCAAAGTACCCTGCCTAAAGTTTACACAATTAATTCAAAAAATGAAATAAAAAATTATCTAATGTGATACTCAGAAGAAGGATTACATACTAGGCAATATTCCGGGACATCAGGCAAAGAAGTCAGATGTACCAATTCATCCCAAGGTACAAAAGTTATCCCAGTTATTACCTGGATTTAGAGTACTTATCTGCACAGGTTTAAAATAATTGCAAGTGCAGTGTGCCCCCGTCTGATGGAAAAAATCAAACCACATCTTATTTCACTGTCCCAACTGGAATATCCCTCAAGGGGTACCTCAACTCCTACAGTCCCTTCTCAACCTTTGGATGCAAGGGGGGTTTCCAGATGCAAAATAATGGTGTAGCCTTGAGAGAGCGATTCACTCACTGAAGCACAAGTTGGATTCGTGTTTCTCGGCGCGGTTGATCTCCGTAAGCACCCTCCGCGTGCATATGGAAGATCGGAAGGAAACGTTTAGAATGCGATGATGCACAGACTACGCCTACCATGGAAATGCGTTAAGGGAGTTGTTGGCTTGCTAACTGGCCGCGGACGGTGGGTGATTGATCAGAGGAACCCGTTTGCTAGGGTACAAGATCCTGTCTGCACCGACGGCGGAGGGTGCATAAGAACTGAACGACGGGATAATATGGTGAATTCAGTTCCAAGCCCAGTAGCGTGCTATGTGGGAATGGAATCGTAGTTTGCCGTAAGTAAGGCCGGCGGGTACTTGAGTAGAGTCTGTTTTTCGGTGGTGCCTTTATAGAGTCCTTCACCGAAGGCTGCGTTTCTTTAGGAGGAGGTTAGAAATTTCCCTTTAAACGAAACCGCGGCCTGAGCGGATTCGGTAGTTTCGACGCTAGCGGGACCCTTCACTCAGAGTGATAGAGAGGTCTTCTCTATCTAGGGAGCGTGTTGGGAGAAAGGATGATGCATTTCAGCCCTTCGGGTATCCTTTACGCGCGCCACACGGTCTTTTGAAGCGGGAAAAGTCGGCATGTCCGTATGATTAGCTTCTACATCCGACCTCAGAGTGTTCACACTGTCTACCATGAGCGGAGGTGAGTTGTTTGAGAATCTAAACGGAAAATAAGGGTTATGTGCAGCTGCCCATGTTAAAGAACGTCATTGTCTAATTACGTTGCGTGCTATGTGGGAATGGAATCGTCGCTGGCCATAGCTAACTTGGTGGGTACTTAGAGAAGAGTCTGTTGTTCGCTAGGGATTTTATAGGCTTCCTTTACCGAAGGCAGCGTTCCTCTAGGGAGTGGTTAGAAATTCCCCTTTAAACGAAACCGCAGCCGGAGCGGATCCGGTAGTTTCGACACCGTCGTGACTCTACACTCAAGGGGATTTGTCTTCTCTATCTCGGCAATGCGGCGGAAGACCAGTTGATGCATTTCAGCCCTTTCGGGTATCTCTTTCTTCGCGGCACACGGTTAGGTGGATGAATAACCCAACTCCTCGGAAGAGGCAAGCTGGAGAAATCGTCATGTCTGTATGATTACTCTGTGGATTCGGTGGGTTCTACAACAATCCTCTCGGGATTAACACAACCTCCGTGCGCGGAAGTGAGTCGCTCTTACCTTGAGAATCTAAACATGTAATAAGGTCATGTGCCAGGTGCGCACGTTAAAGAACCTCACTGTCATGACATTGCGATGCTCAGTGGGAAACATGTCCCAAATGGAATAGAGCACCCCACATGGTCCTGCTGGATGACAAATTACAATACTTCCACAGGTTATACGAGAAACCGTAATGCTTCTAAATTCTTAGCAGTAGACTTACAAGCTAAAAATATTACTCAGATTTTTTTTTACGAGGGTTGCCAACAGCAGAGGTCATATAAACCCTCATGGTGCTGGTGTTTTTGAAAAAAAGCCCATTTGTAATTATGTCGGGTTCGAATGCAGGGCCGCTGGATTCGAACCCGAGACCGCCTAAACCGTTGAGGCCGCCGAAGCCCCTTCACTTATTATTTCGTTCATTAATAAAGATACTTAACATCTAACCCTAGGAGCAGAGAAAATATATTTCAAGATTTTTTTTTTTATTAAGGGTTTTATCTATTAGATGGGTTTTGGCATTTTGACCATATTCAGTGTTTGATTTATTATTATTTACGTATTCAATGTTGTTTATATTGAATATATAAATAGAAAATAACAAACAATTTTTAAAAAGAACAAAAACAAGAATTTGTCCAGAATTCTGTCAGAACTAAATATTCTCACGATTTTATTGATCAAATTAAAGAATTTATAAGATAATTTTTGTGTTTAGAACGAAAACTTTACAATTTTTGTTTTGATATTAATCGTCGTTCGACAGGAATTCTGAAGATGGTATCAAAACCGCCGGATTGGGTTTTAAAAATAGACGACATTCTTACAAACCCGGGTTTCTATAATGGATAATGCTGTTTGGAATTTGTATCGATGAGTGTCCGATTGTCTGGATTGTCCTCCAACACAGAGGGGACTCCCCAGGGGCCCGCAGGGAAATACTAGAAAGGTCCTCGTTGTGCAATTTTACAAAAGTACAAATTCCCAGGACGCTATTTAGAACGAGGGAGATTAACACGTTCACGGCCCGACTTCAAAATTCCTAGGTGACTAATGCCAATTTGACTCGAATCACAATAAATAAAAACCGGTTTAAAAAAAAGTCCATAGTTTTGTGGGCCAAGGTTTTTTTCCACGGGAGTAAAATAAACGGTTCGTTCGGATAATGAAGTTGACCAAATTCTTCTTACTTGCTTACATTTTTGATTTATTTTTCCCTGAAAAGTTGGACGTGATAATATATTAGGATCTTCTGTGTGATCGAATAGCTTTTCTATTATTTACATAAAATTAGGATTGTGGTCAGAAAATATAGATTTAGAATTTACCATAAAAAAATTAAAATTCATAATTATGACCGAGCGATTTAGCGAAGTAGGTTAAAATATTTTTTAGCAAGAAAAAAGTTGATATTGATTTTTTGCACATTCAAAAACCAAAAACCATTTTTGGGGAATAAACAAAGAAATCATTTTTTCCAAAAGCTTTTTTTCTTTTTTTTGAAAATCGCAAATACGACTGATATACAGAAAACTTAACTGAAGTTTAGATTTCTATAAACTGCTTTGCTCTGTCACAATAATCATGATCTTTGTAAATAAATTAGAACGTGAAATATAAAATAAAATGTTTGTAGAGATTTTGTTGATTTCATTCTTTATTTTTTTCATTATTCAGAAATCGTGAGATGCAGACTGTGTGTTGTTGGTTTCAGAAAAACATTTTCTTTATCCTGCCAACGTTTCGATCTTTATTGAGATCATCTTCAGGGTCTGGGATACATAAACATTGTATAAATTCATTTTTTCGCATCCTACATGTATTTGTATAATTTAGACAATGTTTATAAATCCCAGGCCCTGAAGATGATCCCAATAAAGATCGAAACGTTGGCACGAAAAATAGTGAATTCAGTTAAGCTTCGTTTTAAGCACCCTTTAAAGCCCTATAATACAAATTTTCACACTAAAGAAAAAACAATTTGGTTGAATTAGACTTTTTTTTTATCCAATGTTTGGTGTTCCATTCCCTTATAAAAATGCATAACTCCTCCAGATTTTATCTATTTAAATTCGGTGTTATAACAAGAGTTGGAAATCTGAATCTCTCTTCCTTCGGCCTGGGTTAACAAAGTTTAGCTTTTATGTCATTATAAGTGAGATAAATAAAATAAAGTTGTGTGGTGATTAGTGACGGTTAGTCGATACTTATCCAGAAATCGGGAGATGCGGTCTGGTGTGATGTAGATTTCAGAAACATTTTCTTTATCGTGCCAATGATACATGTATTGGGTTGTCCGGAAAATAATGCAGGATTTTGGTATTAAACAAAAAAAAAGAAACTAGTTACTTTAAAGCAATGTTCTTTAATCAAAATAATTTCCCATACNTTTAATGAAAACTTAAAATCCTGCATTATTTTCCGGACAACCCGATAGGATGTGGAAAAAAGTGAATTTATACAATGCAAAAAATATTTTTTTAAATTATATATATTCAAACAAAAGTGAGTAGAAATACTTTGATTGAATATATATAATATAAAATTTTTCTTTTTGCATTGTATAAATTCACTTTCTTCCACATCCTACATATATTTGTTAAATTTAAACAATGTTTGTAAATTCCAGGCCCTGAAGATGATCTCATTAAAGATCGAAACGTTGGCACGATAAAGAAAATGTGTTTCTGAAACCTACATCACACCAGACCGCATCTCACGATTTCTGAATAACCATCGACAAACGGTCACTAATCACCACACATTTTACAAAAACCACTATCTTCTATGCGTCAGGTTTTGCCTGTTAAGTTCCTTTTCAAAAGATAATTACAATTAATATTATTATTATATTGGTAAAGTTCCTGGACGTTAGGGAAGTTGAGGATTTCGAAAAAATGATTAGAGTTCGTGAGATGCGGTCTGGTGTGACGTAGGTTTTAGAAAAACATTTTCTTTATCGTGCCAACGTTTCGATCTTTATTGGGATCATCTTCAGGGCCTGGGATTTATAAACATTGTCCAATTAATATCATCCAATTAATTAAGGTTTTAAGTTGAGATGAAAAAGTTAGTCTCACGAGCGGGATTCGAACTCAAGACCTTCGGCTTGATACTCCGCTACTCTACCACTTCAGCTATTGTGACTTCGATCCCCTCGGGCCCTAACCATCTCAAAACCACCTTTTGAATTTTCCCTCATTTTTGCCATTTTTCAATCTCAACTTAAAATTTAGTATTAATCTAGAATCACACCTGTGAATCGTACACAGTCCCGCTAATCTAGTATAATCGTTAATAAAAAGTGTTTCTATATGAAGCCGCGATTTGCTTATAATTAGAATAAAATCGGGTAGTCGAAATGAGAAGTTTGTGGCATTGGCGATCGAAGTCACGGTAGCTTAAGTGATAGAGCAGCGGCGTATTGAGCCGAAAGTCGTGGGTTCGAATCCCGCCTGTGACACAAATTTTTCATTTCGAAAAAAAATTATATATATTTAATTGAGTATTAATATATTTAACAGAAACCGATAAAATTTAGTATGAATTGTTTTTCTTAAAAAAATTGGCCTACTTTACTCGAAGCATCGTTTAGTTTTTGTGAAAGTAAGTGAGTATATCTAATCTCATTAATACAATCCTACATATTATTTTCTTATTCTGCGTAAAAATAAATTGAACGATACATCAATTACTTGAAAATACATGAACAACAATGGCAAAAAAAATTATATTTATAAGAAGATTGTTATAGTTGGACCCATCCTTATTATTCGTCTTTTTCAGGGTATACAGAGAACATTTTCAAATTAATTTTCACACATATACATAGGTATATCACAGATGCTTGATAACTTACTAGTACTTAGGCAAAATGTGAAAATATTAAACAGGTTTGTCCAATAATAACAAAACCCCATCTCCTAACTATACTAGTTTTTAATAATAATAAAATTTATTAAATTTATAAGCAATATTATAATAAAGTAAATATAAATTTCTCAATAAAAAATAAACAATATGGCATGGAAACTCCGTCTGCCGGAAGATGGTGAGAACTAAGAGAAGAGAAGGAATTTTTTTTTACCACAATCTTAAGTAACTAAGTACTGTGATAAAATATTAAAAATTAATTAATTTGAATTGACATATTCAATTAACAATAATTTTAAAAAAATAAGAAAACGTTATTTCAATATTCAAGAGAGGCATAATAAAACTACCTACATTTTTACCTAGTAGATATTTTTTCCTTTATATATTAACTAAAGTATGCGAGGGGCGTCGGTGGCCGCAAGGTTTAGTCTTTGACACGGTGCTCATCACTGTAACGTAAAGGTCCCGGGTTCGAATCCAGCGGCCCTGCATTATGGGTATACAAATGGGTAACTAAAGTAAGTGAGGAAATTCAACGACAAAACAAGCGAGAATAGGGGGACCAAAAGCAAACTAACAAATTTCGTTGAACGAATCTTTTCAGTCCAGGAAATTCCGCGAGATCTGTCTTGATTGACAAAATTGCAGAACATAGAAATAATACACATTTTTCGCACGTTTAATTGGCTAATTAAACCTCAAGAGGAAAGGCAAATGTCTATTTTAATTGCAAGATACTGGGAATAAGGTGAAAAAATTGCGTCCAATTTTAATTATCCAATTAAGACTCTGTTTGAGATAATAAATCAATTTAATACGTTAATGCTATTGAGATTATATCAATGTTACAGTGCTATGGAATCTGGCTAGCCTTGATTTTAAATCCGACGTGTTTTGACATTTCTACAACCAACCAAACACTAAAGATGAGAAATGGCGAGAAATGCAACGGACCAAACAAGCAAATAGACAAAAGAAAACTGTTTTTACCCACAATCGAGTACTTCTAACATTTTGGAAGCTTCTCAATCTCTTTCAGTAAACAAAAAAAAACATCGTTTGAATCTGACAAAATTTTGTGTTTTGCCATTGTATTCATTCGCATATATTCAATTTTTTCATTTAAAAAAGGTTAAAAATCGTCGAAAGAAGCTGTAAAGAAGGAGCAGGAAGATCGATAATGGACAAACTTTTACTTATGGTATTTCCTCTTGGGAATACTTATTTCTAGCTCTTCTGGCCAGCTAGTCTTCGAAGTTGTGTCAGAGGTGTTTCGTCTACAGTCGCCTGCCCTGCTTATAATCCTGACTACCGTTTACATTTTACTTTTCTTACTTGTACAATTTCATTATACAAAAAAAACCTTTGGAATTGATTAGAAATTTTCCTTGTGACACTTTACGGGGTGAGGAACGTGTAATTTGATCATTTCCGACTATCCTAGTCTGGCCAGTTATCGTTGTTTCGACCTGTCAGATGCGTTTAGGCTTCAGTGGTGTCGTTCGCAAAAGAAAAAAAAAGTCAAATAATATATACAAACGTCATCAGAAATCTAATTCAGGAAGTAAAATTGGGGACTGAGAAACATAGTGATTTAGATTTTTAGGTGTTTTTTCAATTCATTGTCTCCTATCCATCCTGTTCTTGCAGGTGTCCCTCCAAATCTCCAAATAATCATGAGCAAAAAAAATTGAACTGTAAAACCTACAAAAAATACACAATAAATAATCATTTGTGGCAATAGTAATTTCCTTTTTTTATTAATTTCCCCCTCTTTGCCTCTCTCCTATTTCTTTTTCCAAAACTTCTTTAATAATGATGTGATTGACTATAGGCAACTTGTGTGAAAATCCTGGATTTCTTAAAAATAAATTTATATTTGTCACATAAATATATAAGTATTCAGCACACCTTCATTATTTGGTCAATAACCGTCGTCGTCTTTGGTATGTCCTCGCACGAATCAACTGATTTAACCGACTTTTGATATGCTAATGCGCAAAAGTCAATTAAAAGGGGGGTGAAAACGTCGTCGTCGCGTTGTGTTAAAACGCCCCCATGAGCGGGACGGGATCAGATTACCTGCGTTTTAAGTGAATGTTGTCTGCTAACAATTACATAGCCGTTCAAGTGGCGTGAAGTGCCTGGAGCACATGGGCAAATAGCCGACACCCTCTCATGCAATCCCATATGCCATGCGGGTTCCACCCCCTTCCTCGGCGCGCACGCAGACAATGTCCCATTAGACACCCCTTTATTGGCAAACAACCACGTCGATTAATTAATTCCGTGAAAATGAAATTATTGACATGTTTCCAATTCGTGTCTCCGCCAGGCGGATATGGTGTATTTTCATTAACTAGCTAAATTTTTTTTGTATATATACTACTACACATAAATCCTCTAAATTAACCATTTAAAATAAATAGAAAAATTAATTTGATTATTATAAAAATAATACCTTTAACTCGTATTTTTGTTGGGTGGGGCAGTAACCAGCTTGCCTCTCCCTTTTTATAACCTTGACAATACGTTTTCTTGACTACAGCTTTCTCTCTTTTGACAGTGAATATTTTCTCGCAGTGTTTTAAAATAGACCTTGGTTCTTCTTGACTTTGTGCACTGAGACTTAATGCTTTTTAACAGATCCCAAAGTTTTAAAGGTTACCGGGTGTACCTCCAAGAAGTAGATTGAAATCTCAGCCTGCATAGGCGTTCGCACCAACTGAGGATTCTCCGAAGTTTTTGCGATTGTCCGGGAATTAGGACTTTCTTGCCTGCCTCCGTATTTGAATACATTCCAATTAAACCAAATACTTAAGGCCGGACTGACCTTTGGACCAATGACGATGAGGTGGATTCGGTGGATGTACTTTTTTGCCCAATTTGGTATGCCGCAACAGTGGTTATTGGGTCTTCACTCGCGAATTTGCATTATGTTGAGACGTCGCGAAAATTAAGTGACCCAGTGCTGCTTGTTGCTTTCCCCAACGTCTGGAAACGGTATTTTGATGGTGAATATTTTCTCGCTGTGTGTTTAACCTAGACCTTGGTTCTTCTTGACTTTGTGCACTGAGATTTAAGGCTTATTATCAGATCCCAAAGTTTTTAAGGTTACTGCAGGTATCCTCCCAGTAGTAGGTAGAAATCTGAACGCAACAACAGAGGATGCTCCGAAGTTTCTGCGATGGTCCTGGACTTAGGACTTTCTTGCCTGCCTCCGTATTTGAATACATTCCAATTGAACCAAATAATTACGGCCGGACTGTCCTTTGACCAATGACTTAAGATGGATCCGGCGGGTGTACTTTTTTGCCAACTTGGTATGCCGCAACAGTGAGTAGGGACGCTTTTTGGGTCTTCACTCGCGAATTTGTAATATTTTGAGAAGCCGCGAACATTAAGTGACCCAATGCTGCTTGTTGCTTTCCCCAATGTCTGGAAACGGTTCTGGAAACCAGAGCAGACAAAAAATACATTGAATTGCTTCTGTGCCCATGAATGAAAACATACTAATGTTCTTTGTAATATAATTTCCCTCAAACTTTTAACTGTTATAAGTGCTGAAATGAAAAAAAGTCCTAAAAAGTTCATGATTTGGGTCTAAAAAAATTATATTTATTAATTATACGGCTTGAGGTGGTGTATGTGTTCTATGCTGTATGTTCCACCAAATTGAAAAAAAACTGTGTTTTCTTCGTTGCAAACTTTATCCAACAACCTTTTTATATTTCGTGTTTCATTGCTCGAAATTGAAGGTTCAAAGAATTAGTGTACCGTTTTGTAATGGTGTTGTATGATGTTGCTAAGTTGGTTTTTGTGTGGTCTAGGTTGAAAATAAAGCTGAAGACCTCAGAAAAGACCAGTCTTTGAAAGATTCGTGTGATTTGAAAGGTGATGAAGCTTGAGGATGCCGGGAATCGTTCGACAAACAGCGTTTTTTATTTGAACCCTGATGAAATGTGCGAAAGATCTGAAGCATCTCAAGCCAGATGGTGAAAGAGAAACAGTTTTAACGTCAAATCACAAAGACAAGCGATGAAATTCTCCTCATTGAAAATTGAACTTCTGAGTTGTATTGTTCTCTCTCATTAATCAGATGAAAAACCAGGATGAAATGACGTTTCTAGGGCATAAACGATTGTACAACAGTGAAAGTTAATATTAGGTATCAACAAATCAAATGGGATTGCCCGCCACAACAGAACAGTTCGACCTATTTTTGTCCCTCGATTTAGCCGTACAGAAATAATCTCGTTGTGGATAAATTGGAGCAAACTTATGCTACATAAGAACGCATTTTTATATTATTTAACTGTTTGCGTTTAAAAACGATCGTAGGGGCTTCATAAAACGTTCGTTAATGGCAAGTATCGCTTGAATATTAACCCGGACGAGCTGATTCCTATTTCAATAGCTCGTTAGAGCCCGTATGTGTGAACTTCCGTTTTCTTCCCTCTGAGAGGGCCGGCTGAGGTCTAATTCAATCATGTGGGTGTTTATTTATATTTGTGCGAGAGTAAGAAAGGGGTCGGGGTGCGTGGTAACCCGAGACCGCGTGTTATCCCGTTCTTTCTCTATTGCCAATTAGAAAAGGAGGGGTGGTTTTTCTTCGAAAACCGCCTACACGCCTGCCAAAACTCAGGTAATCTTATATCCGTGTGTTTCCCGGCCCGAAACCCTTTATCTCTTCTCGGGATACCTCTAATTGGGGGTTTCGATCCAAAGAAAACCATGAAAACGTTTTTTTTCGCCTTTATAAGGCCTAATAGAGTCTTTGGAGGAGCTCGATGACACAATAGAGGCCTCTTTTATCGGTTATTTTATAAAACAGGAGTTAGTTTTATGGCTAATAAGCCCATTGTGAACTGGATTAAGATCGTTTGCTCACAAGGTGCAGCTGCGGTTAACCACCTTCAATGTTGATAGGTCTGAAAAAGGACTAAGGTACAAACCACTTCGCTTTGTGTCCTAAACCGCCTTCTTTCTGAAAAAAATTTAACTCAGCGAACAATAACGATTAAATTATTAATTGTCTAATGAACCAGTCAACCGGTCAATCCGAAACCTTCATAAATCGTCTAAAAATAGAACTAAATGCTGTTGTAAGAAACCGTTTTAGAAAACGTTAAGTGCCAGCTGATAAATATTTAAAAAATAAATAAAATATGATAGATGTCAGAAACCATGGAATCTATTAATAATCACTAAAGCTATAAGTACATGAAATATTTTGTTTATGGATTATTTGGAGATCGTGAGATGCGGTCTGGTGTGACGTAGGCTTTAGAAAAACATTTTCTTTATCGTGCCCACGTTCCGACCTTTATTGAGATCATCTTCAGGGCCTGGGTTTTATAAACTTTGTTTAAATTATACAAATACATGTAGGATGTGGGAAAAATGAGGTTATACAAAGCTAGAAAATTTGAGTTTAAAACAATTTTATACAATGCTAGAAAATTTTAGATTTAAAAAAAGAATGAATTTATACGATAAATATAAAATTTTCTAGCAATTTTCCCCACATCCTGCATGTGTATTTGTATAATTTAAACAAAGTTTATAAAAGTGAAGTCTCAAGACAAGTGAAGTCTCTTGTGATTTTTTTTCGGTTGAAACGAAAATGATAAGAAAATGAACTAATCAAATTTCGTAAATTTGTTATTATTTTGTAAAGAAGTAAAATAACGAATATCCTGGCACACCTTTCTCACTTCATTAGGTGAGAAGATGTGTAGATGTTGTTCTTACAAATGGTTGACCCCGTGAAGACAACTACAGCTTCAAATCTTTTATCCTCCTTTATCACCGTGAGTGCAACTTACAGCTTGATGAATTGTTTTTCTTAAAACGCTCTAAGAAACTGACTAGTGATTAAATATACTAATAAAACGATAAAACGAGTGGAGAATGACAAGGCGAAACTACTGAGAAGCAAATTTCAAAACATCCTCGATTTTTTTTTTTTTAAATCACAATTTACATAGAGAAAATACGTTTCTTATAACCTGCTAATTACGTCGTTAACTTATTTTTAGGAGGTTTTTCTCATTTTTTTGGTTTTATAGATATCCTTTAATTTATCCGGATCGTACAGGATGAAATAAAATGCTGGGTGGAATCGCTCACGTATCAAAATTGCCAATTAAGCTTCGGTCTCCACTTTATTTTTATTTTTTTTATATTCTTTATACTTTTATATTTTAAGAGTTGTAAATTTTTATGTAATTACCTACTCGTTTCCTTTCATCCTTTCACTCGTTTACATTCTGCGCTCCTTTAAGGGCATATAAACAAATAAATACCGGGCAATTAGGCCGGCGACTGGGAACGAAAACCTGATTGCCAACATTATCACTCTAATTTGTAAATTTATTGACCAGAAACATTATAAAGAATGAGAACCATTCCTCCAACCAAATTTCACAATTTTGTTGCAAAAAATGTATAAAAAGAAAGTTAATTATTTTATCGGTTAACCAATAAAACCCCCTTGTTTTACCCGAGCCCAAGATATCTAGTGTTTTCAGACGCAAAAAAATCAACAAAAATTCAAAAACTTGCCTTTCCTTCTTATAACCGGGAATAAAGTATATTTTCACTCCTTCCTGTATTTCTCTCTCTGTCTATCTCTATCTCCTCCTCCCTCTCAATCTCTCTCTTTATTCTCTTTTTTGCCTAACTCTACTGTCTCTCTGTTCTATGCGTCTTTCTGTCCTCCTCTAGGGTCTCCTATACCTCTCTGTTGCCTTGCCTTACGGTATCACTGTATTACTCTCTCTCTCACATTGAAAAATTTCATTAAAAAACTTAGCTATTCAGGTTCATAACCAAGATTATGTTATGTTCTCACTTGCGCNCTCTCTCTCTCTCTCTCTCTCTCTCTCTCTCTCTCTCTCTCTCTCTCGTGGTATTTTCTAGTGTAGTAGAGCTATTTTTCGTACTTTTTATTATTATTATTATTATTATTTTTTCCAATTTTTATACGTCGTCAAAGGAAGTTTTTTCTACGTAATTTTACTGTTATAAATTTTAGGTTTGCAGTGAAAATTGGTTTAAGACTGCACTTGTGTAAAATTGGTTGAGTAGAGATGTGTTTTTTTTTTTCTATAGCTGAGTTTTTTTTAATAGAATATAAACAAAATTTTGTGAAATGCAGACAATATAAGGCGCTGAAGATGATCTCAATAAAGATCGAAACGAAGATGTTTTACTAAAACCTACGTTACACCAGACCGCATCTAACGGCCTCCAAATAATCATGAACTAACGGTCACTAAACACCACACATTTCTACACGAAAAGAACGAAGAAAATGGGATACTACGAACAGATTTTAACTACACATGGACACCAAGCAAAGAGTATTCTCAAGGACATCGCCAGGAATGAAAAATCCGTCTCTCAACACGACACGCAAGAATGGCACAATTACACAAACGACAAACACTTTAAGCCCTGAAGATGATCTCAATAAAGATCGAAACGTTTGCACGATAATGAAAATGTTTTTCTGAAATCTACATCACACCACACCGCATCCCGCGATTTCTGAATAATTAATGAAAAAAAACTTGCATCCGCTATCAATCAGAGAACCTTTTTGTTGAAATGCAGGCAATACAAGGCACTGAAGATGATCTCAATAAAGATCGAAACGTTGGCACGATAAAGAAAATGTTTTTCTGAAACCGACATCACACCAGACCGCATCTCACGATTTCTGAATAATTAATGAAAAAAAAAAACTTGCATCCGTTATCAATCAGAGAACCTTTTTGTTGAAATGCAGGCAATACAAGGCCCTGAAGATGATCTCAATAAAGATGGATTACATAAACAGAGATAAACATATCATCAATTACAGAACAGACACATAATGTTTCATAAATCCCAGGCCCTGAAGATGATCTCAATAAAGATCGAAACGTTGGCACTATAAAGAACATGTGTTTCTAAAACCTACGCCACACCAGACCCCATCTCACGATTTCCGAATAATCATTGGCTTACGGTCACTAATCACCACACTTGTTATACATACAACTATCATATTTCAGGTTCAGGTTATATATAATATATATATATTTTTTTTTTTTTTCAATTTGCCTTATTTGCAATTTTTTTATTTGTATACGATTTAAATCAGACAGTGCTCCTCCACCATAAGTTATGTGTGGCATGATTAGAGTTGGCATAAGTTGTAATTTGGTATTTACATTCTACTTAGCAAAACTTAACAATCTATTAAATCTATGTAAGGTCGAGTAGATATGATTTTTAAAAGAGAGAGTAAGAAAGAGAGAGAGAGAGAGAGAGAGAGAGAGAGAGAGAGAGAGAGCGATCGACAGGCAGCGATGCATAGTAAAGAAAGTGGTACAGTGAGGCAAAATACCGAGGGACTTAGCGAGAGGGAAGGAGTGGCAAAGAGGCAAGCAGATAGAAAACCAATGGCAAAGAGAGTGATACAGTGAAACAATTCGTAGGGCAGAGAGAGAGAGAGAGAGAGAGAGAGAGAGAGTGAGAGAGTGAGATAGATCGACAAACAGGGACACAGACAGAGATGCATAGTAAAGAATGTGGTACAGTGAGGCAAAATACAGAGGGACTTAGTTAGCTAGAGGGAAGGAGTGGGACATGGGCAAACAGACAGAAAAACAATGGTAAAGAGAATAATACAGTGTAACAATTCATAGGACAGGGAGAGAGAGAGAGAGAGAGAGAGAGAGAGAGAGAGAGAATCTAGTTTTGTTTATAGTTGCAGATTTTGGTCAAGAGTGAAAGTGAGAAGTGTTTGTGAGATTGAGAGAGGGAGGGAGAAAGGATCTAGACAAAAACGTCTATTTCTAGTAATTTAAGGTGTATTCTTTTCGAGTGGAAATGACATGATAAAGCAGATTAAAAAGATAGCTTTATTGTTGCAAAAGTCAGGGTGGAGTCTAAGGATCTGCTGGGAGATCACCTGCTTACAGAGGGTGCAGTGCGGGGGACAGAGCATGGAAGGAAAAGTAAGGATAGCTTGGAAGTATTTGGCAGTATAGGGATGATGCCCCTGAGCATGAGCAAGAAGCCAAGAACACTGGTTCCCGACAAATTTTTTATATTTTTGTTTATAACAAAGGAGTTGTTCTGCGATGGAAATGTTCAGTAAGAGTACTATACAATATACATAGCGAATTTCAATTCCAGCAGCAGCAGCTTTAGTCAAGGTTACTCTACCAATGATAATCTGTTTGTTCTTGTAATAATAGACATGCAGTTTTAGTATGGATGCTTGTTTGTTGGAAAGGAAAAGGTGTCTGTATTTTTTAAAACTTCGTTCTAAGTTTGCCAATGTAGGTTTCTTATTCATGAATGTTCAGACGGAAGGACACTTTGATCCTTTCAAACATAAATGTAAGTCTAGATTCGGTTGTTAGAGTGGATTCAGAAAAAATTTTGTTCAACTGTTATGTCCAATTAATATAATTCGACTATGTTTTAAAGCCATGAAGTAAAACATAACAAAAAAAGACTCAATTGGTGAGGGTTGATTGAAAAAAAAGTCCTAAAGCGGGTAAACGAGGGGAGACCGATTGCTAATGGGTGATATCACGTTGTGGTCCACGGAAACAATTACCGCATCTGTGGGCGTTGGAAATTAGAGTCGGACACCCGGTCGTGCCAGGGGCAGGGGCCTTGTAAAAAAACGCAGGGTAAAACAAGCCCGGAGAGAAAGAGGAGAAAAAACTGTGTCTAATAAGAAATAGCAGCTGTGCCGACAATTAAACAATCTGTGACGGCACGAGCTACAGGCCCAATTGCTTTATTGGGTGTTTCTCTAATTGTCGTGTGGGCGTCCTATCAGTCCACGGACGCCTACGTTAACANAGGAGGCTGATAGGTATTCTGACGGGCCACTGCCCACTGAGAAGACACCTCTTCGTAATGTGTATCCTACCAGATCCCTTTTGCCGCTTCTGCGAAATAAAAGAAGAAACGGCAAAGCACTACCTCGCAGAATGTGATAGGTATGCTAGGTCTAGATTTGAAATCTTCGAAGGAGAGGACATCACCAAATCACTCCCCGAGATAAAATGGTCCAAAATCTTGGGGTTTGTGAACAAGTCCAAGAGGTTTATGCAGGCCCAGCCGACCAAGTCCAGTAACTCGCAGTACGAGTCTACCCAGGAATTTAACCCCTCGGGTCTTGGTCGCCCACCCTGCATAATATATATACCCACGGGTAGTACTCCTATAAATCTGCATACAGATTGACATATGTAAGATTGTTTTGCCCTGTTGATGACCTTAAAATAGGTCGAAGCTTGGCAATAACAACTGAATTGGATTTTTTCTTCAAGACCATACCTTGGTCCAGAGTTCGTGAAACATCCCAGGTGGTATGGTGAGTGATGAGGATACTAGGAAGCAGGGTTTGTTCCCTCCAGGTACTGCAGCCTTCTGGCTTATTGTGCCTTCCTAGTTTTCTAGTTCAGTGCAATATACTCAATACTTCCTCTCAGAACTATCAGGTCATTGACTGTCATTCCATAGGTTTTTCTGTATACTAGTTTAAAACTTCATTTAGAAGTTGCTTCGCATTCGAAGATGATATGGGTTTCCTCCTCCTCATTGCATAATCTGCCGATGGGATCATCGTTACGTGTTTCTATGTTGTGTAGACGTTTTGTCAGATGCCAGTGACCGGTACTCGGTAGTCCTATCACACCTCTGAGCCTTGCCCTCTCCAATTGCAGCAGTGAATGCATCACGGTTTTAAGTTTACTGCGTCTACAGCCGCTAGAGTTTATCCACTTCTCCTTTTGCTTTGTTTGGATCCATTCTGCTTTGGAGGATTTATTTTTGTTATCCCTAGTAATGGTTCGGCGGCCTATGTGTGGTCTTCATTCAGATCCTCTTCTGGCCAGTGTGTCTGCTTTTTCGACACCCAAAATTCTTTTTGTGTCCTGGTATCCAAGATATCATTAGGGTGTTGTATTTACCCAGGTTTTGGAGATTGTGGATGCATTCGCCTGCACTGGTTAATTTTAAAGGATTTTTTTACATGCTGGTATCAAGGTCTCACGTGGAGTATACAATCGGAGTAAAGTAGGAGTGATCATGGATTAATTGGTGAATAACTGCTTACATCATCCCAGATGCAACCTGCAAGAACCACCACAGACATGGGATTATTTGCTTTCCGTCTGCCTAAACCGATAATGATCAGCATGTCAGTGGTTGTTTATAACGAAATAAAGAAAAAAAATTCCAATAGCAATTGACATACATAGTAATTATTCAATGGGAGCAGGAACACAATGGATTTTTTAATGGCTTTCTGTTCAGTTAGATTAGCCAACATAATATTAAATCCATTTACGTTTTCGTAGTCAATTGAACTAAGTTACTTCTTTCAATCATTTAATTATTCTTTCTAAAGTCTTGGTAAAGTCATAATATTTATTAAATATTAGAGTTGTATGCATGAATTTAATGAAGCGTAGAGAGTTTTAAAGAAGGACGGTTCAGTAAGCTACATAAATTAGGTATGGTTAAGTACTGGTCATTCCTGGAGCCTACAACCTAGTTGGATTACAAAAGGGTACGCGGTGAAAACACAGATGAATCGAATTGGATGACAGCAGGAAATCGAAAAAAAGGTCGATAAAATTTCTCATGGAACTAAGGGTGGTTTTGAAAGTGTAAGGTGCTGCATCATTTTAACGTCCACCAATTATACGGAGGTCAGTCATTAAAACGTCGTATTTCACGAAACGAGAAAGGGGGAATCCTTCAGTTTCCTAATACGGCCATTAGCTCTGACATTTCGCCGGCTTTTTAGTAAGTGAGACGTCATCGAGTTTATGCTAAGTCATCCACGCTCCCCCCCACACAAACCACCCCATTCTTCAACTTGATGTGTAAAAATTGTTGCTCGTCATCCCCTCCTGGCAGGGCCGTCACGGTGAAAACATTTAATAAAATTATATTCGAGTAAATTTTCAAATGTATTTTGTAAGTTTCTAAACAGTTTATTACAAATATAGGTAGGCTTGTTTGACCACTGTTTCGAATCAAGACGGTGATTAACGACTATAAAAGGACGACATAGTTTTGGGGTCAATCTTCAAATTTACTGCAGTATAAATATTTTCAAAAGTTTGTAACGGCTAAATTGGACGACGTCGTGTCACGATTATGAGAGTGAGGTCAACTAAGGCTGATGGAGGTAGTTGATAGGTCAATGGAAAGGTCCCGGAGCTAGTTGATCGTTGATCTTTCTTTTGCCGTCTATGAATGGAGGAGCGCCTACGCTCAATGAACATTCTGAATCATTCAGTACAAGCGAGTTAGATTCGACTGGGTGACGCGCACAATGCGGATCACGCGTACTTCTTGATGACGAATACACGAAAAATTATCTTTATGATGTCAATTGTCCCTCTTATAACTAAGAGTCATTAAAAAGACTGCACGCAATATGACAAATTAAAGCTGTCTTTTTGCCGTTTTGTTGACGTTCCTTCTTTCTGGGTCTTTGTTATCTTACCTCAAGATCAATCTCATTAAGATCTCTCTTCTCTCCGTTTTTTCTCTGTTCTCTTTTTTCCCTCTCTCTGTCTCTCTCTCCCTCCCTTCTCTCTTTGTTTATCTATCTCTTTATCTCTATCGAACATCACTGTATATACCACTCTCTTTACTATTATCTATCGATTCTTTTCTAATTCTCTATCCTCCTCCTTTGTCTATCCTACTTTGTATCTTACTTCTTTCCTCAACTACCCTCTATCTCTTTCTATCCACTTTTTTGTCACTAAATCGTCCAGTCGCACTGTATCACACCCTTTACTGTTGGCAATACTGCCCTTTGTCTGTATAGTATTCTCTCTTTCTCCCCTTTTGTTTTGTCACTAAATCTTTACCATCACTTTACCATTGTCTTTCGTGCCCTTTTTCTGTCTATTTTTCCTCTCTCTCTCTCACNACAAAACTCTCCTCTTTTTATACCACGCTGTGCCACTTTTTCTTACCCTCTCTCGTTTTATTCTTTCTCTATATCCCTCTATCTATCTATATACCTTATATCTGCATATCTTTATATGATTCTATGTATCTAACTAGCTACTTCTATCTCTATCTATCTACTTGATTATCTGTTGTCCTCAGTGTATCAGTTTTATCACCCTCTTTACTATTTTGCCATTTATTTTCTCCCTCTCAATAATAATACCTGACAAAAAAGGTCTTGGTACACAAATTAAATTTTTATCTTTTTCTTAAAGCTTACGGGTCGTAGCAATTCATATCCAAAGGTTGAAAAATCCCAAGTTTTCCGTGGTTGAAAGATTTTATTCAATTTTTCCTATTACATTAACTTACAATTAATTAAGGTTTTCAGTGGAGATAAAAAAGTCGATGGCACGAGCGGGATTCGAACCCAGGACCTTCGGCTAG
This sequence comes from Cimex lectularius, assembly GCF_000648675.2. Taxonomy (NCBI): domain Eukaryota; kingdom Metazoa; phylum Arthropoda; class Insecta; order Hemiptera; family Cimicidae; genus Cimex; species Cimex lectularius. The sequence continues at coordinate 169,490 of NW_019392999.1, forward strand.
ATACGCCGCTGTTCTACCACTTGAGCTATCGTGACTTCGATCCCTTCGGGCCCTAACCATCTCAAAACCACCTTTTGAATTTTCCCTCCTTTTTGCCATTTTTCAATATCAACTTAAAAATTTTTCAATTTTTATTTCAACTTACAACCTTAATTAATTGGTCAAGCGGACCACGAAAAATAGTGAATTTAATGAAATAAAATGAAGTGTACTTCACTAAAGCTCTCCCTAGCCATTTCACTTGTCGCCGAGAATCAAATTGATTACACGACATTTGAAAAATGACAAAAAGGAGGGAAAATTCAAAAGGTGGGGTTGAGATAGGAAGTTGGTGTCCGAGGGAATCGAAGTCACGATAGCTCAGTGGTGGAGTATTAACGATTATACTAGATTAGCGGGACTGTGTACGATTCACAGGTGTGATTCTAGATTAATACTAAATTTTATCGGCAGTTAGATTATTTAGAGCAGCGGCGTATTGAGCCGAAAGTCGTGGGTTCGAATCCCGCCTGTGACACAAATTTTTCATTTCGAAAAAAATTGTGTATAATTAATTCAGTAAAAACAATTCAGTTAAGTTAATTAAGGTTTTAAGTTGAGATAAGTCACGAGCGGGAATCGAACCCAAGACCTCCGGCTTGATAAGCCGCTACTCCACCACTTGAGCTATCGTGACCTCGATCCGCTCGGACATTAACTTCCCATCTCAACCGCACCTTTTGAATTTTCCCTCCTTTTTTTCCATTTTTATCTCAACTGAAAACCTTAATTAATTGTAAGATATTAATTGGTCAAGCGGACCACGAAACTAGTGAATTTAATAAGTATTACATTAACGTTTCGAGCCTACGGCCCACCATCAGCACCTAAACATAGAAAACCTCGTGACGCAATTGCCATCAGAAGAAACACACATAACTAATTTACATTTTTTTAAAATAAATATACCTGGACTATGCCATAGATACATATATATTTCCACCCATTTCGAGGGGAATGTCGTCAAAATGGTTTTAAAACTAATAATTTTATAACAATAATTTTATTTTAGAACCCTCGTGGGTACAACACATGACAATGAGATTCTTTTTATATATACCCTCTGCCGCTATCCGCCCTTATCCGCGTGAGTTTCCACTTTTTAGATGGTGATTACTGGTTTTTTACCAAGTTGTCAAGCAGGGGAGGACGGAAGGTACTTACTTGTGTAGGTACTGTTTTCAATTAATTAATCTTCCATTTCAAACTTACGTAAAGATTAATCAATTGAAAGACGTTATTTGGTCAATCGGACCACGAATTATAATGGTTTTAATAAATAAAACGAAGGATATCTTCACGAAAGTTCTCCGTGACCATTTCATTTATCGCCGAGAATCAAATAGATTGCACGACATTTGAAAAATGGCAAAAAGGAGGTAAAATTCAAAAGGTGTGGTTGAGATTGGAAGTTAGTGTCCCAGTGGATCGAAGTCATAGCTCAAGTGGTAGAGCAGCAGCGTATCTAGCCGAAGGTCATGGGTTCGAATCCCGCTCGTGACAATAACTTTTTCATTTCAACCAATACCTTACATAAAGATTAATTAATTGGAAGAAGTTATATGATCAATCGGACCACGAAATATAATGGATTTAATAATAATAAAGCCCTTTTTCCCGGCAGACGGTTGTCAAACATAGCTTTTATTTATTTTTTATTTACAGTTGTAACTTATTGTATTATTGAGTAAAGTATATTATTTTCATTTCACTTCGTTGACGAGCGTCTGCTTGAACCTGTAACCTCGCGGTTATGTTTTCATTGGATAGTATTTTTCAAAAATATCCGTTTTTCATCACTCGCTACAATTATCTTTCAAAATCGATCATCTATTGGATATTGAAGGAAACTTTTAGATACATAAACGCGTTGTTGAGCTTGGGCGGTTGACAAGTCATGAGGATCCGATCTGGGTCGTATAATTCGGACATGAAGCTAGCATTTGAAACCCCGTTTCGGACTATAATCCTCGAGTGGTCGCATACGGATCCTTATTGTTTCGAGCAATCCTCCAAATCATCCACTACTAAAGGGCGACCAGATCTAGGCTGATCATGAAGGCCGTTGTTCGCCGAATTGAAACCTCCTTTTTACCGCTGGTGCCTCAGTACACCACGAATGACAATTGTTTCTTCCGTCATTTTCGTTGAGATTTATAAACTGGAATGAAAGGCAATCGGTTGGTATACATAATTAAATAAAGGATTATTCAAAATAAACAATGATAAATACTTATTCAGAAATCGTGAGATGCGGTCTGGTGTGATGTAGGTTTCAGAAAAACATTTTCTTTATCGTGCCAACGTTTCGATCTTTATTGAGATCATCTTCAGGGCTCAAAGTGTTTGTCGTCTGTGTAAATGTGCCATTCTTGCGTGTCGTGTTGAGAGACGGATTTTTCACTCCTGGCCATGTCCTTCAGAATACTCTTTGCTCGGTGTCCATATGTAGTTGAAATCTGTTCGTAAAATCCCATTTTCTTCGTTCTTTTCGTGTAGAAATGTGTGGTGTTTAGAGACTGTTAGTTGATGATTATTTGGAGGTCGTGAGGTGCGGTCTGGTGTGACGTAGGTTTTAGAAAAAGCCAACGTTTCGATCTTTATTGAGATCATCTTCAGCGCCTTATATTACCTGCATTTCACAAAATTTTGTTGTTGTTAATATTTTGTTTATATTCTATTAAAAAAAATCAGCCATAGAAAAAAGAACATCTCTACTCGACCAACTTTGTTTTCCGTTTAGATGTTTCATTCTTGTCTGTCGTGTTGAGAGTGCCGGAAAACAAACACTTTGAGCCCTGAAGATGATCTCAATAAAAATCGAAACGTTCGCCCGATAAAGAAAATGTTTTTCTGACACCTACATCACACCAAATCGCATCTCACGATTTCTGAATAATCATGGACTAACGGTCACTAATCACCAAAAAAAAAGATAAATACATTGTTTACATCAGAGTCGAATAAAGATTAAAATGGAAACTTCAATATCATCAATTAATCAACACACAAAGACTTTTGTAACGACCTTGCATGGTAGCAATCGTATATATTACTTTTGGTTTTACGGGAAATTAACATTATATAAAAGAAACATCGAGGCAGCAATATAGGCCAAATGAAATCGATGAAAATTGACGTTAAAACAAAAACCTCATTTGTTGGCAGTTGGCCCACCTTGTAAATGGTGAATTGACAGTGCATACAAAATTTAATATAAAGGGAAGTCCATCAGAAGAGCACGATATACAAAAAAAAGGGGGGAATGAAACTAGTTCAAACATGCTTTTCTGTGTAACAACGGGGTTTGGTTTAAAAGGACTCACGCAACCAAATCCATTTTTACCGCCTTCTGTAAACACCATTAGCCGTTGAATCGCTACCGACGAAATTACAGTCAATAATCGTTCTGTTTGATATAAAAAAAATACCCTTTCCAATATCTCGAATTGAAAGGATTAAATCCGAAATGATAATAGGAGGGTACACAAGAAATCTGTATTTAATAACATTGTGATTTTTCTCTGACAGAATAGTAATGACACTTGTTTGGAAATGTACATATGTTTTGTAACAACGTGATTTTTAACATATAAAGTAATAATACAATCATTATTTATAACACACTGACTTGGGATTTTCCAGACATAGTTAAATTTTAATTACAAGGAGATCGTGAGATGCGGTCTGGTGTGACGTAGGTTTTAGAAAACATTTTCTTTATCGTGCCAACGTTTCAATCTTTATTGAGATCATCTCCAGGACCTGGGATTTATGAAACATTATGTGTCTTTTCTGTAAGTGATGCTGTGTTTATCTCTGTTTATGTAATCCATTTCTAAAAAAATACGTTTATTCCTGTGTGTAATATTTTTGGATTGTTGTCGAAATTGTGTTGGTTTTCAAGGTGGTGCGTAGCCAGTGCTGTAGGATTTTGTTGGGTTTTTTTTGCAGTCATCAATATCTCACTGGCACTGTCAACACGACACACAATAACACATCCACAAGGAAAACAAACACATTGAGTGAATACAAATACTTTGTGTGTGGTGATTAGTGACCGATAATCGATAATTATTCAGAAATCGAGAGATGCGGTCTGGTGTGATGTTGGTTTCAGAACAACATTTTCTTTATCGTGCCAACGTTTCGATCTTTATTGAGATCATCTTCAGGGCCTGGGATTTGAAAACAGTGTTTACATTTAACAAATACATTTAGGATGTGAAAAAGTGAATTTATACAATGCTAAATATATTCTTTTATATTCGATCAAAGTATTTCTACTCACTCAAAGTGTTTGTCTTCTGTGTAACTGTGCCATTCTTGAGTGTCGTGTTGAGAGTACCAGCGACATATTACTGTTTTATGTTTATATATGTTGGATTTTGAAGGGGTGGGGAAGGAAGGCGGTATAGAAAAGACATTTTTGTATAATGCGTCGGCTTCCTTGCGGTGAAAAGAGCCACGTGAGGTGAAACGTTGGCACCATAAAGAAAATGTTTTTCTGAAACCTACATCACACCAGACCGCATCTCACGATTTCTGAATAACAAATACTTTGATTGCGTCTAAAATTTCAAGCATTGTATAAATTCATTTTTCCCTCTTTTTCACATCCTACATGTATTTGTAAAATTTAAACAATGTTTATAAATCTCAGGCCCTGAAGATGATCTCAATAAAGATCGAAACGTTGGCACGATAAAGAAAATGTTTTTCTAAAACCTACGCCACACCAGACCAGAATTTTACAAATACATGTAGGATGTAGGGAAAAAATGAATTTGTACAATGCTAGAAAATTTGAGATAAAAAAATGATTTTTACACAATGCTAGAAAATTTTATATTTATTGTATAAATTCTTTCTTTTTTATAATCTAAAATTGTCTAGCATTGTATATAATTGTTTTTAATCTCAAATTTTCTAGCATTGTTTAACCTCATTTTTTCCCACAACCTACAGGTATTTATATAATTTAAACAAAGTTTATAAATCCCAAGCCGTGAAGATGATCTCAATAAAGGTCGAAACGTTGGCACGATAAAGAAAATGTTTTTCGAAAACCTACGCCTCACCAGACCAGAATTTTACAAATACATGTAGGATGTGGGGAAAAATGCTAGAAAATTTGAGATAAAAAAATGATTTTTATACAATACTACAAAATTTTATATTTATTGTATAAATTCATTCTTTTTTAAAATCTAAAATTTTCCAGCATTGTATAAAATTGTTTTTAATCTCAAATTTTCTAGCATTGTATAAACTCATTTTTCCCACATCCTACATGTATTTGTATAATTTAAACAAAGTTTATAAATCCCAGACCCTGAAGATGATCTCAATAAAGGTCGAAACGTTGGCACGATAAAGAAAATGTTTTTCCAAAGCTACGTCTCACCGAACCGCATCTCACGATCTCCAAATAATAATTATTATTATTATATCATCGAAGAATCTAAGTTAAAACCTATTTATTTGTTTGTTGGGTGTGGTTATAATTTTAATGAAATAGTTTCCTCCTGTCTTGAAAATAAAAACGTTACAGCTGACATTTAACAGTGGAAAGGGCATGAATTAAGTGCCGCCACGGGATGAGGCGCTTCCCGCCATCACATTAACTCTTGTTTTAAGCACTAATCCACTACTAAATACTACACAAATGGCAATATTTATATTAATTTTTTAGAAATTTATGTGTTTTATGAGCTCGTGAGATGCGGTCTGGTGTGACGTAGGTTTAGAAAAACATTTTCTTTATCGTGCCAACGTTTCGATCTTTATTGAGATCATCTTTAGGGCCTGGGATTTAAAAACATTGTATAAATTCATTTTTTCACATTCTACATGTATTTATATAATTTAAAAAATGTTTATAAATTCCAGTCGCTGAAGAGGATCTCAATAAAGATCGAAACGTGATGAGGCGCATCCGGCAATCACATTAACCCTTATTTTAAGCACTAATCCACTACTAAATACTACACAAGGCAATATTTATATTAATTTTTTAGAAGTTTATTTTTACTGATTATTTGGAGCTCGTGAGATGCGGTCTGGTGTGACGTAGGTTTAGAAAAACATTTTCTTTATCGTGCCAACGTTTCGATCTTTATTGAGATCAGCTTCAGGGCCTGGGATTTATAAACATGGTTTACATTTTATAAATGCATGTAGGATATGAAAAAATGAATTTATAAATTCCTAGAAATTTTAGATTAAAAAAACAAAAACAAATACTTTCATTGAATCTAAAATTTTCTAGCATTGTATAAATACATTTTTTTGAATCTAAAATTTATACAATGGTAGAAAATTTTAGATTAAAAATTTTTTTTTTACTTGTATATGTTTCATTAATTCAAGAACTGTCGTATATTTAGTAGAAAAACTTTCTTTTTTCATTTTGATAGTCTTTGAACCGATTTTAATTATCATTGGTTTTTTCGGAAGAGTTTAGTCATCATCATGAACTGTTACCAGGTTCATCACGTCGCAGACCTCAACTTGACATGCGACAACCTCCAGTCCCTCGGCGCAACTCCCATCTCGTCCGGCACCGGGCATCCGGGAAGGGGTTGACAGGTGCCCGCGAATGAGAAAGGGGCGGAAATGGAGCAGGGCAGGATTGGAGAACCGGCCGATGGATGAGCTAATAAGAGATGGCGGGGGCGTGAAAAGGCAGGGATTGGCGGCGATCCCGCGAGGCGTGGCCACCGCGCAACATGTCCACTGGTGGGAGGTCGCAGCCGCAATCCAAAGCAACAATCCCTGGAACGCAGGTGTCATGATGAAGCTTCACTCATCACTATTCCAACACACCTTTCCTAGGCATTCCTACCTCATCAGGAATTGGAACCGAATGGTCGGACTGTAAGATCTTATATCCCTGCTCCATTTCCTCCTCTTTCTCGGTCACGTACACCTGTTAAACACTTCACCTGGATCTTATTTTAGTTACCCAAGTGTGCTGGGAAAAAAGCCTACAGTTCCGAACTAAAAACAACTTAATAATTAATACAGAGAGTTATAACTCCACGTCCATGACCTACCGTAAAAGCAGAAGGAGCAAACATTCCCGGATGTTTTGACCAGGCGGTCGAGAAAAACAAAAGAGACAGGGATTCAAGAATGTCCTAAGAAAAAGCGTGAATAGGCGGACCAAATAAGTAAGAAGACTTTTGAACAGACATTTCATTAAATATAATGACTTATGTGTGATGTTTAGTGACCGTTAGTCAAGGATTATTCGGAGATCGTGAGATGCGGTCTGGTGTGACGTAGGTTTTAGAAAAACATTTTCTTTATCGTGCCACGTTTCGATCTTTATTGAGATCATCTTCAGGGCTCAAAGTGTTTGTTTTCCGTGTAGATGTGTCATTCTTGTGAGTCGTGTTGAGAATGCCCAAATTCCAACCACTTTTAATCTCTCTAATTTAATCTAACTAATCAAAGTTTCACGTTTTTTAACGTTTAATAATTGAGTCTTTGTTTAAAAAAGTTTTAAAAATTCCATTATATTTAGTGGTCTATTGACTGAATTACTTCTTTCAATTAATTAACCCTTTTATGTAAGGTTTTGGTTGAAATGAGAAAGTCAGTGTCACGAGCGGGATTCGAACCCACGACCTTAGGCTCAACACGCCGCTGCTCTACCACTTGAGCTATCGTGACTTCTTGAAATTGAAATTAAGAAAACAAAGGTGATAACGAATCAATTTTTATTCGGAAATCGTGAGATGCCGCTGGTGTGATGTAGGTTTCAGAAAAACATTTTCTTTATCGTGCCAACGTTTCGATCTTTATTGAGATCATCTTCAGGGCTCAAAGTGTTCGTCTTTTGTGTAATTACACGCTCAACACGACACGCACGAATGGCACAACTACACAGAAAACAAACACTTTGAGTGAGTAGAAATACTTTGAATGAATATAAAAAATATATTTTGCATTGTATAAATTCACTTTTTACCACATCCCACATGTATTTGTTAAATTTAAACAATGTTTATAAATCCCAGGCCCTGAAGATGATCTCAATAAAGATCGAAACGTTGGCACGATAAAGAAAATGTTTTTCTGAAACCTACGTCTCACCAAACCGCCTCTCACGATTTCTGAATAATTATCGATTAACGGTCACTAATCACCACACACACTAATCAATTTATTTCTTCATAATTCAAATGAGACTGAATAAAATTTTTAAATTCCGTAAAAAATAAATACTGAAAAATCCTTTTCCTTTCTAATTGATATTCCCAATTTAAAATATAAAATAAAATATTTTACTGTAAAAACAATGAAACAGATTAAGAGTATTTTTTTTCTTTGATTGAGAAAATGAAAAAAACTCAATTCGGTGGAATTTTTTGTCTGTCAATGTATTAATAATAAAAATATCTATCAAGACGTCTACTGATAATAGATAGATAATAAAAAAATCTCCTTATCTACAAGACCGCGTAAAATATATAATTTATTTGTTTAACTATGTGAGCGTACAAAAAAATTGAGTTTTTCTTTAAAAAATATAAAAAGGGTACATACAAAAGCATACATAAGTGGAAAGAAATGAAGCTTGAAGAAGTTACAATACAAGTAGATCGAAAAAAGAGACGATTTTATAATTTTATTTATTTTTATTACGCAAATCTGGAAAATAATGTCTTCAGAACGTAATGAACAGCCGATGGAGATTTTTTTCTATCCCGGGCGTAGATCACCTGGCTCGGGCTGGATCTCTTTTGATCGATGGTTTTGTCATGGACGACCACGTGTCCTTTAAGGCCTTTTATAATGCCGACGGGCGGCGTACACGGCACGAACAGGAAGGACCTCTATGCACTATTTTTAATAGTCCTTTTTGGTACAAAAGGTGGCAAACTATTCAAAAGATTCCGTCTTTTCATTTAATTTTTTTTCTTTTAAGTTCTATTGTACGGCATTAATAATGAAAACAATATGATAAATAATTATTAAGACAAATAAATAAAAATGAAGGGGTGATAAGTGCTTGTTTTAAGTTTTTAAGTTTGACATATTAAAAATCAAATGTGAGTGTATTTATTAGCGAAAGTCGTTTGGGACTGCATTAGAGCCATTTCAGACATTGAGGAAAATAAAAAAATTACCCTTGTCTGCCAGGGTACACGGGCAGAGGGGCAACAAAGAGAACGATAAATTGGTCAAGAAAGTTCAACAGGACACCTATTGGCCCTGAACCCATTTATGACTTACCAAACTGCCAAAAACAGGGATCCGTTAGACAATGGATCAATAATAAGTCCTTAGCTCAATGGCAAAGTAGCCCGGTACAGAGGCATGCGAAAAAGTTTATCGTAAGTTGAAGAGATGCTACGTCTAGTATAATAGTCGGACAGCTAACTGGACACAGCTGACTCAGAAGGCATATGTATAGACTCGGTGTGTGCTAACCTAACAAGCTTGTGCAGATTTGCCAAAAAGAAGAAGAAGATACATCTGGGCACGTCCTCCACGAACAAAACATTCCTAATCCTGGGAGAAGATCAGCCAGGATCTGAAGGATCCAGCTTCGGGGGCCGGTAAAAAGCCTCAAGCTTAACGAGGAGCTTTAGTTAAAAAAATTGAGATAGCAAAAACAGACCAATACTGATATTTATTGGAAAAAATGCTTGAGTGTGTGTGTGTGTGTGTGTGTTGTTTTTTCGGTCCATAGNCAGGTGATAGTATTTGTATAGTCCGTTTAATAAAGTTTTCAAATAATTTCACTGTTGTTGGTTTCATGATATCGTTTATGTTCTCTGACCAGCTGGTGCCCACGTGAAGAGTGACGTCTCGAATCAATATGCTCCTAATGTCGAAACGAGAACAATTATATGTTAGGTGGTTCCAGTCTTGTATGTAGCGCTGCAGGGACAAGACGGGCTATCAGATAACCGGAAACGATGTAGGTATTGTAAGTGTTTCCTATGCCCGCTGAGCACCTGTGGCTGGATATAAAGTACCTGATAGACCTATACGTTTAGATGAATGAACGCGGTGTGATAGGCGGGTCAGTCTTAGAGTAATATAAATCTCCGTCGACTACCCTACTTTTAATTGTACAAGGCTTGAAATGTTCTACTATGTACGAATGTATTTATTAGCGTGAATTATGGGAAGAGGTACAGGATATAAACACCTTACCGGGTTTCCAAATGTCCTGTTTTTAAATGATAGTGCGTGAACGTAGTTTTTTTTTCGCTAGTACTTGTAAAGGCTGTCTTTACCGAAGGCAGAGTTATTCTAGGGAGTGGTTAGAAATTCCACTTTAAACGAAACGGCAGCCGGAGCGGATCCGGTAGTTTCAACACTGTCGTGCCTCTACACTCAAGGAGATTTGTCTTCTCTGTCTAGGCAGCGCGACGGGAGACCCGTTGATGCATTTCAGCCCTTTCGGGTATCTCTTTCTTCGCGGCATACGGTTAGGTGGATGAATAACCCACTTCCTCGGAATAGGCAAGCTGGAGAAATCGTCATGTCTGTATGATTACTCTGTGGATTCGGTGGGTTCAAGACCAATCCTCTCGGGATTAACACAACCTCCGTGCGCGGAGGTGAGTCGCTCCTACCTTGAGAATCTAATCGTGCAATAAGGTCATGTGCCAGGTGCGCACGAGCTAAAAATATTACTCAGATTTTTTTTTACGAGGATTGACAACAGCAGAGGTCATATCAACCCTCATGGTGCGGGTGTTTTTGAAAAAAAAAAAAAAGCCCATTTGTAACTATGTCGGGTTCGAATCCAGGGCCGCTGGATTCGAACCCGGGACCTTTACCTTACATTGATGAGCGCTGTGTCAATGCCTAAACCGTTGTGGCCACCGACGCCCCATGAACTTAATATTGTATGTAACATTGAATTACGAACATAAACCACGTATGGATGAGTGGAAGAATTTAGAAGAGTATAAATGACAGGAATAAGTAAAAAACAGGAGATGGAAAATTTGTGATTAAGCCGGCAATGACCTTAGCAGTTATCCAGCAAAAATAAAAAAACTGTAATTTATTGTAGCATTTAGTAAACAAATACCAATCATTGGTGAACAGATGTTCAACATAATGCTCGTAAATTTGTAAAGTATAATGGAAAACCTATTCATTCGTTTTCTTTTTTCAAAAGTTCCTTTTGGGCTGGCCCTTTTAGAAAACTCGTTAGTGTAAAATTTGTTCTTTCAATTAATTTCAACGTTATGGCCCTACTTATTGTTATTTTCCCGTCCACGCCGATCGTGTAGGGGTAGTTTTCACCCCTGTTGAAGAATGAAGAAGCCGTCCTGTGTCACTAATAGATTTACAACTGGAAACATTAGTACGCCTTTTGTCGAAACGCCTCGACCTCGCCCTTCCCTCGACGGCTTTTATAGTTTCTCGTCTCATTCTGCCTAGTCAAAGACACTCTTTACAAATTTCCCGTTGCGTTGTACATTGACGAAGGGTTCGTAAAAACTATTATCCCTTAAAATGTGGTTACAACGTTTTCCCAGTGCAACAGGCAAAGTTCTTTTCAAAATTGTTAAAGTTTTTTTGTTGTATAACTACAGGGACATCATATAATGTTCGTTAATGTTTAAGAAATTAGAAGGCCATTCAAAAAGCAAGCTTAGTTAATTTATTTATCTGTATTTTTCAAAACTAGAATATACACTGTCAGGCCAAAAATTCAACCCAATTGTAATATAAATTGATTTGTCTATATTTTTATATATTAATCAAAATTTCACGTTTTTTAACGTTTAATAACTAACTTTCCATCTCAACCCCCACTGTTTAAATTTTCCCTCCTTTTTGCGATTTTTCAAATGGGAAGTTATTGTCCGAGTGGATCGAAGTCATGATAGCTCAAGTGGTAGAGCAGCGGTCGTGGGTTCGAATCCCGCTTGTGTCACTGACATTTTTATCTCAAACAAAACCTTAATTAAACATTAATTAATTGAAAACATTTCTTAGGTTCACGGATGTACCAATTTGCAACCCTTATTGTAAATATATTCCATCAAATTTTCGCCGAAGGTTTCCCCACGAGGAACATTTCGACGGAACTAAAACCGTCATAGATTCCAAGCTGGAAAATTAATTACAAACCGGACATGTTTACGAGCCGGCCCACGTGTTTAATTGCGCAAACAGGAGGAGGAAAAAAATACGACATGCGTCACAGTTGGACGCCGGTTGACGGATGGCAGCGGCCGATGGAAAACGAAACCCGGGGCGATTTCCGAGAAAAGACTCGGATTTGTTCTTACCCTTGTTTTGAGGGATGGCATCTCGGCGAAGTCGGATTTTTTTGGCGTTCAGTCCCTGACTTTCCGATTTTAAAGCGGGTCAATTAAAAGCAGGACGATTTATGGCGATCTGATAAATACGCTTTTCTGCCTGTCGAAGAAAAAATTAATAATTTAAAGTTTATAAAGAATAAACATGAAATTGTCGTTTTAATTCGCACGCCAATAAAAACAGCAGTCTGCCGGATGTTATGCAACGAAAAAGATATTAAACTTGTAATAATACAAGAAAATAAAAACAACAACCTTGAATTAAAAACAACTCAACTAAAGTTTATTTAAAAAATGAAAAAAATTACAAAAATCAATAATAAAAAAAATNTGAATCCCAGGCCCTGAAGATGATCTCAATAAAGATCGAAACGTTGGCACGATAAAGAAAATGTTTTTCTGAAACCTACATCACACCAGACCGCATCTTACGATTTCTAAATAAAAAAAAGGAAATACTGTTCTATCAGAAAAGAAATTATCGACTTAGATGTACATATCATAGGTTTTTTTTGTGATACTAGGTCGAAAACTGAACCAGCTTTCTAGTTGATGGACCCGAGGAGTCGAGAAAAGAAAAGAGAAAAGACACTGCAAGGATTTAAGATTTTTTTAAAAATTTTAATATGGTTTTCTAACTTTTCTGCTCTGGTGGTAAACAATTCTAAAGATTCCATGTCTTTTAATTTAATTTATTTTAGCATTAATTTCTATTGTTCAATAATATTGAAAACAATATGATAAATAATAATTAAGACAGAAGGAAATAAAAATGAAGGGGTACTTGTTTTAAGTTTTTAAATTTGACATATTAAAAACGAAATAATCTGTATTTTATATTTTATTTTTAAATAGAACAATTTGGCTTTCATTGGGATGTGAATGTATTTATTAGCGAAAGTCATTTGGGTCTGCATTAGAGCCATTTCAGACATTGAGGAAAATAACAAAATTACCCTTGTCTGCCAGGGTACACGGGCAGAGGGGCAACGAAGAGAACGATAAATTGGCCAAGAAAGTTCAACAGGACACCTATTTGCCCTGAACCCATTTATGACTTACCAAACTGCCAAAAAAAGGATCCATTAGACAAAGGCTCAATAAGTTTTTGCTCAAAGGCAAAGTAGCCCGGTACAGAGGCATGCGAAAAAGTTTACCGTAAGTTGAGGAGATGCTAGGTCTAGTGTAATAGTCGGACAGCTAACTGGACACAGCTGACTCAGAAGGCATATGTATAGACTCGGTGTGCTAAGCTAAACAAGCTTGTGCAGATTTGCCAAAAAGAAGAAGAAGAAACAGCTGAGCACGTCCTCCACGAACAAGACATTCCTAAACCTGGGAGATGATCAGCCAGGACTTGAAGGATCCAGCTTCGGGGGCCGGTAAAAAGTCTCAAGGCAAACGGCATTTAGATAAAAATGCAGATACACAACAGACCAATACTGGTCGCGGTGCACAGGTCATAAAGAGTCCGGCTCCTTTATAATCTAATCTAACAGGGCACTTGAAAAGGTCATTTGAAGACGATTGATATAATCCAACATCAGATTCTGTAATGAAACAGATGAGCCACCAACACACCCACTAACAAACTTTAGCTCTAACGTAAAGGCGGCTCCAGACATGCGGTATTCACCGAACGCCGTGCAAATTTTCGCCGGATCCCGACTAATGTGGATGGACTCTCGGCTATTCGCCGAATAACAACATCCGGTGCTCCCCTTGCTCGGCTTTTTGTCGGTTTTCTTGTCCGCTTCAAAGGGCACGAATATTCGTGAAGTAACCGCAGTCAAACCATCCACACATTCGGGAATCAACTATAACTCTACATACCTTTAGCCAACTGTCAACTGTTATCAGAATCAAAAAGTGTATACTATTTATTTTTTTTAATAAACGATTGATAACTAATATGGATGTTTTAATTTACATAATAACAATTGTTTTTATCTTGTTGGGAATGGATTGAACCAATGCAACAGTTTTTGGAGTTCTTCGATGTTTACGAAACAGAACCAATAATTTGGAAAGCTTCTCTTACAAATCATAATTTGTTTTATAAATAAAGCAATAATTAAAACTATAAAAAAATATAATTAAATATATTTTTTCAATTAGTTTGTAGTCACTGCACAAAATAGTAACCGCAGCTGCGGCAGTGACAGTTTCGCTGTTGTCCAATACGATTTGTAGTACGTAGAGGAATCCCATGGTATCTGTAAAATACGCATTCCCTGTTTCCGCAACGACCAGGAGGTTAAAACACGCTATTTCGGAATGCCAAGACCAGCATCTAGAGACTTGGCAAATATTCGGCGGTAATTGGCATTCGGCGAATACCGCATGTCTGGAGCCGCCTTAACTTAAAAGAAATTGAACCACTGAAACCGGGTCTACTAAAAAAATTTCTTGAAGAACTAGGACTAACCGGTGTGCTATTGGTGCAGAACGTTGGATACAAAAGCTCTCAAGGGCGAGATATATTCCTCTACGAAAATTACATTGATAACAATTAAATTAACTACTTTCGTGGTCCGCTTGACCAATTAATACCTTACAATTAATTAACGTTTTCAGTTGAAATAAAAAGTCAATGGCACGAGCGGGATTCGAACCCATGATCTTCGGCTTGATACGCCGCTGCTCTAACACTTGAGCTATCGTGACCTCGATCCATTCGGACACCAACTTCAATGGCAAAAAGGAGGGAAAATTCAAAAGGTGTGGTTTGACACTGACTGACAAAATTAACCCACCACCCTTAAATTTTAATGTATTTAGGTTTATGCTTATTTTAAGTATTAGAAATATCGACTACTTGTTCACTCACGAAAACTCTGGATCAAGGTATGGTTTTGAAGAAGAAAGTAAATTCAGCTGTTACTGCCAAGTTTTCTACTTATTTTAAGGTCATCATCAGGGCAAAACAATCTTAGTCTATAGATTGAAATATTTAACTTTTTTACGGGCCGACTTAGTCTCAACATTGCCAAGGATTCTGAGAGGTTGTGGCCTGAAATTACCTAGCTGTTGTCATCACCCGGATTGGAACAACTGAGGTAGGTGATTTATTTGGTAGTTTTTTGTAAATTACAAACGTTGGAATTGCCGGTGGACTGCGAATAGTGAAGGCTGAACTCTGCACATATAATTCAAAAAGGTGGGGTTGAGATGGGAAGTTAGTGTCCGAGTGGATCGAAGTCACGATAGCTCAGGTGGTAGAGTAGCGGCTTATCAAGCCGAAGGTTGTGGGTTCGAATCCTACTCGTGCCGTTGACTTTTTTATCTCAACTGAAAACCTTAATTAATTGTATTAATGACAATATTATTGTCTTGGCCTTAATCTTGTGTTTTAGGCCTAGTATGAAGATGAGACATTATGTGAGGGTTAGTAAGAGGCCATCACAGTTAAATAGCATGGCGTTCACTTGTATAATTTGGTTAAATTTTGGCTTCCTTGCCGAGAAGAAATGCTCACCTGTTTTACCAATAATAAACAATCTTTTTCCCATTCTCAACAAAAGATGCCCAAGAAATTCAATCTCTTGCCCTACTGCAAACAAATTTCACTTTGCTTTTTAATAATACAGGAAATATTCCGGTCGGTTAACCAACTTTTTCCACGAGTCGCCACACCTCCGTTCCCATGTCAGAGAGCTGTTTGTCATTTTTTTCCTTTAAACTTGCGTCCGTGTGTCACCACTCGCCGAAAGGCGCGTCCGCCTGGCTGCTCCTCCCTGGGGATCACCTCGTCGGTTCCCACGAGTGTAAACATCCACCCTCCCCCGCACAGGTAGCGCAAACGTTAAAACAAGCGTTACCTGCCGCCGGTGGCACAAGGGGTGCAAAAGGATAAAATAATGTTTTCGAAACATTTCCCGAGCCGGCTTTGATCCATGGGTCGATCAGCCGAAGCGAAAGTAATTCTTGATTTTTTATATCGAACCTAAACCCGCCTTTGTACGGGCGGGTATCATATCATAAAAAACATAATTTTGCCTAAATGTCATAATACCATTTACAATACAAAACAGAAACGGAGAATACCAAAAGAAAAACAAACAATTTCAACTTTAATTATCCTCCCAGTTTAATTCAATAAAGGTTAAGTCTTAATTACACTGAGTATCCCCGACGTCAATACTTAGGAGGTTATTCAATATGTAAAATATGACTAGAAAGTCTCTATTGTTCAAAGTCTGATTCTCAATTTTATTCCACATATTTTAAACTTTCACAACCTCATGACATAAATTCGTCTTATCTAAAAAAAATGTTAATCTTACTGTAAATTTCGTTACTACAATGGAAAGAGCATTAAAAACCACAGTGAATAAAATTCTAGGGAAAAACTGATCATAAGAAAAAACAAAATGCTTAAAAAATTTTAAAAAAATGTTCAAAATCTCCACGTACTTCTTCTCTCATAAAGAGTGAATATATTGAACTTCATTTTAGAAGCATTAACTTTTTAACTTATCTTAGAAGCTTTTTCTTTTTTCTTATGATCGTGTACCAAAAAAATGTATTATATATATTATTTTAAATGAAAGTTTCAAAATCTTATTGGCTTGTTGCTTTTAACCAATTGTAACCTAAAACTCTCACTCTCAACTCGACACCCAATAATGACACCTCTACGCAGAAACTTTGAGCCCTGAAGATGATCTCAATAAAGAACGAAACGTTGACACGAACACGAAAAAGAAAATGTTTTTCTGAAACCTAGATCACACCAGACCGCATCTCACGATCTCCGAATAATCATCAAATAACGATCAATAAACACCACACATGCAACATAAAAATTAAGTCCTGAGAAATTAAATGTTCATGCTTACACCGGCATATCTAAGGAACCAACAAAATCATAGTTAAACTTTCTACAAGAATTTCAGAAATTCGTAAACCCCAGTTCTATTTTCTTGATTTCACATTATTTTTTCATGGAAGTTTTCAATGATTATTTTTTTAACCACTTTCAACTAAAAACCCCAATTAACTCACAGATAGTATAAAGGAATATTGTGCTCTTTTGAAAAAAGAGAAGCAGGATGACCTCTTGATTGGAATAAAATCTATCAGAAAACGATGCCAGGTTTAAATTTTGAACTTAAGTTTGAGAAGCTTGTTGGTTTTTCTCATATTCAATTCACTAGTTTTCGTGGTCCGCTTGACCAATTAATTTCATTCAATTAATTAAGGTTTTTAGTTGAGATAAAAAAGTCAATGACACGAGCGGGATTCGAACCCACGACCTTCGGCTAGGTACGCCGCTGCTCTACCACTTGGCCTATCTTGGCCATTTCATTTGTCGCCGAGAATCAAATAGATTACACGACATTTGAAAAATGGCAAAAAGGAGGGAAAATTTAAAAGGTGGGGTTGAGATGGGAAGTTAGTGTCCAAGTGGATCGAAGTCACGATGGCTCAAGTGGTAGAGCAGCGGTGTATCAAGCCGAAGGTCGTGGGTTCGAATCCCTCTTTTGACACTGTCTTTTATATCTCAACTAAAAACCTTACTTAAGTGACTTATATTCAATTTTATACCAAAGAGTCCTTTTTGTTTAATTTACTTTACTTTCATTATTTTTAGTAGAAATTCTTTATGACATTTTTTTAAGAAACTTTTAACCAAAAACTCAAAATTTTAATAATTAACGTTTAATTTTACCTCGTGATTGATCTTTCAAAAATTGAGAATATGTGTTTAAACCTCATTAGTAGAATCAACTTTTATGGAAACGTAAATGTTTAGTATTTAATTAGCCAAGAAAATATTACTTAAAATTTAGACAAAAACTATTTTGTTCGTAAACTTTTTTGGTCTAATTAATTTTGTACGTTGTTTGCTTAAGGCTACAATTAAAAAACATTCGAATCTCATAGAATTTTTGATTTTCTTTCCGTTGATCCAATCTTGATTAAGGGGCTTTATGGGGGAAAGTTGTTACAGGTTGAACTATCACAAAAAATGAAATATCTCGAATAAAATTGATAATCAGATCTTTACTCCCATTTGAATGTAGAATGATCTCCTAAATTATCGACACCTGTTCAAGGAACACCCTGTATATAACATATTTTCAGTTACCCCTAGTACTGATAGGAGGACAATCAAGCAACATTTTCTGTTTTTGTTTTGCATTAGACTCTAATAAAGAAATTAAGAACATATGTTTATGACACATTTGTAGGGGCAGCTTTTATGTAAGTACCATATCTGTCAATATTTACATAGCAAAGAAAATCTTTCTTAAACTTTGAAAACTCGTAAAAGTTTATGCTCTAAGTGATTTTATATTTCATTTGCTTGACGTTTCGGTATACAAAAATGAATCTCATAGGATATTTAATACACTTTCCATTCGTGTAATCAAATTTAAAGTAGGGATAGTATTTTATGAGATAAAAGGGGCTTTAGGGGAAAAAATTGTAAACGATTGAAGTAACCTGAAAATTGAAGGATTTCTAATAAAATTAAAAATCAGGCTACGATAAAGTGAAATGTTTTTTTAAAACCTACGTCATACCAGACCGCATCTCACGATCTCTGAATAACTTTTATTTATATTATTTTATTTATCGTTATGTTTAATTCTTTTATTAATTTTTGAACTTTTTAATGTAATTATTGAAAAAAGCTAGACTACGAAATCCCTCTGAACGTTCTTTTCATAGAGTTCCTGTTCATAAATTTCTCTACTAATGGTTTATGCTAAATAACGGTATACTTCTAATTATACTTCCTATGAATCGAAAAAATATTTACTTCTATAAATAAAAATTGTATAAAGATGTAAAAAATAAATGTAAATATATAGTTGGTTGAGATGGGAAGTTGGAGTTCGAGTGGACCGAAGTCACGGTAACTCAAGTGGTAGAGCAGCGGCGTATTGAGCGAAAGGTCGTGAGTTCGAATCCCCCTCGTGTCACTGACTTTTTCATTTCACCCAATACCTTACATAAAGATTAATTAATTGATAGAAGTTAGTTGGTCAATCGGACCACGATATATAATTGATTTGAATATATATAAATGGTAAGATTTTCGTTAAAAATCGACAACCTGTCACAATCCTTGGCATTGTTGAGACTAAGTAGGCCTGTAAAAAAGATAAATATTTCAATCTATAGACTAAGATCGTTTTGCCCTGATGATGACCTTGAAATATGTGGAAAGCTTGGCAGTAACAGCTGAATTTACTTTCTTCTTCAAAACCATACCTTGATCCAGAGTGTTCGTGAGTGAAAAAGTAGTCGATACTTCTAATACTTAAAATAAGCATAAACCTAAATACATTAAAATTTAAGGGTGGTGGGTTAATTTTGTCCGTCAGTGTATATAAAGTTGCACTTTTATTTAAATAATTTTTAAATGCATTACGAATTTTTTTAACTGGACCATTTTTTCCTACTTGGGATAATTCCATTAAATAAAATTTCAAAAAATTGCAAATAATCGTAAAATTAAATTTTTGCAGATATAAAATATATGATATTGCAAATGGATCGCCGAAACGACTAAAAATCGTAATAAGGAATTGTTTACTTATATACCAAATTTAATGGAGAATTGCTATTTCAAAAAATTGACTTGACCATGAATTTAAACGACAGTACTCTAAAAGCTTTGACAGAAAGTCAATTTAAAAACATACTAATAATGAAAAAATTGATGTATTAATAAATTTGTAATATTTAACAAGATTTTTTCTGAACAGATATCAACAGGTTTTACCTATGGGCCAAGTCTCAGCTTAATCATGCTTTCAACGTTACTTATAATCCACTATTTTTCGTGGTCCACTTGACTTAAAACCTTAATTAATTGAAAGTTACTTATAATTGATTACTTATAAGTATTTTTGTAGATATGAGAAACAAGTATTCTTGTAGAAATTTTAGAGGGATGTCTCTAGTGAAGCAAGACGTTCAAAGACTTAGCATACTCCAGGGCGTGAAAAAGCATAACAGAAAGGCATTGTCGTTGGATTTCATGGTCGTCATTGCTCATAAAGCTTGGGGTGCATGCTCTAATTATTCAACCGGGGCCCATTTCTCCAGCTACCTGGGCGGACGGCCTTTTCTGAATAATTCCTCGAAATCCTGTTCGTTTGGAAAAGGCTACTGGTTGATGCCCATGGAGAATCGATTCCGTGCTCTGTCTCTGCCTCCGAATAATTGATTTTGTTTCCTTTTTTTTAAAACCCCTGTCTTTAGGACAATTGGCCAAATTTCAAGTTAATTTAACGTAATGTGGACAACGGAGAATATACAACTGTTACCTCATGAATGAAAAATGAGAGAGGAAATTCACTCCAAAGAGAATATAGGAAAACATTATCTTCATAAAACATTATCTTCATACTTCATCCGTATCTCATAAAATGCTAATGGTAATGCAAATCTGATTACACCAATGGAAAATTCATTAAAAATCTTATGAGATTCAGTTTTGTAAAATGTTTTCTTTCGCAGAAAACACAACCAAAAAAAATTACTTAGAATATAAATGTGTAGTGATTAGTGACCGTTAATCGAAGATCGTGAGATGCGGTCTCGTGTGATGTAGGTTTTAGAAAAACATTTCTTTATCGTGCCAACGTTTCGATCTTTATTGAGATCATCTTCAGGGCCTGGGATTTACAAAAATTGTTTACATTTAACAAATAAATGTAGAATGTGGAAAAAAGGGAATTTATACAATGCAAATTATTTTTTTTTAAATATTCAATCAAATTATTGCTAATCACTCAAAGTGTTCATCACGCCGCTGTTCTACCACTTGAGCTATCGTGACTTCGATCCACTCGGACACCAACTTCCCATCTCAACCAACTATATATTTACATTTATTTTTTACATCTTTATACAATTTTTAACTAAAGAAGTAAATATTTTTTCGATTCATAGGAAGTATAATTAGAAGTATACCGTTATTTAGCATAAACCATTAGTAGAGAAATTTATGAACAGGAACTCTATGAAAGGAACGTTCAGAGGGATTTCGTAGTCTAGCTTTTTTCATTATTTATTTTACAAAGTTCAAAAATTAATAAAAGAATTATTACGATAAATAAAAAAATATAAATAACAGTTATTCAGAGATCGTGAGATGCGGTCTGGTGTGACGTAGATTTTAGAAAAACATTTTCTTTATCGTGCCAACGTTTCTATCTTTATTGAGATCATCTTCAGGGCCTGGGATTTACAAACATTGTTTAAATTTA
The DNA here is from genome assembly GCF_000648675.2 of Cimex lectularius. Taxonomy (NCBI): domain Eukaryota; kingdom Metazoa; phylum Arthropoda; class Insecta; order Hemiptera; family Cimicidae; genus Cimex; species Cimex lectularius. The sequence continues at coordinate 191,070 of NW_019392999.1, forward strand.
ACCAACAAGCTTCTCAAACGTAAACGTTCAAAATTTACACCTGGCATCGTTTTCGGATAGATTTTATTGCACTCAAGATGTCATCCTGCTTCCCTTCTTTCATAAGAGCACAGGATTCCTTTATCCTATCTACGAGGTAATTGGGGTTTTTGGTTGAAAGTAGTTAAAAAAATAATCATTGAGAAATTCGATTAAAAAATAATGTGAAGTCAAGAAAATAGAACTATGGTTTTCGAATATCTGAAATTCGTGTCGAAAATTTAACTATGATTTTGTTGGTTTTGTAGATATGGCGCTGTAAGCAATAACACTTAATTTCTCAGGACTTAAATTTTAGGTTGGATGTGTGGTGTTTAGTGACCGGTAGTTAATGATTGTTTGGAGATCGTCAGATGCGGTCTGGTATGACGTAGGTTTTAGACAAACATTTCACTTTATCGTGTCAACGTTTCGATCTTTATTGAGATCATCTTCAGGGCCTGGGATTTACAAACATTGTTTAAATTTGACAAACACATGTAGGATGTGGAAAGAAAAAATATGAATTTATACAATGCAAAAAAAAAGTTTTGTTTTATATTCAATCAAAGTATATGTACTCACTCAAAGTACTTCAACTTTGGAGAACTGAAGAATTTTTATGCACTGTAAAAATTCATATTTTTTCTTTCCACATCCTACATGTATTTGTTAAATCTAAACAATGTAAATCTCAGGCCCTGATGATGATCTCAATAAAGATCGAATCGTTGGCACGATAAAGAAAATGTTGTTCCAAAACCTACGTCACACCAGACCGCACCTCACGATCTCCGAATAATCATTGACTAACGGTCACTAAACACCACATATAAATAAATATTTTCTTATTCCTCTTAGTTTACTGTCGTGTGGTTTTAATTGGTCATCTAGCGCAAAATATTTTTATCTATCTTCATTTGTACGTAATTCCGTAGATTCTAAAAGTCTATATTTTCCTGTAAAGGAATTTCCCACGGCAAAACAAAAATTCGTCAATTAAGAAAAGGGTGAGAAAGGCGAGTTGCGCTCCCCTAGGAGAATTTGCCCCGTGGGGGTCGAGGGTGGTAGTCTTTGGGTAATTAGGGGACAAAAGTAGATTTACGAGGCGTGCCAAAAGGGCTCATTGTAAACGGCAGCCCCCGTGATGATGCCTGGCTACTTCCTTGGACGTTTTCACGTGAAACCCGGGTCTTGAAGAATGCTAACGCGGAACGACCGTGTCCTCCGATCTGGGATCTCCTACTTGTGAAAATTCGTCCGATTGTCCACCGGAGCTGATGAACTCCCTTTTCGATTTCTCGCCACGACAATTATCGCTTTACGAGCTCCTAGGTAGAGAAAATACGAAGTCACGGTCGCATTTTGTTACGTCCTCTTTTTCCCTTCAATCGCTATATTTTTACGACCCAAAAACTTTTTTGTATTCTTAGTCAACCTCCGAAAGTAACAAAAAATTGATAAGTGAGAACCTGGTAAGACGTTTTCTTTAGATTTAGATCAGTAGCGAGAACAGACGGACCTGAAATGACCAACTCACATCTTCCCAAAAACAATATAATCTTTATACCTTTAAACATATCTGTCTACATAAAAGGAGACTATAAATTATTAGCAAAAAATTTAAATGCGTGTCACATAGTAGTTAACTATTATTGTTACTACTTTAATAAATTCTACATGGAGATATTTTNACAAACACTTTGAGCCCTGAAGATGATCTCAATAAAGATCGAAACGTTGGCACGATAAAGAAAATGTTTTTCTGAAACTTACATCACACCAGACCGCATCTCACGATTTCTGAATGATTATCTATATATCTATATTTCTGTCAAATGATCTATCTGTCTATCTCTTACTCTTCAAATTCCTTTTTTCTTTCCGTCTCTGATTGTGTCTATCCAGCATTTATCTATTTGTCCATATTTCATCTATATATTTCTCTTTTATTGACATACTTATCTGTACATATATCTATAATATCTCTTTCTATCCATATGCTTATCTATAAAACTATCTATATTTCTCTCAAATGATCTATCTATTCATCTATTTCTTATTCTCTCACTCCCTTTTTCTTTCCTTATCTGACTATATCTATCCATCATTTATCTATCTCTTTTTATCTATATAGCTATCCAGCTACATATCTATACTTCTGTTGAATTATTTATCCATTTATCTATCTCTTTATCTTCCACTCTCTTTTCTCTTTCTTCTCTGTCTATCATTTATCTATTTGTCGAAATATACAATTTTCTATCTCGTTGTCTATAGATATACCTATCTATCAATCTATCTATGTATCTGTACCTCAGTCAAATTATCTTCTATTTTCCTATCTGTCTCTTGCTCTTCCACTACATTTTTTTTCCTTCTCTGATTGCATCCATCCATCATTTAACTATTTCTCCATATCAGTCTATTTCTCTTACTTATATGTACATTTATCGGTATATCTACATTTCTGACTACCTATCTCTATTCTCCCACTGCCTTTTTTCTTTCCCTCTCTGATCATATCTATCTTTGTATCATTTACGTATTTGTTCATATATCCATTTATCTAACTAACTTTCTATCCATCTATCCATTATACATCTATCTATATATCTATACTTCTGGCGAACTATCTATGTTTTCCTAGTTTCTCTTACCCTCTGTTTTCTCCCTTTCTTTCTATTTTTGTATCTATATTTCTCTTGTGTTTATATTTCTCCTTGTATCTATCATTCTCACCCTCTTACAAGCTCCTTCTGTTTTTGTATCAGGCTACAATATATATCTTTCACACATGCTCTCTCTGTCTCTTTCACTCATGTTGATAGGCGGCTTTTTAAATCTGTTTATACTCAGTTTTTCGTGCAATCTGTTCTGATTTCTCTGTAGGCCTTTTATAAAGATCTTGATAGTGGCCGATCGTCCCTAGAAAACGGCTCCCAGGTTTGATGCTCTTTAAAACTGGCAGTCGTAAACGGTCCTCCGGTAATAATGGTTTAATGTCCCGGCCATTCGCCGTTGTCACAATTTTATCTCTTTACAACTCTGTCCACGTTTTTTGTTTTGTTTCTTTTTGTTTTACAGCCGGGCGTTTATTTGTTTATTGCCACCTGTAATCGTCGGAATCCAAATTGAATCACGGACCGAGTCCGGTTCGGTACAACGCGATACGGACTAACGGCCCTCCTGTTATTACATGTATATAACAAGAAACAAATTATGCCATAATATGCAAATTAGATCTGTTTTTCTTCTTCTTCTCCAGGCTTTTATGTTGTTTTAATTTTTACTCCAGCGAACTGGCACGCTAAAGAGACCGATTTGCATTCCTAATCAGCATAAATTATCTTAATAGCTTAGGTTGTGTAAAAACCTTAAGAATTATTAATGCTTTTAAATATCGGAAAACAAAATTTTTTACAGCTCTTTATTTAATTCATGTTAAACTGAAAAACAAAAATAAATCAAGATAAAATTGATTTGTAAAAACGTGAACATAGGTACGTAAATTCACTAGTTTTCGTGGTCTTCTTGACCAATTAATATCTTTCAGTTAATTAAGGTTTTTAGTTGAGATAAAAAAGTCAGTGTCAAGAGCGGGATTCGAACCCACGATCTTCGGCTCGATACGCCGCTGCTCTACCACTTGAGCTATCGTGACCTCGATCCTCTCTAATACTAACTTCCAATCTCCCCCTCCCAATATAGTCATATTTATTTCCTGTTGTTATTATATATCTACAGTCATTTTGAGAAAAATATTTTTTTTTGTATTGTATTTTTTCTTTAGTGTACGTGAATTTTGTTCTGTTTTTAAGCATTTGGTACTGACTTTGCTTAGATGTCCAGATTGTATTCCTAATATATTGTCAAAAGAGTGCAAATTTTAGAAACAGGAATATTTCCTATCATTCGGAAAACTAGTCACATTGTGCCAATATTTAAAAAAGTCGGTGGAGCTTTAATTCAGGATTATAGACCTAATAAATAAGTTACCAGTTATTCCAAAGGTTTTTGAATAAATATTATATATAAAAAATTCCTCGTATGTTCAATTGTTTAATTGATGAAAACATTGGTTTGTGAAATGTTAATCCACATAAACAAATCTTTAACTTTCCAGCATGGCAAACTCGAAGCTTTTGAAACTGTCAGTTGACGTCATTTACACTGACTTCGGAAAAACTTTTGATCAAGTTAACCATTCCTTTTCTGAAGCGATTGGTATTCATGGGGACCTGCTGGAATTGCTGAGAGATTTTCTGATTAACACAACTTAAATTGTTAAGATAGATAATACGGAATCACAACTTGTATCTGTTACCTCTGGTGTATCGCAAGGTGGCCACATGTCGCCTTTGTTATTTAATATATTTGTTAATGATGTGTGGTGATTAGTGACCGTTAATCGATATTTATTTAGAAATCGTGAGATGCGGTCTGGTGATGTAGGTTTCAGAAAAACATTTTCTTTATCGTGCCAACGTTTCGATCTTTATTGAGATCATCTTCAGGGCCTGGGATTTAAACATTGTTTACATATAAGAATTACATTTTGGAAGTGGAAAAGTGAATTTATACAATGCAAAATAAATTTTTTTTTTATATATTCAATCAAAGTATTTCTACTCACTCAAAGTGTTTGTCTTCTATGTAAAAGTTAGTAGTTCTGTGTTACACAGAAGACAAACACTTTGAGTAAGTAGAAATACTTTGATTGAATATATAAAAAAAATTTTGCATTGTATAAATCCACTTTTCCACATCCAAAATGTAATTGTTATATGTAAACAATGTTTGTAAATCCCAGGCCCTGAAGATGATCTCAATAAAGATCGAAAAGTTGGCACGATAAAGAAAATGTTTTTCTGAAACCTACATCACACCAGACCGCATCTCACGATTTCTAAATAAATATTTGTTAATGATATTAACAAATAGTCAATTGAAGTTTTTAGAAGACGATCTCAAAGATTTAAAATAATAAAATTTATTGAAGACTGTGAAATGTTAGAAGACATAACTAATCTACTTAGATGGTGGGACTTAAATTATATGCCTCTAAATATGTTGTACGTTATCATAAAAAACGTAGTCCATTGCAATTTAACTATAATATCTGTGATATCGAAAAGCTTTAAATAATATTAAAGATCTAGGTGTAATTTTTGATTTCTCTTTCTTTTAGCCTGCATACTGAATCTGTCGTAAATACATTTCAAACGACTTGGTTTTTTGAAAAGAAGTACGCAGGGCTTTAATAATATATTATGCCTAAAAATATTATTTTTTCTCTGATAAAGCCAATATTAGAGTTTAACTCAGTGGTGTGGTCACCTTATTATCACATTTATATATATAGACTTAAATCTGTTCAAAACAAATTTCTTACCAACTTTGTCTAAATTCTAGTCAGATATCGTATGAAACTCTTAGAAATGTACTGAACATTAATTAAAAGATCGTAGATTGATACAATATTGATATTGTTTTTCTTGTAAAATTGCTAAGAAATATGGCTAGGTGTCCTGAATTGTTAGAGAAGATATTTTTTGAGGATCAGATTCACTCCTCGATTCCATATACCATTTTGTAAAACGAACTACCTAAAAAATGCTCCTATTCCTTGAATATGTGCTAATGTCTTAAATAGTGATCTGGATATTCTGTTCATATTTTGTAAAAATTAAAACTATGTAACTCCACATACTTTAAGTATGTGTACTGTTGTAAACATTAGCTGCTTGCCTTGATGTAATAAAGAAATAAATGAGTGGTGATTAGCGACCGTTAGTCGATGATTATTCGGAGATCGTGAGATGCGGTCTGGTGTGACGTAGGTTTTAGATAAACATTTTCTTTATCGTGCTACGTTTCGACCTTTATTGAGATCATCTTCAGGGCTCAAGTGTTTGTTTTCCGCGTAATCGTGATGAGAGGGGCACACTAAATAAAGATCGAAACGTAGGCACGATAAAGAAAATATTTTTCTAAACCTACGTGACATCAGACCGCATCTCACGAGCTCCAAATAATCATTGGCTAACGGTCACTAAACCCACACATGACCAACAGCATAGACAACAAACCGACAGACCCAAACTCATTACAGAAAACATAAAATTCACCGCAGGCACAGAAAAAAACACTGGACTTAACAGTCACAAAAACAGACGACAAATACAGCATGGACAACAAATCGACAGACCCAAACTCATTACAGAAAACATAAAATTTACCGCAGATACAGAAAATAAACCTGGACTTAACAGCCACAAAAACGGACGACAAAGTACAATTTGACGCATACAAAAATACCTACTACTCAATAAATGTTTTTCTAAAACCAACGTCACACCAGACGCACCTCACGATCTCCAAATAATCATTGGCTAACGGTCGCTAAACACCACACAATCAAAATATATACACATAGCATATACAACAAACCGACAGACCCAAACTCATTACAGAAAAATAAAATTTACCGCAGACACAGAAAATAACCTGGAATTAACAGTCACAAAAACGGACGACAAATAAAAATTTGACGCATACAAAAAACCTACTACTAACTGTTTTTCTAAAACCTACGTCACACCAGACCGCATCTCACGATCTCCAAATAATCATTGGCTAACGGTCACTAAACACCACACATTACCAACAGCATAGTCAACAAACCGAGACCCAAACTCATTACAGAAAACATAAAATTTACGGCAGGCATAGAAAAAACCTGGAATTAACAATCACAAAAACTGTCCACAAACTACAATTTGAGGCAAAAAAAACAACCTACTACTAACCGTTTTTCTAAAACCTACGTCACACCAAACCGCACCTCACGATCTCCAAATAATAAATAAATAAATGTCTATTTTAAAATGGTTTAAACTGAAAATACCCTTTGAATTAACGTTTGTTATTTAGGTGTCATTTTAACGCGTCATTTTTCCAGATAGTTTTAGCATTTGTAAATTAAATAAATCTATAAATCCTCGTAAATTATTGAATCTTTTCCTTAAGAAGTATTTCGTCCTCGACCAAACCGTTCCTGATTGTAAAACAATAGAAAATGTACAATAATTTCAAGAGTTATTCTTAATAAAACATCTTGTTCTTTTAATGAATTATACAATAAAAATACATAAACGTATGAATCTAACACCATGCATCGTTAAGCCTTCTGGTGTGGGATTTCTTTGCTGTAATAGAAGCACCCAGTGGTGCGTTTTAGCATAATGTTTAATTAAGTAGCTCGTTTGAGAAAGTTGGTCACAAAAGGTAGATTAGCTTAATTATGCACTAAGGTTTTTTGTGAACACACTTTGTTATGTTAATACATCCTCCAACCATTGGAAACATTTGGCATTGGCATTCAGTGGTTGTAAACAAACATGGCCCTTTTATCGTCGTGTCGCTTGTCGAACTTCCCGCTGTTTTTTCTCAGGAAACAGTATGTGTTTTGTAACTGTTTCCACGGAAATACACGTGGTAGCAAGGAGGAGCCTAATGAAAACACAATCGCACCCCTCGGGGGTGAAAGGGGCAGGTAAACGGGGCGCACGGTAGGTGGCCGCATTTACAATCTAGAGCACGTCACATGTCACCCCGGGCCACTTTCTCTTTCTTCTCCTAAGATGATTTCACCCTCGTGTCAATCAGCTGACAGTTGGACTTTTGAGAAATTGGTCGGATTACGATTGTGGTTTTTCTCCTTCCTCCTTCCAGCGAGTATGGATACAATAGATAAATTTAAAACACTGATATTTAACAGTTGAGTTCTTTGGCGTGAAGTTGTATAATTGTTGGTTTGCCTAGTCTCAGGTGTTATTTAGTCAGTCATGTCTCTGTTAAAAGAAAACAGTGAAGATTGGGTCTATATCAACTTTGAAAACATTGGACTGCTTGACTGAACAAGGCAAGTGACAATGAACTTTCCCAGAGCATACAAGGCAGAAGGCAGTATATGAGGAGGTTGTCCAGCATAATTAGGACCAAAACTCTACTTTAAAATTTCAAATTGTTATAAAAAAAGAAGCAATTATTAATAAAGTAAAAACTACCTGGTGGGCAACACTGAACATCAGAGACAAAAAGTCTTGCCTAAACGTACAACGCTGTTTAACCACTACAGTTCAACCATCTTGTGCTGTCTTCAGTGATGTACTGTCAGTTTCGCTGTTCTTCCTGGATTGTTCGTGGACCTAGAAAGTTCCCTCAACCAACATCTACAACAACTTTCCTACAGATTTGCTAAAGCCGGGAAAACTCTGGTTAATTGCAGGTCTGTAACTTGGACATTAACAACAGACATTTCAAAATTTTGGGAAAGGCAGAAATTGTGTAGATTATGCCAGGAAGAATAGGAAACCGCATTATATCCTTTATATCATTATGAATAATAATAAGCAAAAGGTTTCAACTCATTGCTAAAACAAAGCTCAATTCAGAAAAATAACTGAGGAACCACTATCATGGCTGTACATGTAAAAAGCCTGGCTTAACAGCTAAGCTGTATCCTACACATGGATGAGTATGAAAGAATGAATAAAAAACGACTTTTTAAGTTAACAAATGAAAATAATCTTTTACAACTACGTATAATTCAAAGCCCATTATGCCAGTGGATTACAACCGTCTGCAATTTCGAGTCGAACTAGCCACTTGGCACCTTGGTCTCACAGTGTATTAGGTTTTTATGTGATCCCTGCTGCTACATGACATTTGCAAAGTTCACATCCTTCTAGCGGATGAAGGAAACGAGTGAGACTCTAGAATTCTTCAAATTGCTTAGACTGGGAAAAAAACCTCTTAGGGGGTTACGGGATAGGTATAAAAGAGGCGGCCACAAGGCCTACTGCACCTCGAACTGAACAGATCTATTGTGTCCTCTATTATTTATAACTCACTGGCCAGCTTCAGGTTATTAACCAATCTCCACAGCTTTGCCAGCGGTTTCTTGGTGTAGGATCTTTTCTTGTCCTAGTTGCAAGAACCTGCACCTACATAGACCTTCACAGAAACATAAAATGTGTTCTGCAGTCTCCTCCTCTTCCTTGCACTATCTGCACAGGTTTCTTCTGTCTGTACCGGTGCATGTGCTTTCTTAAGTGGCAGTGCCCTGACAGGGGTCCAACCAGAATCCTGGTTCAGTTGCGGTTGCTTTCCAGTAATCTTTTGTAAGTTTTGCGGATGGTCCTTCTATCTCTTCTCATAACTGTGGTATTGTTCCACCGGGTTTTGGACTCATTAACGTTCCATTTTAAGGTGTATCATCTTTTGTGGCAGGCTGCTAGGCCGCAGTAGGTTTCTCGGCCCAGCCTCTATGCCCCGAATGTCCAGGGACCCATACCACGGTCAGGTCATTAGTGTCTCCGATTCCGTCAGGACCTCCACACATTTCCAAACACTCTTTGCCTTCACCTCGCAAGATTTTAAGGTCCTGAGAGCTGCCTGGCTGTCAGAGAAACTGGCTATCTTTCGAGAATGTATTCCAAGCCTTTTTATTTCTCTGGCACATTGTTCAATCGCTATGATTTCAGACTGGAACCGGTTTACCGTCAGTTCGGTTTTGGGTTCATCCAAAAGACTCCAGCTCCCGTACCTTTATCGGTTTTGGAGCAGTCAGTATAACAGTAGGAATTTGCATTTATTGGTGTTCCTTTGGCCCATTCTTCCCGTTCTGGTATCAGTACTTTATACTTCTTGGTAAAGTTGTACTTTTGAGTAGTGGCTCAATCGGCATACCTAGAATGGCATCTACCTGTATCTCCTCCCTCAGTTTCCATTGTTTATTCTCATGGCGTATCCTAGCAGATGGTTTTTATTTCTCTGGCACATTGTTCGATCGCTATGATTAAGACTGGAAAATTGTAGCATACGTGCCTAGGTTTACCTTCAGTTCGGTCTTGGGGTCCACCCAATGACCCCCAGGTCCCGTACCTTTGTCGTTTCGGAGCAGTGAGTATACCAGTAGGAATTTGCATTCATTGGTGTTCCTTTGGCCCATTCATCCCGTTCTGGTATCAGTACTTTGTACTTCTTGGTAAAGTTGTACTTTGGAGTAGTGGCATAAACTGGCATACCTAGAATGGCATCCGCCTGTATCTCCTCCCCCAGTTTCCATTGAAAAAACCTCTTAAGAAAAACACAACCCAATTTGTTTCATCCAATGGATTGTTTTTAGATATTTAAAATGAAATGAGATGGGTTATAGTAAATTATTAGTCATAACGTTGATTTTCCCCATGTGATGAATTTTTCTATAAATGTGTAAAAATGATACCATTGGCAAAATGATATAAAGGCCAATAATGAAGACTGCCAAAACAAATCGGATAGATAAACCACACTAGGATAATGAAAAACAACCCAATTATTGTATTTTCTAACTACTTTAATTTTTACCTATGTATAGTTATATTTCTGCAGATTATCCTATCCATTCTAGTCATCCTCATTTTAGAATTTCGACATGAGTAGTCATCCTATTCAAAGTTATCAATTTGATTGATTTCCACTTCAATTTTTCTTTAAAAGAATTACAAAAAAAAAATTCTAATCAAATTGCAATGTTACTTTGTAGTTTAATGAAGCTGTTAAGCTTCTAAACACCATCCCACACGATTTTATCATCATTATCATCTCCATCTATATAAATATTTAATATTCATGAACTTTGTTAATTGTATACTGCACATACTGTACAAATTAGCGCATCACGTCCCACTGTGGCTGTATAATTGATATAATTAGAGGTTTGTAATGGTCATGTCTGACTGTAGGTTTGACTTTTATAGTTCTTTGTACTGTCTGTTTTATTATATTTTTTGTCGGTTTCGCTTCTTTTTATTTTTTTTTCAAGGAACGAAAGTTTGAATTTTAATTAAAAAGACAAGACAATAACCACTATTTAATGTTTTAGACATTCTGATGTTGGAATATAATAATAATATTAAATTCTAGTAAAAATTATTTATACCAAACACAAGCCTTTTTAGTGAAAATTTTTACTTTGTAATAAACATTTGAAAGGTTCTAAAATTATAATAATTTAAAGAAAAAATAACATAAAATTCGTTTTTTCATCTTCTATCGGATTATTTAGGTCATACCATCATTGCTCATTTGAACTGTTAGTCTCGTTTTGGCTTTTAACCAACTTGCCTCCTTGTTAGCTTTAAATTTTGTGAAAAACTGAAGAGGTGACACCTCTGAAGATGGCGAAACGCAGGTGAAAAAAGTCCGACAGTCCGAACTAGCGAGGATAGTCGAACAAGATCATTCCTCTCAAACTGCAACAAAGAAAGAATTAATTAATTATATCTATATTTTAAACTTTTCATCTAGATTTATCATTACCAAATGGGCATCTATAAAGATACTTTAACGTTATTCTGAATGATTATTTTGAGATCGTGGGATGCGGTCTGGTGTTTTAAAAAACATTTTCTTTATCGTGGCAACGTTCGACCTTTATTGAGATCATCTTCAGGGCTCACGTGTTTGTTTTCCGTGTAGATGTGTCATTCTTGTGTGTCGTGTCGAGAGTGCCCCTGTGTGGCACAAGAATGATACATCTACACCGAAAGCAAACACTTTGAGCCCTGAAGATGATCGCAATAAAGGTCGAAACGTTGGCACAATAAAGAAAATGTTTTTTTAAAAACCTACTTCACACCAGACCGCACCTCATGATCTCCAAATTACCATTTATTACTTTTGTTGGGTTATTTATTAATTTATTTGTGATGTTTATTTTTTGTTAAAAGTGTTGGCCCTTCTTTGTTGTTATTTTTATTTTTATATACTTTTGTTAAAGTTTATATTGTAATGATTGTTTTCTTGTCTTGCTTGACCGACGCTTGGGTGCCTGACCTGCTTGGACAATAAATAAATAAGATAAAATAAAACATTTTGTGATATTTAGATGATGACCCTCTTCTTATCTATGTATATACTCCGCCATTTATATCTCAAACTGCAGATCGAAAAAATATTAGTCAATTATGAATATATTTTATTCCTTCCATTTTTCCTTCATAACATTTTAAAATGGACATCTAAAAAGATGTCCGTGTATGTACACAGATAGACATACTTCACTATTTTTTAATAGACCCACTCTTCTATTCTCCATGGCGTATATTTTGTTGTTTGTTTGTATGTTATATTGTCAATCTGTTTTTTGCTTAACTCATTTATGTTTCAGTGGTCAATTGACCAAGTTACTTCTTTCAATTATTAATTTTTTCTATGTAAGGTCTTGGTTGAGATAAAAAAGTCAGTGTCAGGAGCGGGATTCGAACTCACGATCTTCGGCTAGATACGCCGCTGCTCTACCAGTTGAGCTATCGTGACGTCGATCCTCTCGGACACCAACTCTCCATCTCAACCTACAACCATTCGAATTTTTCCCTCTTTTTCTCATTTTCAGTATGTAGCCGAAGGTCGTGGGTTCGAATCCCGCTCGTGACACTGATTTTTTATCTCAACCAAGATCTTATATAGAAAGAATAATTTTCTTCTGAACGTTTGTCAAAATTCTAGGGGTGCCACTTCAGAAGTTGGAGGATACAGACTGACAGTCCCAACCTAGCGAGGACAGACGCACCAGGATGATCTCAGGCTCTCAAGCAGCATACAGAATGCATTATTCGATTATTACATATATTTTGATTGTGTGGTGTTTAGTGACTGTTATTTAATGATTATTTGGAGATCGTTAGGTTTTAGAAAAGCGTGCCAACGTTTCGATCTTTATTGAGATCATCTTCAGGGCCTGAGATTTTTAAACATTGTTTAAATTTTACAAATACATGTAGGATGTGGGAAAAAATGAGTTTATACAATGCTAGACAATTTGAGATTTAAAAAAAATTATACAATGTTAGAAAATTTTAGATTTAAAAAAAGCATAAATTTATACAATAAATGTAAAATGTTCTAGCATTGTATAAATTCATTTTTTTATCTCAAATTTTCGAGCATGCAAAAAAAAAGTTGTTTTTATATTCAATCAAAGTATTTGTACTCACTGAAAGAACTTCAACTTTGGAGAACGGAAGAAATTTTTATGCACTGTAAAAATTCATATTTTTTCTTTCCACATCCTACATGTATTTGTAAAATATAAACAATGTTTATAAATCCCAGGCCCTAAAGATGATCTCAATAAAGATCGAAACGTTGGCATGATAAAGAAAATGTTTATTATGTTATTTAGCCGAAGGTCGTGGGTTCGAATCCCGCTCGTGACACTGACTTTTTTATCTCAACCAAGACCTTATATACCTCAGAAGATGGAGGAACTCAGAGGAAACAGACTGACAGTCCCAACTAGCTAGGACAGACGGGCCAGGATGATCTGAGGCTCTCAAGCCTAGAATGTATTATTCGATTATTACATATATTTTGATTGTGTGGTGTTTATTAGCCGTTAGCCAATGATTATTTGGAGATCGTGAGGTCCGGTCTGGTGTGACGTAGGTTTTAGAACAATATTTAGTTAGTAGTAGGTTTTTTGGATGCGTCAAATTGTAATTTGTCGTCCGTTTTTGTGACTGTTAAGTCCAGGTTGTTTTCTGTTTCTTCGGTGAATTTTATGTTTTCTATAATGAGTTTAGGTCTGCCAGTTTGTTGTCTATGCTGTTGGTAATGTGTGGTGTTTAGTGACCGTTAGCCAATGATTATTTGGAGATTGTGAGGTCCGGTCTGGTGTGGCATAGGTTTTAGAAAAACATTTTCTTTATCCTGCCAACGTTTCGATCTTTATTGCTATCATCTTCAGGTACTGGGATTTTTAAACATCGTTTAAATTTTACAAATACTTGTAGGATTGGAGAAAAAATGAGTTTATACAATGCTAAAAAATTTGAAATTAAAAAAAATTATACAATGCTAGAAAATTTGAGATTAAAAAAATAATGAATGTATACAAAAATCTAAAATTTTCTAGCATTGTATAAAAATCATTTTTTTGTCAATCTCAAATTTTCTAGCATTGTATAAATTCATTTTTTCCCACATTTTTGTATTTGGAAAATATTAACAATGTTTATAAATCCCAGGCCCTGAAGATGATCTCAATAAAGATCGTAACGTTGGCATGATAAAGAAAATCTTTTTCTAAAACCTAGTCACACCAGACCGCACCTCGCGATCTACAAATAATTATAGTTTGAATATTTCATCTGTAGTACATATCATTATCAAAAGAGCATCTAGAAAAGATGCTTTACCATTTTGTGATAAGTAGATGACCAGGATGATTTTTCTATGAACATACATCCCCATCCATTTAGCCTCCAAGCATGGTTTATGTGTTATAACATAAGTTACATCTCATGTATGTTGAGAAGAAGTTTAAGAAGTTCCACAATTAGCTGAGGGTTGCAGTGGTGGTTCTATTTGTCCGATCATGGCCGTTAAGCCGAATGTTTTTACAGAACCGGGCTATGTTTGAATTTTACGACTCTTTCGTCCGGTCCAACTAGCGACCACGGCTGTATGGTCCGTTTTAACAATTTATAACGTTCAATTAAACCACTCCGCTCGTTATAAGAAAAATACAACCCACAATAAAAAGCCGCCATAACCGAGGGGCCGAGGCCCGAGGCGTTCCCCCAAGACCGGAAGGGATCACAATGCTCCTCTATATCTCACGATAACACGGTTTTAACGACAAAGTTGTTAAACCCGACGAACGTTTAGACTGATAAGAATTAACTCAAGGAGATTGGACACCTTTTATACTCCTCTTCATAAATTATATCCCGCCCTTTCACAACGGATTGGGGCATTTTTATGACCACGAGACCTGAAGGGGAAAATTGAATCACAATCCTCGGTATATTAATTCATAAAAATGAGTTTGAGTGTTGGCACTAGATTGATATTTAGATATCCTTTCTAGCCTGCCAAACCTTGCTGGTTTCATCTACCAGACATGTTTCTCCTGTTTCGCCTACTTAAAACCTCTTCATTTTTTACAAACGTTCCAACGGAAACAGATCGACAAACATATACAAAAAAGAAAGATGGTTGGATAGAACGATAGTTAAATAAGACGAACTTGATTTATATATTGATCATATTTATCACAAAGCTATAAATATAAATAAGTAGATATTTTTATAGATTCCCATTCTCCAATAATACAGCTGGAAGGGTAAAAAAAAGATAGATATTAAAAAAATTGATTAATACATATTTTTATGTAGTTTCGGAGTCTCCGATCATATTAGTTTGCATTATCCTCCCTACTTCGGACTGCCAGGCATGCTTCCTTTGAGTTTCGCCGATGCCACCCCTTCAATTTTTACAAACATTAAAAAACTCAATAACACGCAACAATGTAGGACAGAAGGGTGAATGGAGCAATATCATGGCATCTATCATAAATTAATTATTCTTTTTTTGTAAGGTTTTGGTTGAGATGAAAAAGCTAGTGTCAAGAGCAGGATTCGAACCCACGACCTTCGGCTCTAACCACTCGAGCTATTAGCACTTCGATCGACTCGGACACCAACTCCTCATATGTAGAACTTTTCGAATTTTCCCGCTTTTTGACTTTTGTCATATCAACCAAAATCTTACATAAAAAGAATAATTAATTGAAATAATTAATACGGTCAATTAGACCATTTAACATCTAGAAAAGACTAATCTCCCACAAAGTGGTAAAGAATGTATATCTTTATATAAATACATAGACATGGTCATAGATTTTTAAAATACATGAATGGCATATAGAAGAATTGAAAGGTCTTTTTTTCTGCAGTTTGGTTTCTGATCCTCCTACCCTCATATTTCTTTTGCGTTTCGCCATCTTATTAAGAAATCGTGAGATGCGGTCTGGTGTGACGTAAGTTTTAGAAAAACATTTTCTTTATCGTGCCAACGTTTCGATCTTTATTGAGATCATCTTCAGGGCCTGAAATTTACAAACATTGTTTACAGTTAACAAATACGTAGAATGTGGAAAAAATTGAATTTATACAATGCAAAATATATTTTTTATATTCATTCAAAGTATTTCTACTCACTCAAAGTGTTTTTTCTTTGCGATTGTGCCATTCTTGCATGTCGTGTTGAGAGTGCCAGTGAGATATTGCTGTTTTATGTTTATAACCTACATCACACCAGACCGCATCTCACGTTTTCTGAATAATCATCGACTAACGGTCACTAATCACCACACATCTTCAGAGAGTTTTCTCCGCGTTTTACTACCATTTTAAAAGGTGCCCGATAAACAAAATAACTATTAATACATAAGAAAAACCTTGATTTTTTATCACAACGAGTAAAATAATTAATTTATAAATACGAACACGTTATTATGTGTCTGTTTTCAAATGAAATGAACGATAGATGGATGGTTAGATGTAACTGAATGTTACAATTAATTAAGGTTTTTAGTTGATATGAAAAAAAAGTTAATGGCACGAGCGGGATTCGAACCCACGATCTTCGGCTAGATACGCCGCTGCTCTACCACTTGAGCTATTGTGACCTCGATCCACTCGGACATCAACTGCCTATCTTAACCCCACCTTATGAGTTTCTCTCCTTTTTGTCCGAGTGGATCGAGGTCACGATAGCTCAAGTGGTAAAGCAGCGACGTATCTAGCCGAAGATCGTGGGTTCGAATCCCGTTCGTGCTATTAACTTTTTTCATATCAACTAAAAACCTTAATTAATTGTAATGTATTAATTGGTCAAGCGGACAACGAAATTAGTTAAAGTAACTGATTGTGTGGTGCTTGACTTCTTCGTTTCTGAGGATTGGTCGTCACCAATCTTCCTGATACAGTATCCTGATGACGGGTTTGATAAGAAATTACTAATAGATGGTGGATAATGATCATAAATTCAAAACTGTCATTGATCTACTTAAAAATTTCTAAAAGCCGGTAATGCACAATTCTCATTTTCAGAATTGTTTGTTAAGTTGACAAAGTTAGAAGTAAAAATGAACAATAAGTGTCCGGATGAGAATTTTGGACCGGGAGTCGATCCTTTGTACGTATTCAGCTAAGAGTGAAAAACATCCCTGGCTTGTTTACCGATGGCACTTCATACCGATGACAATGGTTTCGAGTAAATCCTTTGGGCCAGTTCTGTAAACGAGAGCACTTTGCCCCGGACAGGGACAGAAGTGGCCTAGCATCTAAGCCGATTCCCACGTCAACCGTCCTGATTGACTTGGAAGAAGGTTCAAGAGTCGTCCGGGATCTGCCGACCGTGATAATCCGCTGCTACCTGTCTTGACATCTACTTGACTGAGTTATAAGGATGAGATTCGAACGACTAAACAGATCCGAAGCCTGAAGAAAGTTGAGCCTGAATAGAGGGCTCAGCCAGGATGGCCTGTGGATTTTTGACCTAAATTCTACCTAAGTAACTTTAAAATAATGAAATTTTAAATTTATTTTCCATCGGACTACTTGATCAACTCATCCTCGCTACAATTTTCTGCCATGAGAGCGTTTTTTACAGACAAAGCCGGTAAAAAGAGTTTGGCTTTTAAGAGAACATACAAGGAAAGAGAACTTGAGTAAAAGAGATGACGAAATCCTTAAATACAACTCCATGATATACAACTAAACTTACTTGATTATTACTTCTACATCAATTTGTAACTACAAGATTAAACAATTATTGCACTAATGAAGATGGCGAAACGCTTGAGAGACATGTTGGCAGACCAAATTTGCCATGATGAGTCTTCATGATCTTCTCCAGGTTCTTCAGAAAATAATTTTGATTTTTGTTAATTTAGGAACTTATCAATAAATAATTGCTTGTTTAGCATAAAAAAGTGCTTTTAGCGTGGTAGTTGACGATTATCCTGGTCTGGCTTTCCTCCCTGGCTATATCAATTTACCTCAATCTGCCTGCTATGGCTAATGACAGTAAACACATATGAGATTTTTTCTTGTGGCCTGCAGAGTCATGAGCATAAGTCTCGTCCATTTCTCGTTGCTTTAAACCCTCAGTCGATATTTTTGGCATATTTTCCTTTAGCGGTTAGTCTATGTGAAGGTTTTGTCAATCGTGTCCCCAGTTTAGTGAGAAATCAGACTAGGATGATGAGAGCCGACCGAACTGCAGAAAAGAAAAAAACCAATCACTACAGAATCAATTGAAACTTAAATAATCCCTTCATCCAGCCGCATTCATTTGAAAACGGACATCAGGACGTCCTACAAGGTTGAGGAAGGACTACGAAATATGCAGAAAAGGAATCGCAACACAATTGCACAACAACACCTCAGCACAACACACTCACAACATAATTGAATCTATCATCCATGTATCAGTATTTCTTTAAAAATCGTCATCATGATATCAGACTAGGATGACCAGAAAGTACGAACCATGCAGAAAAGGAGAGGTCAATCAAAACTTAATCAGTTGAATCTATCCGTCCATCTACGAGTAATTTCTTGTCAAAACCGTAATCAGGATATCGGATCTGAATGATTGGAGAAGACTAATCTGTAGAAAAGAATAAGTCAAGCAAAATATAATGAATTACTTCTAACCATCCATATATCAATATGTCAATTATAACGTAATCAATTGAGTCCAATCATCTATTAGTAATCTCTTATCAAAACCGTCATCAGGATACCGGACCAGGATGATCGGAGACGACCAATCTGCAGAAAAGAAGAAGTCAAGCAAAATATAATGAATTACATCTAACCATCCAACTATCTTTTATTTCATTTGAAAACGGTAATCAGATTATCGGACAAGGACGACCAGAAAGTACGCAACATGCAGAAAAGTAGAGGTCAATCAAAACATAATCAATTGAATCTATCCGTCCATCTGTTAGTAATTTTTTATCAAAACCGTCATCAGGATACCGGACCAGGATGGTATGGTAAAAAAGGATACTAGGAGGCGGGGTTTGCGCTCCCCAGGCACTGCAGCCTTCTGGATTATTGTACCTTCCTAGTTCCTTAGTTCAGTGCAATAGACTCAATCCTTCTTCTTAGAAGTATCAGGTTGACTGTCGCTGCTGCAGTTTGATTCCCTAAGTTTTTTCCATATGTTAGGTTAAATCTCCATTGAGTTGTTGCTTCGCATTCGAAGATTATATGGGTGGCTCTTTCCTCCTCGTTACATAATCTGCAAATGAGATCATTGTTGTAAATACCCATGTTGTGTAGATGTTTTCTCAGATGCCAGTGACCAGTAGTCCTACCACTCCTCTGAGTTTGGCCCTCTCCAATTACAGCAGTGTTTTTGCCAGTCTTGGTGAGGGTTGTTTCATCATAAGTTTAATATGTCTAGCACCCCTAGAGTTTATCCACATCTCTTTTTGTTTTGTTCGGATCCATTCTGCGATAGCGGATTTTATATTTGTTTTTGTTATCCCAAGAATGCCTTCTGCCTTCTCGCTACACAAAATTCCCCTCTGCCCTAGCACCCAAGATATCATCAGGTCACCAGGATGATCTGAGTCGACCACTCTGCAAAAAAGAAGAGGTCATGATTTGCCAGCAGAATCAAAAATATCTGTAGTTCTTCATCCCATTCCTAATATTGCGAAAGATTGAGCTTTTCTTCATCTCAAATTTGTAAAATTAATCAGTTATTTTGGGAAATTTCTTAATATTTAGTCATATCTTCTCGTTTCAGACGTATTTCAGCATTTCGCCATGTTCACTTCATCATGGCAAAACATAACTTCACAGACACATATACAAACGAAATGCATGCAATTAGTAGGCATTGTCAACAGCATAGACCACAAATTGGCAGATCCGTTTTTCTGAAACCTACGCCACACCAGACCGGAATTCACGATCTCCAAATAATCATTGGCTAACGGTCACTAAACACCACACATTGCCAACAGCATAGGCAACAAACCGACAGACTCACTACAGAAAACATGAAATTCAACGCAGACACAGAAAAAAACCTGGAATTAACAGTCACAAAAACAGACGACAAATTTCAATTGGGAACTCTCAACACAATACGCAAGAATGGCACAGTTACACAGAAAAGTAACACTTTGAGCCCTGAAGATGATCTCAATTAAGATCGAAACGTTTACCCGATAATGAAAATGTTTTTCTGAAACCTACATCACACCAGACCGCATCTCACGATTTCTGAATAACCACAAATTATTTTCATATCCATACATTATTTTTATGTGCCACTTTAGAAACGTAAGCTAATTTTTCAAACTTCGCCATTTCTGAACCTTTTTGTGAGGAACTTAATTAATAAAAATTATGATTTTTTTTAAATAACATTTATTAGGATTTACTTTTATCTTTGGTTTCATTTATAGTGATATATAGATCTCTCAGCCCCTTTTAAATAAAAGACGTCTATTGTTAAAAAAATTTTTGCCTGTGAATTTTATTCAAAATACCTCCCTGTTTTTCCTCGATACTTTGGAAAACATTCATAATCCACCCAAGCTCCATTCCTGTCCCTTGAACAAAAAAAGAAAGATTTAATGTGTACCTAACTAAAATCAACCATATCCTTAATTTATTAGAATTATTTTATCCAAATTTTACAATGAAACACTACCAAATCTTCTCCGTAACGCAATTTAAAAAACGTAACATTAAAGCCAATTCATCCTGTAAGCAATTTTTGGTTTTCGAAATAATCTATCCAGCTTTAGAAAATAATCGTTCAGAGGGAACAGATGTACCTCTACGGTAACAAATTGAACAACTCCTGACAGGTTCTGTAAAGTCACTGTTATATTAGTAGAATATGGGTCCATATTCATAAAAGTGAAAATTAGGAAAAACTGAAAAAGTTTATAAAACATCGACAGCCCACCATTGATGTTTTCTTTCATCAATGCTCATTCCTAGCTATAACTTAAATAATAAACAAAACTCGCACACAAAACAAAAGATTCACAAAAACAGACACGAAACGAACCATAGTCACATACAAGGGGAAAGAAACGTACAAACTAGCAAACTTATTCTACAAATTAAGCATCAAACAGCACTGAAAACCACAAGCACAATAGGAAAATTGACAGGGGCCAGTTAGAAAAAATGGTATATACACACTTACATGCGAATTCGGTATCACCCTGAAGACCACAAGAGGGAATCTCATAATTAAACAATGTTAAATATTTTTCGTGGTCCGATTGACCAAATAACTTCTTTCAATTAACTAATCTTTATGTAAGGTTTACAATTAATTAAGGTTTTTAGTTGAGATGAAAAAAAGTTAATGGCACGAGAGGGATTCGAACCCACGACCTTCGGCTAGATACGCCGCTGCTCTACCACCTGAGCTATCGTGACCTCGATCCACTCGGACATCAACTCCCCATCTCAACCCCACCTTTTGAATTTTCCCTCCTTTTGCCATTTTTCAAATGTCGTGTAATCGGTTTGGATTCTCGAAAAATGGCAAAAGGAGGGAAAACTCATCGAATCCCTCTCGTGCCATTAACTTTTTTTCATCCCAAATAAAAACCTTAATTAATTGTAAAAGTATTAATTGGTCAAGCGGACCACGAAATTAGTGCATTTATGTAAGGTATTGGTTGAAATGAAAAAGTTAGTGTCACGAGCGGGATTCGAACCCACGATGGGTAGTTGGTTCCGAGTGGATCGAAGTCACGATAGCTCAAGTGGTTAGAGCGGCGGCGTATTGAGTCTAAGGTCTTGGGTTCGAATCCCGCTTGTGACATTAACTTTTTCATTTTAAACAATACCTTACATACTGATAATTTAATTAAGCATTGTGTTAAGGACCCCTGTAATAGAGTATTAGGGCGGATAACTCGTATTTACCGTGCTAACGGTTCTGAGTTCGAAACCCGTCACAACATATGGAATTTCGATTGATAATAATATTTAAAATGTAAAGTGGTTTGGCTCTGTGACCTTGACACCCAGCAGAATGGTATTTTAAGCCCTCTCGTATGACAGGGACTTACTACGTGAGCATTGTGTTCTACTGTCAATATTCAACCATTTTTTTTTTCATATTATAAATAATTTAAACGTATTTTTATTTGTTATCCACACCCTGTTTTGTTTAGGTTTAAGAGTTTTCTAAAAGTATTGAACTAATTTTTTGGTGGATACCGGCCGTAAATTTGAACCGGTAAGCACGGCAATAAAAACGGACAATCGGCAGGCCGGAGGTATCAAGTCCCACTGGGTGGCCTGTCATTGTTGTCACTTGTCAAAACACAAATAAATCCGTCAAACGGCCGAGCAATAAAATAATAAATGTTGGTCTTGTCAAAAATAGAAACGTTAAAACGGTACACAATGCGCGCAAGTGGGGTTAGTGAACCTGCAAGGACGAGGGCAATGGGCAGCAAACGTCGTACACCCTCAACTGCTCGTTGACCCGAGTCCAAACTGGCAGAAAAATTGACGTAAAACAACTAATAAAAAACTATTTACTTTTTTGACGACCTAGAAATGATTAGAATTTTATGTTTTGTGCGTCATTAATTACAGATATCAATCAAAAGAGAAACACAAGTCTTAATTGGTTGACATAGGGTTAAAAAAATAAATTTGATCTATTTATTAATGAAAATTTCATATAATAATATCTAATTATAAGGATTTGATTGAGGTTCATGAATTATTATCTTCTAATGCAAAAAGAATTGAAAAAACATTCCATTCTAGTCTAATAAGACAAAAATGGTTTTGCTATTATTAATTTGTTCTTTATTTGTTGATCAGTCTTTGATAAAATCTAAAGTATAAAATTATCCAGAGTTAAATAATAATAAAGTTGTACGTTCAGATGGGGAATTGGTGTGGGAGTGGATCGAAGTCACGATAGCTCAAGTGGTAGAGCAGCGGCGTATCGAGCCGAAGGTCGTGGGTTCGAATCCCGCTCGTGACACTAACTTTTTGATCCCAACCAAGACATTGCATAAAAAGAATAATTAATTGTAAGTATAAAAATTCCGGTAGGATTGGAATTCTCATATAAATGATTGGACAAACGGGTTTTTAATAATAATTTCGTGACTGAAAAGCATAAATATTTATGTTGTAAGTTTTACTAAAATTATTTTTGGCTCAGAGCCAGGGCTAATTATCTATGTAATACAAAATTAATTATTGAAATATAGGTTGTATTGATTATTAAAATTAATGTAATAAGACGTTAAAAAATTGTTGAAACTATGAACTAATGATTATTTAGAGATCGTGAGATGCGGTATGGTGTGGCGTAGGTTTAGAAAACCATTTTCTTTTTCGTGGTTACGTTTCGATCTATATTGAGATCATCTTCAGGGCCTGGGATTTATAAACATTGTTTAAATTTTACAAATACATGTAGGATGAGAAAAAAATGAATTTATGCAATGTTAGAAAATTTTAGATATAAAAAAAAATAATAAATTTATACAATGCTAGAAAAATTTAGATTTAAAAAAGAAAGAATTTATACAATGTTAGAAAATTTTAGTTTAACAAAATGAATTTATATAATGCTAGACAATTTTAGATTAAAAATAAAAAAATAAATTTATAGAATGCCGGAAAATTTTTTATGCAAAAAAATGAATTTATACAATGCTAGAAAGTTTTAGATGCAAAAAAAAAATAAGTGAATTTATACAAAGCTAGAAAATTTTAGAATCAATCGAAGTATTTGTACTCACTCAAAGTGTTTGTTTTTCACATCTTGTATCTATTTTTATAATTTAAACAATGTTTACAATTCCCTGGCACTGAAGGTGATCTCAATAAAGGTCGAAACATTGACACGATAAAGAAAATATTTTTCTAAAACCTATGTCACACCAGAACGCACCTCACGATCTCGGAATAATCATTGACTAACGGTCACTAAACACCACACATTTATATTTAATCTCATTTTATAAGATAAAGTATATTATTTTCTTAGTTATTCACGATATCTGAATAACTATCGATTAACGGTCACTAATCTCTACACATTATTTTCTTATTTTATGTTAATTTTAAACGTAAGTTTTTAATAATGTAATAATTGCTGTTGTTTTTTTATATTTCATAATATTGTCTTTGAAACGTTCAGTGCAAAAACCTTTTTAGTTTATCATAAAATATGATAAAATGATAATAGTCTTGAAAAAAAACTTGCAGAAAGGACGTTGTAAGGAGGCGGAACGTTTGGTTTATCTGGCCGGATCTTAAATCGCAATCAGAATGGTCAAAGGGTGAAAGCCTCGGGAATTTATTATTTATGATTTATCCCCTGCACGTCCGGGCCAATTACATGCCCGCTTGGCACGCCGTGTGCACACGAAACGGCCGTATGAATAAGCCGATCTTTTTGTTATAATTCACGATATGTCTCAATAACCTGGTTGGAAAACGTTTACAAACGAAAGCCGGCAAAGTGAATTATCGCACGGGCATGACGTACGTTTAACAACTAAACCAGCCGAGGCTGTGAAGCTGAACGACATAAAATTTATACGTCTGTATTTTGTCGGAATTTTTGAATATTAAACCGCTTCCCTCTTCTAGTTCTTGTGTTAGAGTGGTGAGGATTGTGTAAGCCGAAGAGTTTCTGTCGTGTATCCATATGGGTATATGGTCAGGGCCTTCTGGCAGCTAGTAAGCAAACTTTGGAAATTTGGAAAATCTATAAATTAGTCCTCGACGGAATCGTTTTTTCTGCAGTCGGACAGGTACTACGCTGGTTGACGAAGACAGAGGTTGACTGGAAGTTAGGCGCTGATTGAATACTCGGAGTTGATTGGGATCTAGATGCAGGATAAATGTTGGGGAATGAATGCAAGCATATTAAATATACAAAACGTAGTAGAAGAAGCTGGCAGAACATTACAATCAGTACATAGATCATCTGCAAGCAGCATCCTGCCTTCGAGGGACTACCACTGAAGCTGTCTGGATGCAAAATTGGAATGGCTCATTGACTGAGGGTTGATTGGATTCTCGAATTTATCTGAGATCTAGAGACTGGATAAGCAAATAGCACGATAGACAGGATCACCCAATGAATTCTAGTAAGATATTTGTCCGAAAGTCAGAAGAGATTTCGTTCCAGAAGTCCTGAAGACAGGGAATAGAAGAACACCAGTTATGTCGGAGTGAGTTTTTTGGTTACTCGAATTTGTCTGAGATCTAGACGCGAGAAAACAAAAAGCAAAAAAAAACGGAAAAACCAAAGAAAACCAAGTGGAAAATTGGCAAAGCAAAAAAAAATTCAATCCAAAAATCCCGAAAAAAAGGCAAAAAAAAACAACAAGTAAGATCGAAAAAAGTTTTTGGTTTCTCGAATTTGTCTGAGATCTAGAGGCTGGATAAGCAAATGGCACGATAGACAGGATCACCCACTGAATTCTAGTTACATATTTGTCCGAAAGTCAGAAGAGATTTCGTTCCAGAATTCCTGAAGACAGGGCATAGAAGATCAGCAGTTTTGTTGGAGAGGGATTTTTGGTTTCTCGAATTTGTCTGAGATCTAGGCTGGATAAGCCAAAGAGCACAATAGACAGGATCACCCAATGAAATCTAGTTGGATATTTGTCCGAAAGCCAGAAGAGATTTCGTTCCAGAATTCCTGAAGACAGGGCGTAGAAGATCACGAATTATTTTCGAGAGAGACGACTGAAGTTGTCTGGATGCAAAAGATTGAAGGTACTTTAGAGGCCAGCCCAATGCTGTTGGGTTATCTGAGCGTTGGAAACTGGATAAATGTTGGAGGCCGATTGCAAGTTAATGAACTATAGAAAACATTTCTTCCACGGGATTATCTTTCCAACAGACCAATCTGTCCTATGATATAGAAATGTGTGATAACAACAAAAGCTGGTAAAATGAAGAAGGCAGGTCGTCTACTGAGGTTTCATTGTATGTTCGGAGTCTATGAGCTGTAGGCTGGATATGCGAAAAAGACACGGAAGACCGACACAATCAATTAAATCTGTTGGATATTTGTTCAGAAGTCATAGGAGACTTCTTTCCAGGATTTTCAGACAGGGCATAGAAGATCTCCTTGGAGAAACGACGTGTTTGGATGCAGGAAGTTTTACCTTTGAGTAGGCTCAAAACTTTATTGACAGTGCGTAGCCTAATCGACCAAATAAAATATTCATTATTAAATAAAATATTCAATGAACTTCTCTTATTTTTCAAAGGGCAAGCTAGGTAAAAAAGGATTTTGGTAAAACAGGATGTAGGGAGTCATAGGTCCATCAATATCACTTAGGGACTCTTGGAATAAGCCAGATTAAACCACTGGATCTAATTTCTTGGGTTGGAGTGCTTGGGATGGTGTAGGCTGAAAATTTTCTGTCATGTCCCCATACAGACCTGGGTATACGGTCAGGGCATTTTGACCGCTAGTAAGCAAAGTTTGGAAAAAGCGTACCTCTCTAAATATATTTCTTTGAAAAAAGTAAAACAATTAACTGGTCATTAGTAATTTATTTAGTGGAAAGAATGGAAACCAGGTCACCCATATTACATACCAATCCATAAATAATTTTAATGACTTAGGACTTGTGTTTTGTACTTCTAAAACAGCCATCTTCTTTCCTTTTTCTTTTTTTTTATCTATTAGCTCTTTACGCCGAGTGATTTACTGCTGGGCAAACGATGGTTGCTCAATGCCCGTTGTGTCCGAAAGTTGCCAGAGGGGTCGGGCAATAAATCTGCCCTGGCCTGGACAGAAGGACAGTAGCGGACGATAATGAGCCACCGGAACTGCCTGAGCGCGGAACTAATACCGAGAAAACGCTTCGTGACCGGGGAAAAAAGGGGAATTTGATCTCAAAACCATACGAAACATATGAGCAAAAAGGGTCCTAACATATTTGTCACCTTTGTGTCAAAGAACGATATTTCTGAATAACAACTTCTGTATTAATTACAATTAACGTCCTTTCCACAAGGGATAGAAGAAGTATAACAAAGCAGCAAAGAGATGAGTGAAAGAGAGAGAGAGAGGGAGAGAGAGAGAGTGTGTGAGAGAGGGAGAGAGAGAATAGACAAACAGAAAAAACAGATACCTGGCTAGTTTGTTTTTGAAAGACGGACAGACATAAGTAAAACAGATACGTAGAGAGAAATAAATAGGAGAATGAAAGAAAGAGAGAGAGTGGGAAAGAGAGAGAGAGAGAGAAAGAGAAAGAGAAAGAGAGAGAGAGAGAGAGAGAGAGAGAGAGAGAGAGAGAGAGAGATTGTCTATTGTACGTTTTTCTTGCTACCATTAACAATATAAATACATATGTGTGGTGATTAGTGACCGTTAATCGATATTTATTTAGAAATCGTGAGATGCGGTCTGGTGTGTTGTAGGTTTCAGAAAAACATTTTCTTTATCGTGCCAACGTTTCGATCTTTATTGAGATCATCTTCAGGGCCTGGGATTTACAAACATTGTTTACATATAACAATTACATTTTGGATGTGGAATAATTATTTCGATTAATTCTGTAAACCTTTGTTCTATGGAAGTCCAATTTGTATAATTTTTTTTATGAAAGATTCAATAAATACATATGAATAAATTTTATTGAATTGAATTTTATTATTTTTTGCCAAATCTTATTTTATGTTCTTTGTTCAAGTGCTTTCAATATTTCTTTTATAATTAATTTTTTTCTTTTTTAAGTACCGCTTTTTGGTAAAACTGCTTTAAACTACAGCAAAGGAGAAAAATAGATAACTTCATAGAAAAACAATAGATTTGATAAATTGGTAGATAGACATATAGAAAGGGCAAGGAGGGAGAAAGAATGCGTTTGGAAGAGAGATAGGAAAAGAAAGGGAGATGGGGTGAGAGAGAAGGAGAGGGATAGAGAGACTGAGAGNGAGAGAGATGTTGTCCATTGTGCCTTTTTCTTGGTAACATTAACAATATAAATCCATACAATTATTTCGATTAATTCTGTAAATCTTTGAGCTTTGGAGGTCCTAATTTCTATAAATTATTTCATGAAAGATTCAGTAAATTCATGTAAATGAATAATTTTTTTGCCAAAATTATTCTCTGTGGTTCGTTCACGATCTTTCAATAGTTCTTTTCATTTTTGGTAAAACTGCTTTAAACCATAACCACAGAGGAGAAAGAAAGATAATTACATAGCAAAACAGATAGATTTGGTACATGGCTAGATAGAGAAAGGGAAAGGAGGAAGAAAGAAAGCGTGTGGAAAAGAGAGAGGAAGAAACAGAGAGAGAGACAGAGAGAGAGAGAGAGAGAGAGAGAGAGATGTGATTGTGCCTTTTTCTTGGAAACATTAACTATATATAATAACATATAATTATTTCGACGAATTCTGTAAATCTTTTAGCTATGGAAGTCCTAATTTCAATAAATTATTTCACGAAATATTCAGTAAATACATGTGAATGAATAATTTTATTTTTGGTTACTATTATTCTCTGTTCTTCGTTCATTTTCTTGCAATATTTCTCTTTTTTTGCGTTTCATCCCTTTTTTTCCCTAACGTTTTTTGGTAAAACTGCTTTAAACTGTAACTAGAAAGGAGAAAGGTAGGTAACTGTATAGAAAAACAGATAGATTTTATACATTCGTAGATTGAAGGCGTAGAGAAAGGGAAAGGAGGAAGGAAGAAATCGTGTGGAAAAGAAAGAGAGAGAAAGAGAGATGGAGTGATAAAGAGAAAAGGAAAGAGAGAGATATCCATTGTGCCTTTTTTGTGGTAATATTAACAATATAAATAAATATAACTATTTCAAATTAATTCTGTAAATTGAGCTATGGAAGTCCTAATTTCTAAAAATTATTTCATGAAAGATTCAATAAATACGTGTAAACGAATAATTTTATTTGTTTTCAAATATTATTGCCTGTTCTTCGTTCACGTTCTTTCAACATTTCTTTTAGAATTTTCGTTTCTTTCCTTCTTTTACGTAACGCTTTTTGGTAAAACTGCTTTAAAGGTTCCAAAATTGTATCCGAAATCCGCGTTTAGCATGATCTTCAAGAACCACAATAACACTGCTGTAGTAATTGGCAAGTTGGCTGTTAATTTACAAAAAATAAGTGTTCTAGAGATGAACAAAGATGAAGAAAATAGCGTGCCATCCTAATTAGTCCTATTGTCGAGTGTTCCATATCAGCCAAAATTAGAGTTGGAATTTGGCCCGCAAAACCAAATCCTTGAAGAAATTGCGAAGCAAAATTTTGAAACATTTTTTAAAACTAGTAGGTTTGTTATTGTATAGTATCATATTAAAACAACCGTCACGTTAAGAAAGATGTATAAAAATGTACAAAATTACAAATACAATTAATTGTTGCAAAATAAGGGTAATAAATCACGCGAGACAATAAAACCGGGAGGTTTAATAATAAGTTAATATTAATTTCATGCTGAACTCGCGAGTATGTGACCCTAGCCGGTTCAGCATGAGTTCACCTTCTCACCAACATCCATCATCAACTCGAATGTTAATTTAATTAATCTTATCAAAAGAAAATCGTAACGAATTTCATGTTTCAAAACATAGTGAAATTAACCGATTTAATTCAAATTCCGAAAATTCCAGCCAACGCTCTCATAACGGTATTAAGAAAAATGTTCAAATTAGCAAACACGATTGGGATGAATGAGATTATTCTGTTATTTATTACGGCATACTTCGTTAATTACCGACTCGTTAGGAAGTGTTATCGTTCATACGATTCGACACGTTCGAGGCGGAAAGAAGGGTAAATAAGCAGAGATTTTTCTCAAGTCTTTTTTTTATATTCTAATTGTCCCAGGGCCAACAACTAATTGGATATTAACGTCTCGGTCTCACAACTGAGGGATTCGAACCGGCGGTTAGGACGGTAAACTCTCAGCTCCCGCGGGTAGACTATTTACGGTTTTTACACTTTATTAATTATGTGAAGTTGGAATCTGTTCAATTTAAACTGTTTTCTCTCGCCTTTAACCATTGTCTTTTTATTCCCAAAACATAATTCAAACATAATTGGAACGTTTCTCACTTACGGCCGACCAACTTTTGTTTGCAGACTGAAAAGATACTTTTTATCCATTCATTTATCCTATTAGTCCAATTAGCCTACTAATAAATGAAAACATGCATATTTCTTTAATGACAATAAGAAAGGTATGATTAAAACCATTTAGTTTTTTAAATTAACAAAAATGAATAATAAAAATGATGTCTTAATTTATACTGTTTGTTTGTTGTTTGTTCCTATTTGTTAGTTTAACTTCATTCTCATCTCATTTGAGAGTTTTAATACTAATTTATTTTTCAGGAGAGTCTGTACTTTATCTTTTAGCATCGAACTCTAAAATTTTACGGTAATTCAGAAAATGTTTTAGCGGCAGTTTTTCGAACGAACAGCAATTTTTTCCTATTTTCTTCCTTTTTTAACACCACTTCTATTAGATGGATTTTAATTGTGATATTTCTTTCTTTGTAAAAAGTGTATGTATTTTCTCCCTACGCGTCAAACTATAAGATTTTACAATATTAGATTTTTTGCAAGGAATAACCACCGTCTTTCGGGCGAACAGCTGTTTGTTGCACTTTTCAACCCACTTTACCTGATGGACTTTAATTTTCATACTCATTTCAGGAGTGTTTGCACTTTATGTTTACGCATCAAACTCTAAAATTTTACGGTATTTGAGAAAATTTTTTAGNTTGCACTTTTCAACCCACTTCACCTGATGGACTTTAATTTTCATACTCATTTCAGGAGTGTTTGCACTTTATGTTTACGCATCAAACTCTAAAATTTAACGGTATTTGAGAAAATTTTTTAGAGGCAGCGAACGTTTTTCGAACGAACAGCAATTTTTTTTCTACTTTCTTTATTTTTAGCTCCATTTTTATGCGATGAATTTTAATTAATTAATACACATTTCTTCTTTAGAAGAGTTTGTACTTTCTGTTTAGGTATTAAACTCTAAAATCATATGTGTGGTGATTAGTGACCGTTAATCGATAGTTATTCAAAAATCGTGAGATGCGGATCTGGTGTGATGTAGGTTTCAGAAAAACATTTTCTTTATCGTGCCAACGTTTCGATCTCTATTGAGATCATCTTCAGGGCCTGGGATTTACAAACATTGTTTACATTTAAACAACAAACAGCAGATTTTCGTCCTTTTTAAGTTTTCATTCCACTTCACTTGTTGGATTTTAATGTTGATACTCATTTCTTTTTCAGGAGTCTGCACTTTATCTTTTAGCATCAACTCTAAAATTTTACGCCATTTGAGAAAAAATTTTAACTGTAGCGAACAACAATTTTTTCCTATTTTTTTTTTTTAACTCCACTTCTATTCCATGGATTTTAATTGTGATATTTCTTTCTTTTTCTGAAGTGAATGTATTTTCTCCTTAAACATCAAACTATAAGATTTATACTCACTTCACCTGATGGATTTTTATTTTGATAGAGATAGACTCTTTTCCTGGAATGTGTGAACTTTATGTTTAAGCTTTAAACTCTGAAACTTTACGGTATTTGTGAAAAAAATTTAGTGGCAGCGAACGTTTTCCGAACGAACAGAAAGTTTTTTCACTTCCTTTATTTTTTAACTCCATTTTTCGTCGATGAATTTTAATTAATTAATACATATTTCTTCTTTAAGAGAGTTTGTACTTTCTGTTTAGGTGTTCAACTCTAAAATTTTACAATATTCGAGCATTTTTCAGAGGGTAACGGGCGTCTTTCGTACTAACAGATGGTTTTCGTCCTTTTTAATTTTTAATTCCACTTCACTTGATGGATTTTAATGTTGATACTCATTTCTTTTTCAGGAGTCTGTACTTTATCTTTTAGCATCAAACTATAAAATTTACGCTATTTGAGAAAAAATTTTAACTGTAGCGAACAGCAATTTTTTCCTATTGGCTTTTTTTAACTCCACTTCTATTCGATGGATTTTAATTGTGTTATTTCTTTCTTTTTCTGAAGTGAATGTATTTTCTTCTTAAACATCAAACTATAAGATTTATAAGGATTGTTGCCCTTTTTAACTCACTTCACCTGATGGATTTTTATTTTGACAGAGATAGATTCTTTTCTTGGAATGTGTGAACTTTATGTTTAAGAATCAAACTCTGAAATTTTACGGTATTTGTGAAAAACAATTTAGCGGCAGCGAACGTTTTTCGAACGAACAGAAAATTTCTTTACTTCCTTTATTTTTTAACTCCATTTTTCTTATGAATTTTAATTAATACGTATTTCTTCTTTAAAAGAGTTTGTACTTTCTGTTTAGGTGTTAAAATCTAAAATTTCTCTAAACTCTAAATATTCGAGCATTTTTTCAGAGGGTAACGGCCGTTTTTCAGACTAACAGCTGGTTTTCGTCCTTTTTTAATTTGTTAATTCCGCTTCAACTGATGGATTTTAATTTTCATACTCATTTTTTCAGGAGTGTCTGCACTTTATGTTTAAGCATCAAACTCTAAAATTTTACGCTATTTGAGAAAAATTTTTAACGGTAGCGAACGTTTTTTGAACGGACAGCAATTTTTTTCTACTTTCTTTATTTTTTAACTCCATTTTTATTCGATGAATTTTAATTAATTAATGCACATTAATTCTTTAGAAGAGTTTGTACTTTCAGTTTAGGTGTTAAACTCTAAATTCTTATAATATTCGAGCATTTTTTCAGAGCAGAGGGTAACGGCCGTTTTTCGGACTAACAGCTAGCTGGTTTTCGTCCTTTTGTAATTTGTTAATTCCACTTCACCTGATGGATTTTAATTTTGTTACTCATTTCTTTTTCAGGAGTGTCTGTACTTTACCTTTTAGCATCAGAGTCTAAAATTGTACGGTATTTCAGTAATTTTTTAACCGCAGCGTACGTTTTTCGAACTAACAGCAATTTTTTGCTGTTATATTTGTTTTATTTTAACTCCACTAGGTATTAAACTATAAAGAGTAATGGCCGTTTTTCAAACTAACAGCTGGTTTTTGTCCTTTTTAATTTGTTGATTCCACTTCGCTTGACGTATTTTAATTTTGATACTCATTTCTTCTTCAGGAGAGTCTGTACTTTATATTTAAGCATCAAGCTCTAACATTTTACGGTATTTGATAAAATTGTTTAGCAGTAGCTAACGTTTTTCGAACGAACAAAAATTTTTCCATATAAAATTTAATTTAATTTAATTTTAAAAAAAGAATAAGAAGCAATTTTTGGATTGAGATAGGCTTTTCCCTTTACGGTCAAATTTACGCCAAAAAGCGTTACAAACTGATTCCTCGTGCAGAATGGAGTTGATAAATACATATAACATCAAAGTCTCGAGTCAGGGGTTAAGGGTTACAAGTTGCAAGTTCATCAATGCAAAAGGTACGATTCAAAACTTACGAAAAATATTTAATCCGTCGGATTTTCATGGGATTAGTTTTATTATACGCTGAAAAAGTTTAATTTGGATATTCATCAATCATCATTGCATTCATCTGTCTTTAGTAAAATTGTAGGTTTACTGAAAAAATTCGCCAAAAAGTAAAAATTCTAAAATCCAAATTTGTAGGATTGTTTGCATTTTTTGTGAAATCATTCTATATATAAGTCCGAATAAAATAAAATGTGTTTAGTGTCCACAAAGGAGGTTGTGATATACGTGACATTTTTTTTTACGAGGGTTTGCAAGCAGAGGTCATAGGGTGTCCGTGTGTCAGACCTCAGGATGTCGGTGTTTTTGAAAAACAAGCCCATTTGTAAGTATGTCGTGTTCGAATGCAGGGCGGCTGGATTCGAACCCGGGACCTTTATCTTACAGTGATGAGCGCCGTGCCAAGCCAAAGCCGTTGAGGTGGACGACGCCCCCTGACATATTAAGCTATAAATAATCATCATAAAACAATTAGCAGGTAGAACCACTAATATGAATACATATTTTCACAAAAGATTTTAGCGGGAAAAAACACGTCTCGTTCTCCTTTGGGGTAAAAACTATTAATAAAAGTAATCGATGAGAGAAGGGCAAACAAATGGATCGAGAGGTATGCGTGTGTGGGCGTCGGCAAAGGGCCAAGGCGCTGATCAATATGTTTTTCTCGGAAAGTCAAAAGTGCCCTTTGTCGGCTAGGACGCAAAGGCGATAAATAGGAGAATTTACAGGGTGCGGCATGGGGAGCGGTGACATCTCCATCCCGAGCTGCGGTTCTTGTGGGACAACACGATAATAGACCGAGTCGGCTTTGTGGCAGATTCGGAGCCGGCACCTCACATCTTCGTCGGCCCTTTTCATCCCCGGCTGACCCTTGACATCCTGATGACTTCATACCTAGAAATCTTTGCTATCCGGCTATACCTGAACGGTTTTTACTGCCGACACCTAAACCAAAAAAAAAACTTTCAATTTGCAGTATTGAGCTGTTTTCATCAACAGAAGAAAAACTGTTCAAACAACAAAAAATCAAAAACACTGACGTTTCAATATTTTTAGTATAAGCAATTTATTTGCTTTTAACATTCAATTTACCATACAAAAACCTGCCTGTATCTTCATGTCTGCGGGCGATGAACCTGTACGAAAGTCGTCTCTGGACTGGTCTTCCTCGTATTACTTTTTCGTCTGTTAATATTTCGCTATTTTCAATGTCAGATGGGTAAGCTATTTTGTCAATCGTCAGATTAACCATAACAGTTAGGAATTTCAAAATCAGTTTTTTTTCAAATCCACTTTTGTTTGATTGACCTCGCGGATTGCTATGGCCTGTGCTGTCGCAGAATCCCCCCCCTAAAAAAGTGCAGTAAACTTCATAAATCACGAAGATCTCTGCGAAAAAGGTTGATTTTTCGTATTTCTTGCAAAAAGTATTTAAGTATGAGAACTGCAGATGAGATATGTGGACCAGATCATCAGAAATGACGGAATTTCCAGTTCATTCAATATTTACAATGGATCGTACTTGCTAGGGCAATGCCGTATATCTCTTAAGCAAAAGAAATTTAAAATTTAAAAAAAAAGAAGAAGAATTTCGAGGGCAGAAAAATCAATCATTTCCATGAAAGATCACTTTTATGTTTCTTGCCCAAACTTCCTTAAGATTAAGAACTAAGCAGCAAATTTAGTCATTGCAGGATGATCAGAAAGATTAACTATCGGTTCATACAATAAATAAATTTTGCTACCTACATCAATTCCGTAAATATCAAAAATAACTCTACCATGATGGGGAAACAGAGAATGATCCGCATTGCCCAGGATCACGTAAAAAACGCACATTTATCATAAATCGTGAATAACTCGAAAACGGTTGATAAATCGGGAAAAGTGGAAGGAGACCGATATTTGAAAGCTTGCTAAAGGGTGCCGCTCCAGGACGATGGATCCACGGCTCAATTTGACGTTTTCGTAAAAAATGCAAAAATTAACGTATTTCCGAATTGTTGAATTTATTGATGAATGACTGAAGCTAGGAAAATATTTTTAAAAAACCGTGTTGAGAGTGAAAGTTCTTAACACAAATGACACATCCACACAGAAAACAAACACTTTGAGC
Source organism: Cimex lectularius (assembly GCF_000648675.2). Classification (NCBI taxonomy): domain Eukaryota; kingdom Metazoa; phylum Arthropoda; class Insecta; order Hemiptera; family Cimicidae; genus Cimex; species Cimex lectularius. The sequence goes on from NW_019392999.1 coordinate 226,590, forward strand.
GCTGAAGATGATCTCAATAAAGATCGAAACTTTGGCACGATAAAGAAAATGTTTTTCTAAAACTTACGTCACACCAGAAAAAATCAAAAACACTGACGTTTCAATATTTTTAGTATAAGCAATTTATTTGCTTTTAACATTCAATTTACCATACAAAAACCTGCCTGTATCTTCATGTCTGCGGGCGATGAACCTGTACGAAAGTCGTCTCTGGACTGGTCTTCCTCGTATTACTTTTTCGTCTGATAATATTTCGCTATTTTCAATGTCAGATGGGTAAGCTATTTTGTCAATCGTCAGATTAACCATAACAGTTAGGAATTTCAAAATCAGTTTTTTTTCAAATCCANTTTTCTGAAATCTACGTCACACCAGACCGCATCTCACGATCTCCATTAACTAACGTCACTAAACACCACATACTTTTTTAATTACTTTTTTTCAAAGATAAAGGAATTTGTGAAGGGAAAGAAAAAACCTTGGTTGAAGGATTGATTGGTAAGGCGGAAAAAAATTGAATGAATTTATAATGAGAACACAACAGTATATATTTTGAATATTTAAAAAATTGTGTGAAAATTATTTTTAAATTAGCATGAAAAACGAAAAAAAGCATCCAACTGGTTTTTGCACGAAAAAATGGCCAATTTTTGGAATGCATATTTTCTCAGCCTTTTAAGTCACCATGTGCTGGGTCTAATTTTTAGTAAATTTTACTTTTCAAAAAAATATTTGCTTCCACCCACATCCACATTCACAGCTGATATGAACCATACAAAACCTTTTCAAAAGTTCAGGAATTTGAATCATTAATATGTTCGGTCTTCTGTCTGGTCTCAGATGAGTTCGGTTTATAAAATAAAACCAACTCTCCCAAGGCCAATTTTGACATGTTACATCGGCTTGACCATGTGACATCAAGGGGTCAAGCAGACCGAGGTGGATAGAACTAAGCAGGCCACAACTGGAGGGAATCTCATTCCATCGAACTATCTAAAATGTTACCTATGTAAATTACGAACTACCTACTACTATGTTAAAAGATTGCTTCTTAAATAGTGGTCACAAGAATGGCAAAATTATCACAAAGATAAGGCGGTCTCTCTGCATAAGAAGCTGTTCCCCGAAGTACATGCCAGATCCTGGATGTCCAAGTTGGCCAGTAAAAGATTTATGTTCATTATGATGAAAATAAGATCTAATCGAGTTATCTGCGGTTCATATCTAAATAAAATTCAATTAAGGACTACGCCCAACTGACATTGATGAGCCGGAAACTATCCAACACCTGGTGTTTCATTGTCCAGTGTTGCCACACACAATCTCTTGGGAAAATTTGAAAGATTTCTCCTTGGGTTTACTACATGACCAAAATTCACATAAACACATGAATAGTAATTTTAAGTTTTGTTCGTGTTACGTTCCTATAAATAGCATATAGCCATAAAAGTTGAAAAGATTTCCCATACAAGAAAGACCGGTTGATGTAGAATCTAACGTAAATACTCCTCTTTAACCTGAATACTGTAAAATAAGCCTTCGATAAGTGAAGGTTGTTAAAAAAATATATCGTTTCGTAGGACCTTGATAGAAAATTATGGTCAGTTTAACCCGAATCAGTTTGTAAAATCAACAGATCCTCCAAAATACCTTGCTTTAAATACTGATCAATAGAATTTTATGTACCGCGTAAATAATTACATCATTGATTTATTATTATATAAATATTTTTTTAAAAGACGTAACATAATTGGTAGGAGATACCAACATACGCTTTTTTCAGTTGTTCATGATCACGATAGCTGGTCATTAAATTATCTTTCCACGCCCTCTCATATTTATTACATAACGTTTCTACTCAGAGTATAACGTAACATGTACTAACGGTGAAAGTTTAATGAATTTATTTTAGATTTTTAATAAATTACTCCTTGAAATTATTCTGACGCCCAAATTCAAGCAAATTCCTAATTCACTAGTTTTCATTTTCCGCTTGACCGATTAATATATTTCAATTATGTGTGGTGATTAGTGACCGCTAGTCGATAATTATTCAGAAATCGTGAGATGCGGTCTGGTGTGACGTAAGTTTTAGAAAAACATTTTCTTTATCGTGCCAACGTTTCGATCTTTATTATCATCTTCAGGGCTCAAAATGTTGGTTTTCTTCGTAATTCTGCCAATCTTGTGTGTCGTGTTGAGAGTGCCGGAAAACAAACACTTTCAGCTCTGAAGATGATCTCAATAAAGATCGAAACTTTGGCACGATAAAGAAAATGTTTTTCTAAAACTTACGTCACACCAGACCGCATCTCACGATCTCAGAATAATAATAAATCAAATTTTACTGATTTGGATAGTTAATTAGATGTATTTTTCGCCAATTCCCAGGGTCGTAATATGGTGAAAATTGTTTTAACGGACTGTATTTTCAAATTTTCAATGACCAAGCTTAGCGAATATTTAGACAAGTTCACACAAAGGGCGTTGAGTTTTTATTTTATCGTCAAGGGAGATTTGAACTTAAAATGCATCGTTTGATGTTAATACGTATTTAATTGACAACACCTATCAAGGTAAATAGCCTTAGATCTAATATCTGATATTAAAGATTTCGTTGTAAGAATATTGATGAAATGTGATAATTGCTGGGAAGGGATCCAAAAGAACCGGCCAGCTGTACAACGATGTTGGGATGGTTTAAAAGGCTCGTTATGGAATTTATTGGCCATCGATCTTAGTGTGTCGGTGGTGTTCAAAGCGGTTCCGCTTTTCGGCTTGACAATTAAAAACGGAATGTGTCAGGTGCCCGGTAGCGTTTTCGCCACTGGAGCAGCTCGTAAAGGCCGGTTCAAACGAGGGCCGCCTTTTCACTGTTTCCCAGTCCACGTTCATTGTGAGAAAAACGTGTCGGCAGGACGAAAGGACTCCGTTGATCGATTTGTCCAGGTACCTGTCTCGACGTGATGCTCATTCATGTGGTAATTCCGGAGTTAAGTCCCCTGTCGGCGACAACAGTCGCTATTAGTAGGGATTATTTTGTTTGGATTATCGGCGTGTCTTGCTGACTTTTTGGCCTCGGGAGAATACATTACGGCTTCCCCCGAAAAGGGACTAATCCTCAGTCCCCAGGATTATGCTAATGGGGCTTATTAGTATTTCCGACTGGTTTCGTCTCAAAACAGAGACATCTCGCCCTTTTATCACAGCCGCAGGTCGAAAGCCGTGAAATGGCCAACAAACTCAACAAAAGAAGCAAAATATTTTCGGGGGAAATCTTAAGGAACAGTCGAGAGTCTGTTCTAATGAGCTTATTTGTTAGGCTTTTCTTTGGGGGATCCTTTTAGCCTTTCACTTTAAAATTTTAACGTAATAATTTTATACGTCATTTTATTATGATTCTTATATAATGGCATGAAAAGAAATATTTTTATTCATACGATCAATTAATATTTTTCCATAAAAAGCATATAAATCTTCGCTGAAATTTCACTTAACGACACAAAAGTCTCCAAAGCCAGACAAACGTCGAAGCTCAAATTTTTTGTGACAGATCCATAAGCTGTAGCTAGGTAAGACTAAAACGACAAGAATAGCGGACAAAAATGATCGGTAATGACCAACCTTCAGGAGTTTTTAACAGTTGATGATTATAATAAGTTGATTTTTGTTTAAGAAGGACATTTTAGGATAAGCAGATCAAATGAACGGAAATGACCAAACTACAGGGGTTTTTTTAATAATCGATCGTACTACTAATTTGATTATTTGATATTTCTAATTTTAAAACAGCAAAAAGCAAGGAAGGAAATTTTAATGGATTTTTAAAAAATAGATATCTCAGACCAAAACTGCGAAGATAGGTAGAAAAAAAATCATCGGAAATGACCAAACCACATGGTTTTTTTAATAGTTGATCATAATAATAATTTGATTATTTGTTATTTTTTAATTTTAAAACAACAAAAAGCAAGGAAGGACATTTTTTTGCATTTTTTAAAAATAGATATCTCATCAGCTAGGTCTGACCAAAACTGCAAAGATAGACGAAAATGATTGGAAATGACCATACAACAGGTTGTTAATAGTGAATCGTAATTACAAGTTAATTGTGTTAATTTTTTTGTTTCAAAATAAACAAAAAAAGGAATGACATTTTTAATAATCAATCTAAGACTGAAATTGAAAAAATAAGCAGAAGAAAATGATCCAACATGACCAAACTACAGGTTTTTTTTAATAGTCGATCACAACAATAATTGGATTATTCGTTATTTTTCAATTTTAAAACACACAAATAAAAGGAAGGACATTTTATGGATATATTTTTAATAGATATCTCATGAGCTAGGTCCGACCAAATCTGCGAAAATTAATTGCGAAAATGCAGAATGTAAACGTGACTAAACTTCAGGGTATTTTAAATAGTCGATCATAATAACAAGTTTTTTATACTTTTTTTTTATATGCAAAAATAGACAAAAATAGAACAAATGATGGAAATGACCAAACTGCAGGGGTTTTTTTTAATAGTGGATCATAAAAATAACTTGATTATTCGTTATTTTTCAATTTTTAAACACACAAAAAAAGGGAGGACATTTTATGGATATATTTTTAATATATATCTTATGAGCTAGGTTGGACCAAAACTGCGAAGATAGGCAGAAGAAAATGATCGGAACGATGATATGATTATTCGTTATTTTTCAATTTTAAACCACAAAAAACAAGGATGACCATTTTATGGATATTTCTTTTTTAATAGATATTTCATGAGTCCGACCAAAACTGCAAAAATAGGCAAAAAAACAGATGAACGAAATGACCAAACTACAGGTGTATTTTTATAGTCGATCATAATTATAATTTGATTATTTGTTATTTTTTAATTTGAAAACAAAGAAAAGCAAGGAAGGACATTTTTATTGATTTTTTTTAATACATATCTATTGGTGTTCGGTTCGACCAAATCTGCGAAAATTAATTGCCAAAATTGCAGACTGTAAACGTGACTAAACTTCAGGGTTTTAAATAGTCGATCATAATAGCAAGTTTTTATACGTTAGTTTTTTATATGTTAAAACAAACAAAAAGCAAGGAAGGATATTTTTATAGATTTTTTAAAATAGATATGTCATGAGCTAGTTCAAACCAAAACTGCAGAGATAGAAGTAAATGAACGGAAATGACAATACAACAGGTGTTTTTTTGATAGGGAATCGTAATAACAAGTTATTTGTGTAAATTTTTTTATTTCAAACAAACAAAAAACAAGGAAGGATATTTTTAATAATCAATCTATGACTAAAACTGCAAAAATAGACAGAACAAAATAATCGAAATCTCCAAACTACAGGGTTTTTTTAATAGTCGATCATAATATAATTTGATTATTCGTTATTTTTCAATTTTAAAACACACAAATAAAAGGAAGGACATTTTTATGGATTTTGTTAAAATATGTATCTCATGAGCTAGGTCAGACCAAATCTGCAAAAATAGGCAGAACAAAATGATCGAAATGACCAAGCCACATGGTTTTTTAGTAGGTTATCATAATATAATTTGATCATTCGTTATTTGTCAATTTTAAAACACACAAATAAAAGGAAGAACATTTCATGGATATATTTTTAATAGATATCTTATGAGCTAGGTTAGACAAAAATAGGTAGATGACAATGACCGGAAATGACCAAACTACAGGTTTTTTAAAAATAGTTGATCATAATTATAATTTGATTATTCCTTATTTTTCAATTTTAAAACAACGAAAAGCAAGGAAAGGCATTTTATGTATAGGGAGATGAAAATGATCGAAATGACCAAACCACATAGGTTTTTTTAATAGTCGATCACAATATAATTTGATCATTCGTTATTTTTCAATTTTAAAACACACAAATAAAAGGAAGGACATTTTATGGATATATTTTTAATAGATATCTTATGAGCTACGTTAGACCAAAAATAGGCAGATGAAAATGACCGGAAATGATCAAACTACAGGTTTTTTTTAAAATAGTTGATCATAATTATAATTTGATTATTCGTTATTTTTCAATTTTAAAACAACGAAAAGCAAGGAAAGTCATTTTATGTATATTTCTTTTTTAATGGATATCTGATGAACTAGGTCAGACCAAAACTGCGGAAATAGGCAGAACAAAATGATTGAAATGACCAAACCACTAGGTGGTTTTTTTATAGTCGATCATAAATATAATTTGATTAATGTTATTTTTGAAATTTAACAACAACGAAAAGCAAGAAGGATACTTTTATGGATTTTGTTAAATAGATATTTTATGAGCTAGGACCAACCAAAACTTCAAATATAAGCAGAATAAAATGATCGAAATGACCAAACTTTCATTCATCATAAGCGTACCTCAAGTAGAAATCTCAGGATTTTGAAACTATTCTGTTTTAACATAAGGGATTTAATTTGAGAGAGTAAAACAGCGAGATTAGGCATCAAAATGAACGGAAACAACAAAAACTTTAAAAAAAAATTATTTGCTTGGTCATAGGATGCTACAGAGTGTACCATCGGTTACGAAATGAAATTGATGGATTAATGCCCTATTTTTTAAAAAGAAAATACTACTTCCTGGATATCTTCCTTAAGAAAGCGGATCCTTCTAAAATTTTATCTCCTATCTCTCTTTACAGCCAATTTACGACTGCTATTGCTTGTTGACTGGCTCCGATTCCTTCGTCCGTTCCCAAAACCAGACCCATTGAGAAAGCGCCAAACTTGACACGTTGAAAATGCCCACTGATGGCATTAGTAAGGCGATTCTGGTCAGCCAGTTTTTCTCGGAAAGCTCTGTCGACCTGAATGATGTAAAACTAGATTGACAGGTTTGACGCTAATCCCGTCCATCCTAGGCCGAGAGAAAACGCCCAGGAAATTGTTTCACCTGATAATCGTTGAAACGGGCGTGTCCGTACAACATCCGCGGTCAAATCCAATAAATATTTACCTGATAGATTGCCATATGGTTGCCCACATGGCGGCGGCTCGCCCCATTAATTCCAATCTCCCTTTTGCAATCTGTGAAATAAATTTCCCTTGGGAGGCAGGCGATTCACATTGGGAGACGGTGTAAATTTGAACAGATGAACAAAGGTGTTGAATGTGTTTTTTGTGTAAAGATGACCAGATTTCTTAGGTAAAATAGGTCCTTTTTTTATTAATGGCATCCTTCCTACGATTTGTGAGACGAGGAAACCTTTCTACAAAATTAACTTAGTTCTACAAACTGATCAGTTTTTAAAATGTTTGATTATTATAAATTTCACAAGTAATGAAAAATCAACATACATATATACTTCCATTAAATTCACTATTTTTCGAGTTCCGCTTGACCAATTAATAACATTCAATTAATTAAGGTTTTAAGTTGAGATAAAAAAGTCAGTGTCACGAGCGAGATTCGAACCCACGACCTTCGGCTTGATACGCTGCTACTCTCCACTTGAGCTATCGTGACTTCGATCACCTCGGGCACTAACTTCCCATCTCAAATTCAAAAGGTGGGGTTGAGATGGGAAGTTGGTGTCCGAGTGGATCGAGGTCAAGATAGCTCAAGTGGTAGAGCAGCGGCGTATAAAGCCGAAGGTCGTGGGTTCGAATCCCGCTCGTGACACTGACTTTTTTATCTCAACTAAAAACCTTAATTAATTGAATGTTATTAATTGGTCAAGCGGAACAGGAAAAATAGTGAATTTAATGAATTGAAATGAAGTACTTCTTCATTTCACTAAAGGCGTATCAAGCCGAAGGTCGTGGGTTCGAATCCATCTCGTAACACTGACTGTTTATCTCAACTTAAAACCTTATTTAATTGAATACATATATACGTTTTTGAATTCACTAATTTTCGTGGTCTGCTTGACCAATTAATATCTTTCAATTAATTAAGGTTTTTTATCTGACATTGACTTTTTTATCTCAACTAAAAACCTTAATTAACTGAAAGATATTCATTTTTGTTTGAAATTTAATAAACCTAATAAAAATTGTTTGTTTTAGATACACTGCCTAATCGGTTTTCTCGGAGCCGCCTTTTGCAGGTTAATTGAGTATAAATTAAAAAAAGAAAATTAAAAGAAAGAGTTTTATTATTTTTCAGTACGTTTTACACAATATAATAATGGTGAATTTGACATAATATTAACATCTTACCATAATAAATGATACACACTAAGATAATACTGATAAATAATTAAATAAATTTAAACGTATAATTATAAAATGTTAAATGATGTTTATGTGACAGGCTTGGTCGTATCGTCATGATCTAATTAGGGAACGCAATTATTATCAATAGTCCTTTTCCTTTTTAAATTAGTATTACTGTATTATTATTATTATGTTATTTTTATTTATATATTTTTAATGTTTGTGGCTTCAACCTCCGGCAGACGGTCTTTATCCATGCCTTTCTTTTATGTTATGGCATATATTTTTGTTTTGTAAATATTTTTTATTAATACGTAATAATAATAATTATTATTATTAATTGGTCAAGCGGACCACGAAAACTAGTGAATTATTATTATTATAATGGTAAAAATGAATTAACTATGAAATATTTATTAAAAATTATTTTGCGAATTCATATTCTGATGTCACATCTACTTACAATTTTATATAAAACAATGTCATCTGTTTTATCGAAGAGGTGTGTTATTATTAAAAAGGAGAAAGAGTGAGATAGAAAGAGAAAGCTGGAGGAAAATAGGGATAGAGAGAGAGAGATGGTGTGAGAGGGTGTGTGGGGGGGAGTGAGGTTGAGGGGAAGCAGAGAAAGATAGAGGGAGGGAGAGAGATGGAGAGAAGATAGTGTGTGGAACATTGATTGATAGTTTTATTTAATCGCACAAAATGATTAACGATAGAGAACGAGCAAAAGAGAAAGGTATAAACTGAGAAAGAGAGAGGGTATGAGGGTGAGAGGCAAAGAAAAAGAGTAAGGGAGAGTGCGATAGAGAGAGGAAAAAAAGAGAGTTAGAGAGAGAAAAGGAAAGAGAGCGAGATTGAGATTGAAAGAGAGAGAGAGAGACAGATAGAAAGAGAGATATATAGAGAGAGAGGGGGTGAGCAGGAGAAGAACATTAGGTAATTTTAAAAACCCTAAATTTCAGGGCATATAATTAAATTTAGTGGATGGCATCAAATTCCTTGGTGTGACACTTGACAGGAAATTTGATTGGAAAGGTCATATTAATAACATATACAAGAAAGGCACTATATCAATGGTACAATGTAGGAGAATTGTCGGTAAACCATGGGGCATCAAACCATGGGTAGCCAAATGGCTATATACTGCAATTATTCTACCTAGATTCTTTTTCGCAGCTTTAGTGTGGTGGAAAGGTCTAGAAAATAAAGGGAATAGTAATAAATTAAGGGTAATTTCAAAGACTAGGTTGTTTGATGATGACAGGAGCATTTTCAACTACACCCACCCTAGCTCTTGAAATCATAACCAATACCACACCACTTCACATTGAGCTTAAGGTCAGAGCACTAATCAGCTGCTACAGATTAGAGAGAGAAAGACAGATGGAAAGAGAGAGATATATAGAGAGAGGGAGAGAGAGAAAGAGAAAAATAAGGGAGAGTGAAATAGACAGAGGAAAAAAGAGAGTTAAAGAGAGAAAAAGAAAGAGAGAGAGAAAGACAGATTGAAAGAGAGATATATATAGAGAGAGTGAAAGAGAGGGATGGAGAGAGAAAGAGAAGTGGGAAAGAGAGAGAGAAAGAAAAGAGATGGAGAGAGAGAGAGATACTTGATACTTTATTTATTAAGTGTTACAGCATAGGACATGAATTTCCTTTCTACCTGCTATCACCGCAAATTAACTTAAGTTTAATTATGATAGAGAGTGAAGTTTAATGAAGATAGAGAGAAAGAGAGTGTGTGAGATAGATGAAGAGATGGAGGTAGTTGTTGGTTATACATATATATACAGACAGCAAAACAATGGCAAAGAGAGTGGAACAATTCATAGGACAGAGAGAGAGAAAGAGAGAGATCGACAAACAGGGACACAGACAGAGATGCATAGTAAAGAATGTGGTACAGTGAGGAAAGATATAGAGGGACTTAGTTAGCGAGATGGAGGGAGTGGGACATAGGCAAACATACAGAAAAACAATGGTGAAAAGAATAATACAGTGAAATAATTCATAGAACAGGGAGAGAGAGAGAGAGAGAGAGAGAGAGAGAGAGAGAGAGAAACGAAAGCTGTGTTCGCCATCTTCAGGCACAAAGCGCATGGTGTTGAGTGAAGATGCCGAAAAGGCAGAAAACGTATACAGTTTGGATAGACGAACCAGAATGACTTACTGACACATCGATCATATCGTGGGAAAATGTATTCAAGGACAAACGATGATTAAATAAAAAATGGTTATANTGGTTTGTCTGTCGGTCTTTCTATCCTTTTTTCGTATTTTTATTTATATTTCTGTCTTTCTTTCTTCCTGTTTATCTTTCTACATGCTTGTATTTCTGTCTTGTTTTCTGTTTGCAGTTCTTTCTTTCTAGTTACTTTTCTGTTTGTCTGTCTGACCGTCTTTTTTTCTTTCTTTCTCGCCCTCAGTCTGTCTTTCTATCCTTTTTTTGTATGTTTATTTCTATTTCTGTCTATCTCTCCTTCCGTTTATCTCTCTATGTGCCTATCTTTCTGTCTTTTTTTCTGTCGGAGGTGCGAGATTTACTGTGTGTTCTTGCGTTTCACACCTCGGGGACACGGTGTGAACCTAAGACGGAACTTTTTGTACCGTTTTATTGATTAAAAGAAGTAGAACCGGTCGGGCAGAGATGCCGAGGCACCGGCCCTGATTAATATCGTGTTAACATGAATTCTGCCCGATTGGTAAATTGAACCCGAGGCACCGGGGGCCGTTTACCGATTTCTCGCCATTATAATCCTGCCGGGTGGGATGTTGAACATTTTACAAAAGAATTATTTTCGGCGTGAATATCAACGCATTCTTGAATCAAAAATATATTTTATACATATTTACTTTGCAGATTTGCATTAAAATATATGCATTGCAATATACTTGCTATTTTTCTCTTCAGTACTAAACCTAACCTAATGGAAATATACAGGGTGTTCGGCTATTCGTGTTACAAACTTTGCCAGTAGATTCTACATTCAAAATGGAACCAAAAAGTTCTAATTAATTATGGTCTGAATCTCAACAGTTTCGGAGTTATTCCACTTTTTCTGATTTTTATGATTTTACGACCTTGCTTCAAATGAACAATGATAACTCCAAAACTAAAAGGTTTTGGACAAATCCGTTGATACCGTTGAAAACTACGTTAAATTTACAATAAGATGTGATCAATACTAAACATGTAAACGTTCGAGAAATAAGTGCTTTAGTAGCGAGAACTTTGAAAAAAGTTTTTTTTCAAAGTTGAAAAAGTTACTGTGGTGATTCTAAATTACTATTTCCAAACCGAGAGACCATCAATTTCAGAAAACGTACTCCATTTAATCTTCTTTTTAGTGGTGTAATTGCTGTGTAATTTCTTTTTTCAAAGATGAAGAAATTGTTGAAGGAAAGGAAAAAACCGTGGTTGACGGATTGGTAAGGTGGAAAAATTAATAATAAATAAAAATGATAAAACTAAATGAAAACTTAAAATGATGATTGGACTAAAAACGTTTTGAATAATAAAACTCTTTTATTCCGGAGAATAATAATAAAATAATTCCTTAATTAAAGTTGTATCGTGTTGATAAATAAGTAAACACTTTCACCATTTCGGCTTCGAACCCAAATTTTAAAAAAAGTTTAATAAATTTCCTTAATTTTTTTACTTTTTATTTGTTTTTTAATCTGTCCACCTTACCAATCCGTCAACCACGGTTTTTTTCCTTTCCTTCAACAATTTCTTCATCGTTGAAAAAATAAATTGAAAAGTAATTACACCACTAAAAAGGAGATTAAATCGAGTACGTTTTCTGAAATTGATGGTCTCTAGGTTTGGAAATAGTAATTTAGAATCACCACAGTAACTTTTTTACTTTGAAATTTTTTTCAAAGTTATCGCTACTAAAAAGCTTTTTTCACGAACGTTTACCAGTTGTGTATTGATCACCTGTTATTGGAGATTTAGCGTAGTTTCCAATGGTATCAACGGATTTGTTCAAAACCTTTTACTTTTGGAGTTATCATTGTTTATACGAAACAAGATCGTGAAATCAAAAAATCAGAACAAATGGAATAACTCCGAAACTACTTAGATTCGTACCATAGTTAATTAGGACTTTTTGGTTCCATTTTGAATGTAGAATCAACTGGCAAAGTTTTTAACACGACTAGACGTACACTCTGAATATTTACATAAGGTTAATGTTTAGCACTGAAGAGAAAAATAGCAGGAATTGCACAAGGCATCAACAGCTTCGTTGAAAACCCGGTCGAGCATTTTTCATTACTTCAATAAATAAATTAATTAAATAAGAATTACATAGAAAGATAAGGAGTTGGTTGGGGAAATATATACAAAGTGTCCTTTTTAGATGGCTCGGCTGAATTCCTCTTGAACAAATGACGAAGAAAGAAAAAATACGTTTTTAATGTTTTTTAGTCTAGTTTCAATTGTTTACCTATTTTGGAGAAAAATGATACAAGGTGCCTTAGGCGCAGTTCAACTTCAACGGTCAAACAACCCTATATATGAAATATTTTAAAGGATTTCTTTACGCTGAATAAGAATAGGTGCAATCGGATTTTAAATTGGCCAAAAATGACAAAGTTATGGCAAAAAGTGTGAAAAACCTCATTTCGTTTGTTTCGTTGTTATTTCCAGTAATGTGCTTCTTCATTAAATATCAATTGCCTTTATTGTTTACATTCAGTCATTGTTTGTCTTACTCTACTTTTAGTTGTCTGTCAGCTGTTCTGTAAATCGTTCTTTCCATCTTTCTTTTTATTCGCCTATCTGCTTGCTGGTTTGTCTGTCGGTCTTTCTATCCTTTTTTCGTATTTTTATTTATATTTCTGTCTTTCTTTCTTCCTGTTTATCTTTCTACATGCTTGTATTTCTGTCTTGTTTTCTGTTTGCAGTTCTTTCTTTCTAGTTACTTTTCTGTTTGTCTGGTCTGCCCGTCTTTTTTCTTTCTATCTCTCCTTCAGCCGGTCTGTCTATCTATCCTTTTTTTGTATGTTTATTTCTATTTCTGTCTATCTCTCCTTCCGTTTATCTCTCTATGTGCCTATCTTTCTGTCTTTTTTTCTGTTTGTAGTTCTTTCTTTCAATTTATCTTTCTGTTTGCCTGGTCTGCCCGTCTTTTTACTTTCTTTTTCTCCTTCAGCCTGTCTGTCTTTCTATCCTTTTTTTGTATTTTTATTACTATTTCTGTCTATCTCTCCTTCCGTTTATCTCTCTATGTGCCCGTCTTTCTGTCTTTTTTTCTATTTGTAGTTCTTTCTTTCTAGTAATGTTTCGTTTGCCTGGTCTGACCGTCTTTTTTTCTCTCCTTTTCTGTTTGTAGTTCTTTCTTTCTATTTATCTTTCTGTGCGCCTGGTCTGCCCGTCTTTTTTTCTTTCTTTCTCGCCCTCAGTCTGTCTTTTTATCCTTTTCTTGTATTTTTATTTTTATTTCTGTGTATCTTTCCTTCTGTTTATCTCTGTATGTGCCTGTCTTTCTGTCTTTTTTTCTGTTTGTAATTCTTTCTTTCTATTTGTCTTTCTGTTTGCCTGATCTGCCCGTCTTTTTTTTGTCTTTATCTCCTTCAGTCTGTCGTCTTTCATTACTTCTGTTCTTCATTACAGTCCTTCTGACAGTCTATCCATTTCTAGCCATAATGTTTCCTGCGACAGAAATTTTTTAATCTCAAGGAATGATATCTTGATAAGTTGGTTTTTATGACAGTAATGGTTGTGTCATACTGTTTATCCATTTGTCTATCTAATTATTTATTAATTATCAGTCTATCTATCTATTTTAACCTGCCATTCTTCGATATATATTGGTCTTACTTGATTTGCATGTCACTTGCAGTCAGAAAAGGCCAAGAAGTTGGATTTCAAATGGCTTTGGTTGAAACATCTCATGTTCGGTACACCAGCCTTTGAGATGAATTTAGGTCGATAATTTTGAAATAATCGATTCAGCCAGGATTCAATTTGATGTCCCTACGTGAACGTTTTGACTAAAATGTAGTATTCAAATACTAAACCACCATTTTAGACAACTTTCTGTCAGGCCGCAATATTCAAAAAGTGGCCATTTAAGTAAAGATGTAACAGGTGATAAAAAGTAGCCATTTGCTAAATCTAGCGGGTTTTTTTCCGAAGAATATTCACTTTAATTGGTGACTGATCAAACGGAAAGCAACAGCAACGTATCGTTTGTCAAAATCCGCCCAAATGTTAGAAGTCGGTGAATTTGATTGATGATGTTTTGAACTTCAAGCTTGATCCAGATGGCAGAGATATTGACACAGTCCTCCTGACTCAAAAATCAACAAAATTCCCATTGGTCAATCGTAATAGAAGTTTGTGTGGTGTTGAGTGACCGTTATTTGATGATTATTTGGAGGTCGTGAGATGCGATCTGGTGTGACGTAGGTTTTAGAAAAACATTTTCTTTATCGTTCCAACGTTTCGATGTTTACTGAGATCATCTTCAGAGCACGAAGTGTTTGTTTTCCGTGTAGATGTGTCATTCTTGTCTGTCGTGTTGAGAGTGCCGGAAACAAACACTTTGAGCCCTGAAGATGTTCTCAACAAAGATCGAAACGATGGCACGATAAAGAAAATGTTTTTCTAAAACCTACGTCACACCAGACCGTATCTCACGACCTCCAAATAATCAGTAATAGAGGTACTTCAATGAAAAGGGTCCTTCAGGTTTTACACATAAGGATAGGGATTCTGAGTCTTGACATTCCATGTTTATAACTAGCTGGGTTTCTAGCTACAATAATTTAATTCAATCCTATATTTTTCTCTGTACTTTACGGGCGAGATATCAATAGTTTATACAAAATCTACTAAAAATAAACTGTCCTTATAAATTTGTATTGAAGTTCACTGCCTCCTGAATATTTCATATTGGCATTTATCTGTTTAAATCAAATACTGGTTGATTTTTTTGTTTGTCAAGTTGTTGTTGTCGTATTTTGGCGAACAACCTTCGTCTTTAACCCGTTTTGGCGAAAGCTGTTATCCTTTCCCGGTAAACACGATAAACTTTAAACTATAACCAAATACTTGAGTCTTCTTTCATCGGAGGGGAACTTTCTCATGGACGGTAGAGTTGGAGATTGACAGGTATAAGGGAATTTCAGCCGAAGACGCTTTTGTCGGAGGCTCATCTGAGGGCGTTATGCAAATCCTTTTTGACGAAACATCATCAGTCCTGACGGACCCGCTTATTTACGATTTTTCCGGTCTGAAGCTCCTCTACTGGTCTCGGATTTAACGGGTTGGATTTATTTTCTAAATAAGAAAGCTTATAAACGGGACGAGTTTTTTTTAGCTTAATGACACCCAGAAAAATATTTCGGAAACATATTTTGGTTTGTGATATGCTAATTTTTTAATATCATATTTGGCTTCTTTTTATTTCGCTTTTTTCTTAGATCAAAAGCAGAAAATTGAGATTATTTTGCAGTTCGATCTCTGGTCTTTACTTAATAACTCGACACTGTAAAATTTGTTTCCGTTGATTCCAACATCGTGACCTTTCTTGTTTTCATTAACCATCTGTAGTACCGGTTTCCATTTTTCAACCCCTCTTCTTTTTTGTTTTGAAGAGCGTTATGCCTAAATCAGCGATTGTCCCCCCTTCAGATGGGTGTTGACATAAAAAAAAACCAACGATCTAAAGTGGATTGATGAGTACAATAAACTACAAATATTCAAAAAATTATAAAGTATTGAAATAATATAATAAATAAATAATGTAAACATAAAACATAATCCTTGTTCGATATAAATGCCTATTTATGTATTGAGTGTCATTTCCGAAAAACCTAACTTAAAATTATATCCATTCTATTTACTGGTCTGATTGTGCCGAAGGTCGTAGGTTCGAATCCCGCTCGTGATACTGGCGTTTTCATTTTAACCAACACCTTACATACAAAGAATAATTAATTAAAATATTAGTTCCTTCTCCTGCGGTCGGAATATATAATTGTTTATTCTCCAAATCCTTTTTGATTATTAAGTACTGGTTAAAAAAAGCCCAAAGGTACATCAATAAATAATCAGGCTTAGAAGGCATCCTTGAAGAACTCAGCCAAGTCTGCTTGATTTATAATATTGCCACCTTTCTACAAAAGTAACACTATTATATTAATAATAATTTTATTATAAAAGGGATGTTTTTACACTTTTTTTATATTTAAAATTTATGTTTTTTTTTTACTTTTCCCTGTGGTTTCTCGTATAATTTTTTTTCTTTTTGACAGAAAATTAAATGTAAAAATAAAACAAAATTACAATAAAACCACATGGAAAAATTATTAATAATAATTGTGTCGTTTTTTGAAGCAGGCAACAAAAAAGATCTTAAAATGCCAAGCTGCGGTTCCATCTCTTCCATTAAGAGAAACATTCCCTTTTTGTTAAGTTAAAAATTAAAAAATTTAAAATTTTCTAGCATTGTATAAATTCTTTTTTTTAATCTAAAATATTCTAGCATTGTATAATTTTTTTTCATCTAAAATTTTCTAGAATTGTATAAATTCATTTTTTTAAATCTACAATTTTCTGGCATTGTATAAATTCTTTTTTTTATTTAAAATTTTCTAGCATTGTATAAATTCATTTTTTTAATCTATAATTTTCTAGCATTGTATAATTTTTTTTCATCTAAAATGTTCTAGAATTGTATAAATTCCTTTTTATTTAATCCACAATTTTCTGGCATTGTATAAATTTTTTTTTATCTAAAATTTTCTAGCATTGTATAAACTCATTTTTGTAATCTAAAATTTTCTAGCATTGTATAAATTCTTTTTTTTAATCTAAAATTTTCTGGCATTGTATAAATTCCTTTTTTTAATCTAAAATTTTCTAGTATTGTATTTTTTTTCATCTAAAATTTTCTAGAATTGTATAAATTCCTTGTTTTTAAATCTACAATTTTCTAGCTCTGTATAATTTTTTTTAATCTAAAATTTTCTAGAATTGTATAAATTAATTTTTTTCCACATCCTACATGTAATTGTAAAATTTACACAATGTTTATAAATCCCAGGCCCTGAATATGATCTCAATAGAGATCGAAACGTTGGTACGATAAAGAAAATGTTTTTCTAAAACCTACGTCACGCCAGACCGCATCTCACGATCTCCAAATAATTAGTAATTAAAAAAGCTATTGCAACACTAAAAAGGATATTAAATGGAGTTTGTTTGCCGAAATTTGCTGGTCTCTAGGTTTGGAAATAGTAGTTTAGAATCACCATAGTAAGTTTTTCAACATTGAAAAAAAAATAGTTTTCTAAGTTCTGGCTACTAAAACGCTTATTTCACGAACGAATACAAGTTTTGTATTGACTCATCTTATTGGAAATTTAACGTAGTTTTCAAAAGTATCAACAGATTTGTCCAAACCTTATAGTTTTAAAATTATAATTTGAATATTATTTGAAGCAAGGTCGTGAAATCTTAAAAAATCAGAAAAAGCCGAAGAACTCTGAGAACAATACCGAAATTGGCTGAAAAATTTAAATTAAAATGAAACTTTCTAGTTATAGTGGCTCATATGAAAAAATTGGCTTGTTTGCCCATTGCGGAGGGTGGAGATCATTTCGAATCAAAATTAAAACACGTTTAATAAATTCATTCAAAATTTCTTTACTTAATTTTTTATTATTACAAATATTTCCAACTTACCAATCCATCAAACAGGTATCATCCATGAAAAAGTAATTAAAAGAACAATGACTCCCATAAAAAAGATTTAATTGGTGTACGTTTTCTGAAATTTGCTGGTCCCTTGGTTTGGAAATAATAGTTTAAAATCACCATAGTAAATTTTTCAATTAAAAAAAAAATTTCCGAAGTTCTCGCTACTAAAATTCATCGACGTTTACCATTTTAGTATTGATCACATCTTATTGAAAATTTATCGTAGTTTACAATGGTATCAACATATTTGGCCAAAACCTTTCAGTTTTGGAGTTATCATTGTTTATTTTTACATGATTTATGCACAAAAATATGGCCAATTTTGTAAATTCTTATTTTCTCAGCTTTTTAAGTCACAGACGTGCGCTAGGTCTCATCTTTTAGAATATTTTAAGCTGAACAAGATGGTTTTTTTAAATGTATTTCTATCTTCAGTCAGTTGGGTCAAATTTGCGAAAACATTAGGGTTCAAAATTTATGCATTTATTACATAATTATATATTATATCATATTATTTATGCATTTATTTTATTTGCAATTTATGCATCATCCCTCAAAATTTTCTTAAGTTTTTATTTTTTTATTATTATTAATGTGTGGTGATTAGTGACCGTTAATCGATAATTATTCAGAAATCGTGAGGTGCCGTCTGGTGTGGTGTAGGTTTCAGAAAAACATTTTCTTTATCGTGCCAACGTTTCGACCTTTATTGAGATCATCTTCAGGGCTCAAAGTGTTTGTCTTCTGTGTAATTGTGCCATTTTTGAGTGTCGTGTTGAGAGATGAAGGGCACTCTCAACACGACACGCAAAAATGGCACAATTACACAGAAGATAAAAACTTTCAGCCCTGAAGATGATCTCAATAAAGATCGAAACGTTAGCACGATAAAGAAAATGTTTTTCTGAAACCTACATCACACCAGACCGCATCTCACGATTTCTGAATAATTATTATTAATTGTTACACCTTCCAATCCTTTTTTTCTGTTCCTTCATCAATTTCTTCATATTTGAAAAATGTAATTAAAAAAGCAATTGCATCACTAGAAAGGATATTAAATGGAGTACATTTCATGTTACAGTAGAGTACATAGTAAGTTTTTCAGCATTGAAATTTTTTTTTCAAAGTTCTGGCTACTAAAACGCTTATTTGACGAAAGTTTACGAGTTTTGCATTGATCACATCTTATTAGAAATTTAACGTAGTTTTCAATGGTATCAACGGATTTGTCCAAAACCTTTCAGTTTCGGAGTTATCATTGTTTATTCACAGCAAGGTCGTGAAATCTTAAAAAATCAGAAAAAGGGCGAATAACTCTGAGAATAATACTGAAATTCATATTGCAAGACATTCATTCGAAATTTCCTTAAGTTGTTTATTTTTTATTATTTGTATCGTTCCACCTTAGCAATTCTTTAACCACGGTTTTTTCTTTTCTTTCGTCAATTTCTTTATATTTGAAAAAAGTAATTAAAAAAGCAAGAAATCTTAAAAAATCAGAAAAAGTGGAATAACTCAGAAACTCTATAGTTTAATGGGAATTTTTGATTCCATTTTGAATGTAGGATCTACTGTAATTTATATGTAACTGTATTGTTATTTTTGTTTCTCTGTGTATATTATTAATATATTTTTAAAAAAAGTTTAACTTCGATGATAACATTTGGAAGATTACTTTGTTAATAATTAAATTAATAGGTGGCAGAATTAACTGGCTGTCCAATTTAAATGTTTAATTTTGTGTTGTCATAAAATTAATTTAGTTTTCTTTTTATTATGGTAATTTTACTGTGATAGAAAGGAGATATAGCATTATCAAATAACTTGTACTATTTTACCTAGGTGATCTCAAAATCACATCAGCATCCTTCGAAATCTCTTGCTCGTCAATCACTGTTGTCTGAATTTGGTGTATGTTTTTCAAGCTGAAACATTCTTCTACAAAGAAGTATGTATTAGTTTGATAAATTTTCATACAGATTTCCCAATGAATGTTTTTACCTTCAGAAAAATTAGTTATTCAAGTCTGAAGAAGTGCCGTTGTGTTACAAAATACGCTCATAAAGGAATATATTGTAGGATAATTGTGGTCAAGTAAGTACAACACGGCGAGCATGCTTAACTAGCCGCATTGAATCTCAGTGAAAAGGGATTTGGAGAAGGCGGTAGGATTTGCAAGTGGGGACTTTAGTTCATTAGTTATGTTAAACAGAATCTTTGTGGAGTGATGTAGGTGACAAATGTCCCAGGTAGCCTGTGATTGAGACGTAAACAGAAGTGGAGTCTGCCTCGATTTGCATGAAAATAGATAGGGGAGAGGGTTTAGTAGCTTTGGTATTTACAAACTGTAGAGGGAAAGGCAGATGCAGGAGGTTTCCAAATGGCCGACCCGGCCCAACAATGTACGGCTAATAACGTGAACACGATCCATCAACTCCTCTTCCCTTGTTATCATTTGTAACAACCACAATACACACAAAACAACCCCAGGCCGGTCCATTGTCCTCCCGTCCACCGACGACTATTAAATATGGAAAAATATTGACGGGGCGACCGTTATATGTAGGGCGCGGCCGCAATCGCGCACTTCCGACTGCGAAACTGGCACGATTATTTTCACGCCATCTGTGACCTTTTAAATAAACGGGGCTTTATTGACAAAACTCATTTCCAGGCCCGGATCTGTTGAGAGTACCGCGGGGTGTGATTATCGGCCAATACCAACATGAACAACATGAGGGCAATAACATCAGAAATAGTTGTCACACTGACAACATTTCATTCATGCTATAGATAAACATGAATGTAACTGAATCACTCGTTTATTTCACAGATGGACAAATCNCTATCTTTTTAAAAAGGATGAACAAATCTTTCAACTGATCCGTCTAAAATTCTGGAAACAAGATCACCTCTCTAAATTGAGACCAACTTATTACATTCAACATTCCAGGTCCCTAGTCTTCACATTTTCATTATTTCTACTTTTTCTCACAAAGATATCTGTAAAAAAAATCAACATATATAAAAAACACATATCTGAAATTGCGAAATTGGGCGTTTTGCAGGTGTGGCACGGACTTTGATCAGATCTACACTTTTATAAACTTAAAAGCCTCCTACCTCATCTTATTATCCTCCTGTAATTTTATTTAACCGCTGCTGTAAAATGAGGTGCAGTAACGAATACTAAAATATTAAACTGATAAAACCGGCGGTCTGCAAGGGTGCATTCTCGGTCCAACCCTGCCTAACTATGCACCGCAATTTTCTAATACGAATCCAAAGCAACATCCACCAACCACGAACATCTTGAGTTTATCAAAGACTGGTTTCAAAAGTGGAGGTCTGTAGATGTAGATTTATTCAGGGTGTAACATACTGCGCTATTGTATCCCACGTTCTCTGCCTAAAACACACCGGTGAGTCCTATTTCATCGAGAAACTTGATTAATAGGCCCGGTTTCAATGTTTGAAGCTCTTCTATGGTCACATTGTACATCCCAAAGCACTTCCTCCTGCGAGCATGTGTAGCACAACAGTTGGTGTGTTGGAGTCTCTTCTGCCTCTACAGAGTCTGCACGTGCCGTCTTGGATTATTCCAATCTTCTTTAGTCCATTTAGCTTTCAGTGTCCTGTTAGGATTCGCAGTTTGTTCCTGCTTCCCGTGACACATTCTGTAATTTTTTTCTTCAGAAATTTGTTAAGAGATTCTTGGATTGTCTGTGTCCAATGAGTGAATTCCCTTGTTCCTCCATTTTCTTTTTGTCGTTCTGTTTGAGATACTCATTAATGGTGTGGGTTCCTATGCCACAGAAGGGTTCAGGTCCTGTCAGCGGTGTAGCAGTTCCTTTCCTTGCAAGGGTGTTCTCTTTCTCGTTACCTTCCCCTGCCATGTGTCCTGGGACCCTACAGGGGCTGACTTTGTTCTGCGTACCTAATATGTTTAATTTGGTTTGCAGTTCAGTACCATCTTTGAACTATTGATATTTGAGCTTAGTGCTTTGATGGCTGTTTGGCTATCTGGCATGATAACTATGTTCTTGTTTTTGTACCCGTTGTTCAGGTTGAGTTGGGTACATCTTTCGATTACATAAATCTCAGCTTGGAACATACTGGAGTATTTTCCCATGGGTCCTAAGTATTTGGTTATAAATACTCCTGCCCCTGTAACTTCTTGTGTTCTAGATCCATCTGTGTACCAAAGGACGGTTCCATTCTTAAAGGAGGTGTTTCCCTCTCGTTCCCAATCTTTTTTGCTACCTAGATTTATTTGGAAGTTTTTATTAAATTCAAACATCCTGTTCGGAGGACTGACTGAGAAAAAATATACACAGTATATATTTTATTGAAAAAATAGTTTAGTGAATTCCACCCAAGTCAGATGGTGGAAACGTCCCACGAGACTTAAGAAAACGTGGATAGCTATGAAAACTTTAAGATCTAAAAACTGCGTTGACCTTGAAAATTCAACTCTATACGAGTCACTACTGCGACTAATTTTGAGATACAGAGTGGTACTGCGCGGTTCTGCCAAGTCATGTAATATCCAGTGTATCCAATCGTTCCAATCAAAAGTCTTTAGACAATTTTATGCAGTTCTTGTACATCACTATCCATAACGACATCGACATCGCTTTTGTCAACGCACTGATCCGATCCTGCTTCCAAAAGTTCAACACGATCCTAACCTTAACTCCCAAACTCTTTCTACACTTTCCCATCCCGAAAACAACCCAGGTCGGCCTTAATCTCTGAAGACTCCGAGACCTCCTGGCCCTTTTAATCCCTCAAATTGAGTGATTAACCTGTATCATCCCTTAACACATATCCGTTATATGTATTTTGGTATGTACAGGCTTCAAATGAATTTTATTTCAAAAATTGTGAACCATTGCACCGTATAATAACTGAGGAAGTCTGTAAATTTCACAGATGAGCAAGCTCGACTGACAAATCTGCAGCTGTACAGTAAACAACAAAAGGCAACAGGAAAGGACCACCCCACTGTGAACAGTTCAGAAAACTGTTGTAATTTTATTCTCTTTGATAATTCTGGTCCGTAGAGTTTCGCTTTGTTGGTACTTGATGAAAAAAAGAATTGAATGATTTTTTTAAAGATATACCAAGATGCACAAAAACTAAATATATTTATAAAAATTATTGGGATTCTTACGTCTACAATAGGCAGATTCGAACGATTGGAAACTACCAAACTTCAGAATACCATAAAATTTCGATCTTGAAACTTAGGAGATACTTTAAAATTTATATTCTGATCGTTACCGATTATTTTGTTTTGAGTTAGTCTGTTAAACTCATTTCGGCATTTTGCCATCTTCAGTGATCAGTAAAGTTATTAAAAAACACGGTTGTCCAAAAAATACATAAGCCATCACTGATGATGTCTGATAGTTCAAGCAATGATATCAAAATGGTAGGGAACGACCAAACTGTAGGTTCATCACCAAGAATGTGTTAATAAAAATGAGTTTATTTATTAAATGGCACGTTCACCTAAACAGTATACAGACCAACGATTGATGATGTCGAGAAGCCGACGCACGTCTGACAGACCAAAGCAGCGAGATGAGTGATCTATCAGACACGTTAAGGCTTCTCGCCGTCTTCAGCGGTTTAACAAATTTAACAAATAACGCAGAGACCAACAATTAATTATGTTGAGAAGCCTGACGTAGCAAATAGCTCGGATGGTAGACCAAAATGGAAAGAAACAACCGAAATACTGTTTAACGCTCATGTATACCTCGCTCATTATTCGTATGTAAGCATCTCGCCATGTGCAGTGTTGAGTTTACTTATTAAAGAGAAGGATTGGTCAAATATACAGATCAAACATTAATAATGTCGAGAAGCCGTTTGACAGCATAAAAAGCAAGGAGGGCAGTCTGCAATGTTAGAAATTACTAAATTTATTAGATTTCGTGGCCCGATTGACCAAATAACATCTTTCAATTAATTAATCTTTATGTAAGATATTTAATTAGAAATCGTGAGATGCGGTCTGGTGTGATGTAGGTTTCAGAAAAACATTTTCTTTATCGTGCCAACGTTTCGCTCTTTATTGAGATCATCTTCAGGGCCTGGGATTTACAAACATTGTTTACATATAACAATTAAATTTTGGATGTGGAAAAGTGAATTTATACAATGCAAAATATATTGTTTATATATTCAATCAAAGTATTTCTACTCAATACAAATAAATATCAATTAAAAGTCACTAATCACCACACATTTATTAAGATATTGGTTGAGATAAAAAAATAGTGTCACGACAGGAATTCGAACCCACGACCTTCGGCTAAATACGCCGCTGCTCTACCAATTGAGCTATCGTGACTTCGATCCACTCGGGCACCAATTCCCCCAGAAGATCGTGGGTTCGAATCCCGATCGTGACACTAGCTTTTTCGTATCAACCAAAACCTTACATAAAAATGTTAATTGATTGAAAGAAGTAAGTCGGTCAATTAGACCACTAAATATAATGGATTTAATAAATAAAACGAGGTATAACTTCACTTACAGCTCCCCGTGGCCACTTGGTCATTACACGACATTTGAAAAATGGCAAAAAGGAGGGAAAAATCAAAAGGTGGGGTTGGGATGGGAAGTTAGTGTCCGAGTGGTTCGAGAGCACGATAGCTCAAGTGGTGAGCAGCGGCGTATCGAGCCGAAGGTCGTGGGTTCGAAACCCGTTCGTGACACTGAATTTTTATCTCAACCAATACCTTTCATAAAGATTAATTAGGCAGAAATTACTAAACTACAGGTTCGTCATCTTGCTATCTATCAATCGAGTTTATCATCTTGTGGCTAGGCTAAAACGAAAATTCGATTTAAGATTTTAAAAAACATACAGCGTGAATAATTTTTTAAGTGAAAAATAACGACTATTTTGATTTCTGTATTTGTTTCTAATGTATGAGGGGGGAATTCGGAAAAACAAACATGTATACAAACTTAACAAAAAGGATGATCATTTGGTATCAAATTGTCCAAAAGAATTTTATTTGGTCGATTTGCCATGAATGAAAGGGACAAGTGTTGGGTTATTTGAATGGGCGAGCTTGAATGGACGGATGGCTTTGGGGTGGCGTGTATGAAACGGCGAAGGGTTGAACCGTATCGGACCTGGATCTGAAATTGAGTACCTCGTACTCCCGGGTACAAAACCGACGACACAGATGGGCCGATATCCGCGGTAACGACCGCATTGTCGCCCTGCCGGATTAGCAACCCGAGCCTTCATCGGGACAACAATGTCACCACGGACCCCCTAAAGCCCTGTTTGTCGAGTTTGTCAAACCGTTTTGCCAATGGCATATTTTCAAAAATGGTCCCGAAACAAAACAGAAGATGGCAATCGCCGTCTTTTGTGGACGGTCGCAATTTTTCGACAACTGTCAGTCAACAACGGCTGGGCCTCCTTCGAAATCCGATTACCTCCGCCGTTTCCACTCCCTTTTCGATTATCAGTATCTTTTTAGGCGTTACAATATGACAAACAAAAACCAATGCTTTACAAACAAATTAAACCCAAAAATATGCCTTTTTAGGCAGACCGTCGCAGACATAGACAAAATATTATGCAAGATACAATTTTGTTACAAAATTTTAGGTTTATTACACACATAAATTTTTAATCGATAGTTATTAGTTTCTTGAGAGAAAAATCGATAGAAGTATTGTATATATTTCAAATGACCCGGACTGCGTACTGCTGAAGATTCGTCTTCTGCAAATCTTGAGATTTTGTTGCGGCTTGAGCATAAAAATAACTATCAAAAGATCATGAGAAGATTTAATTTTTTTCCGAAGTTTAAAGGTGCTTAAATCCTATTGCAAGATAGCGAAGTGATGTGCGGTTTTGTATTTATAATTTTGGTTTTCCGTCCACATCATTTGGTCTGTCAGACTTTTCGACATAATCAATAGTTGGTCTATGCTATTAGTCAACAATGCCCTTTAAAAAGTCAGCTAACCACTGAAGACGGCGAGAAAGTTTCACGTTTCGGATAGACGAGGTCATATCTTTTAAAAAAATAGTTCCCATTCACAGTTTGTTGTTTTACGGCCTGGATCAAGCTTAAAGCTCATCATCAGGTTGAATAATTTACAACGGCTTCTGTTGGAGGTGGTTAATGGGAATTTCAACGTACGATCTCTGAGCCAAATGAAACCAGTAGCCAGTTGGGTCCATGGGTGAGAAGAACCCGCTGGTATCATGGTACCAACGCTGGTACCGATGGTATCATGGTATTCCAAATCCCCCTGTTCAGATGACACAAACCAGGCTTTTCTACAGTCGGTAATTCTGAAGTTTATGAGCAATTAGTGGACCTAAGCCGAAAAAAACCAAAACCTGAAATTACTTCTTTACCATTAACATTTCGACAGGGGTTTATAGGAAGTTTTTTGTTGCATGTGGTGAGTAGAAACACCTCCTAAAATTTTGACACTTATCGCCAGCCACTCTGTACAAGGTCAAGAACACTAGATCATCTAAAAGAATTCCTACAAACATTTAATATTTTATACTCTAACGAAAATTGTACATTAGAAAACAAACAAATTCCTATAAACCCCTGCCAAATCTCAACGGTAAAGAAGTAATTTCAGACTTTTTTTTACTTAGGTCCACTAAATTACTTATAGTCGTTACAAGGTGGGATCTGCTGTTTGCTTACGTTCTTTCAGATGACACAAACCAGGTTTTTCTATAAATCTATGAATTCAGTAATTCTGAAGTTTATGAGTAATATAGTGGGCCTAAGTCGAAAAAAGCCAAACCCTGAAATTATTCTTTACCGTTGAGATTTTGACAGGGGTTTGTAGAAAGTTTTATGTTGCATGTGGTGAGTAGAAACACCTCCTGAAATTTTGACACTTGCCGCCAGTCACTCTGTACAAAGTCAAGAACACTAGATCATCTAAAAGAATTAATTAATATTTTATATCCAAACAATTAACATTTTATATCCTAACGTAAATTTTGCTTTTGAAAACACTAACTTCCCATAAACCACTGAAGTACGGTTAAGAAGTAATTTCAGATTATTTTTTACTTAGGTCCACTAAATTGCTGATAGTTGTTACATGGTGGGATCTGCTGTTTTCTTACGTTCTTTCAGATGATCCAAACCAGATTTTTCTACAATCAGTAATTCTGAAGTTTATAAGCAATGTGTGGTAATTAGTGACCGTTAATCGATATTTATTTAGAAATCGTGAGATGCGGTCTGGTGTGATGTAGGTTCTCAATTAGAGAACTCTTTTGTTGAAATGCAGACAACACAAAACCCTGAAGAAAACCAACATTTCGAGCCCTGAAGATGATAATAAAGATCGAAACGTGGGCACGACAAAGAAAATGTTTTTCTGAAGCTTCATCACACCGGACCGCATCTCACGATTTCTAAATAAATATTTATAAGCAATTTAGTGGACCTAAGTCGAAAAAAAACCAAAACCTGAAATTACTTCTTTACCGTTGAGATTTTGACAGGGATTTGTAGGCAGTTTTTTGTGTTGCATATGGTGACAGAAACACCTCCTGAACACTTATCGCCAGCCACCCTGAATATGTAAATATCGTCTACATAGCATTTTCAAAAAAAGGACAAATTTAATTAATTTATTATTTGATTTGTAAAGAATTTAAGACGCATATATTTAAGAGGTCTATGATATAATTTTTTAAAAATTCATTAATAAAATTCTACTTTATCTTTTTTAAAGGTGAGGTCGGTTCTGGTTCCTTGTTGGATCTGCAGGCGGGTGTCGCCTTCTTGACATCATCAGCGGTTAGTCTGTACGCTATTTGGTTAAACCCTTTAATAAAAGGGCGATGAAAGATGTTATTTGGTCAATCGGACTCCTTGATTTTTATGCTGTCAAACGGCTTCTCGACATTATTAATGTTTGATCTGTATATTTGACCAATCCTTCTCTTTAATAAGTAAACTCAGCACTGCAGATGGCGAGATGCTTACATATGAATAATGCGCGAGGTAATTAAACAGTGTTTCGGTTGTTTCTTACCATTTTGGTCTACCGTCCAAGCTATTTGCTACGTCAGGCTTCTCAACATAATTAATTGTTGGTCTCTGCGTTATTTGTTAAATTTGTTAAACCGCTGAAGACGGCGAGAAGCCTTAACGTGGCTGATAGATCAATCATCTCGCTGCTTTGGTCTGTCAGACGTGCGTCGGCTTCTCGACATCATCTGTCGTTGGTCTGAATACTATTTGGTCAAACGTGCACTTTAAAAAATAAATCCACTTTTATTTAACCATTCTTGGTGATGAACCTACAGTTTTGTCGTTCACCATTTTGGTATCATTGCTTGAACTGTCAGACATAATCAGTGATGGCATATGTATTTTTTGGACAACCGTGTTTTTTTAATAACTTTACTGATCACTGAAGATGACAAAATGCCGAAACAAGTTTAACAGACCAGCCCAAAACAAAATAATCGGTAACGATCAAAATATAAATTTTCAAGTATCCCATAAGTTTAAAGATCGAAAACTTATGGTGTTCTGAAGTTCGGTAGTTTCCGATCGTTCCATTCGGCCTATTCTAGACGTAAGAATCCCAACAATTTTTATAAATATATTTAGTTTTTTTTGCACCTTGGTATATCTTCAAAAAAATCATTCAAAACTTTTTTTCATCAAGTACCAACAAAGCGAAACTCTACGGACCAGAATTATCAGAAAGAATAAAATTGCGGCAGTTTACTGAACAATTCAGAGTGGGGTGTTCCATTGTTCTTTTCCTGTTGCCTTTAGTTGTTTACTGTACAGCTGCATATTTTCAGTCGAGCTTGCTCATCAGTTAAATTTACAGACTTCCTCAGTTATTATACGGTGCAATGGTTCACAATTTTTGAAATAAAATTCATTTCAAGCCTGTACATACCAAAATACATATAACGGATATGTGTTAAGGGATGATACAGGTAAATCACTCAATTTGAGGGATTAAAAGGGCCAGGAGGTCTCGGAGTCTTCAGAGATTAAGGCCGACCTGCGATGTTCTCGGGATGGGAAAGTGAAGATAGAGTTTGGGTTTTAAAGTTAGGATGGTGTTGAGCTTTTCGAAGCAGGATCTTATTTTCATCAAGTCCCGAAAGAGAGAAACTATACGGACCAGAATTATCACGGAGGTTCAAAATAATTTTGTCAACAAAAATCGGTGAAAAATAGTTTAGTGTATAAAACATTTGTTGAGAAAAGGGCAATAAATAAATAAAATAATTATTTATAGATCGTGAGGTGCGGTCTGGTGTGACGTAGGTTTAAGAAAAACGTTTTATTTATCGTGCCAACGTTTCGATCTTTATTGAGATCATCTTCAGGGCTCGAAGTGTTTGTCTTCCGTGTACATGAATCATTCTTGTCTGTCGTGTTGAGGGTGCCTTGAGAATAAAGTAATAAAGTGCCTTGAATTTTTCGCGGATGGTATCGGATTCTTAGATTTTTTAAAAAGTCAAAAAAGGTGAAACGTTTTAAGAAGTTTAAAAGTTTAATTTTCAGCCGTCATTTTAAACAGAATTTTCCGATTCGTTACGGAAAAATTTACATGCAGATGCGACCGACTTTCAATTGTCGAAGCTTTGATTTAGACATCGGACGGAATTAATTGTCATGGGTTTGGGGGTTGGGGGTGTTTCAATGGAGAGGCGAAAAGTCGATTTGTGCCCAGTTTCCGCCCTCACAATGCTTCCTCATCAGCCGCCCCCACGTCCACGGGTCACAAAACAATCTTACGACCAGTCTATCAATTATTTTGTACGGCAACGCTCGTATTTCAATGTACGATTTCCTCCCTCGATGGGAGAATAAATATTACGGTCGAACTCAATATAGCACAGCTGGTAGATTTATAAGCAAACAGAATTTTGAAAAATTTTGACAGTTGAACCATGGTGTAAAAACATTACGGTGCTTCAACCCTTTTATTCTTTTATTATAAGATTTTTTTTCAAGCCCACATTATATCAAAATGTGTGGTGGTTAGGAATCGTTAGTCAATGATTATTCGGTATCGTGAGATGCGATCTAGTTTTAGAAAAACATTTTCTTTATCGTGCCAACGTTTCGATCTTTATTGAGAACATCTTCAGGCTTCAGGGCTCAAGGGGGGAGCAATAAATAAATAAAATAATTATTTACAGATCGTGAGATGCGATCTGGTTTTAGAAAAACATTTTCTTTATCGTACCAACGTTTCGATCTTTATTGAGAACATCATCAGGCTTCAGGGCTCAAGGAGGGGGGAGCAATAAATTAAAAAAATAATTATTTACAGATCGTGACATGCGATCTGGTGTGACGTAGGTTTTAGAAAAACATTTTCTTTATCGTGCTACGTTTCGACCTTTATTGAGATCATCTTCAGAGCACGAAGTGTTTGTTTTGTCATTCTTGTGTGTCGTGTTGAGAGTGCCAGTGACTGGCAAAAAAACTTTGAGTCCAGAAGATGATCTCAATAAAGATCGAAACGTTGTCTCGATTAAGAAAATGTTTTTCTAAAACCTACACCAGACCGCATCTCACGATCTCCGAATAGGTATGTCAAAAGCTTTATTGACAAAAAATCAGATCACTTACTAGGCCACTAACAGATATACTTTTAGCAATTATGGGCCTGAAAATTATAATTTTATTTAACTTAGTATCGTCTAAATTGTATTGTTATTACATATTTGGCATGCTTTTCAGAGTTCAAAATTATGAATTATTTTGGGATGACGCGAAGATCCAGGTGGTCCATTCAGTCAGTTTAATACCCAGAACTCTTTCAAAGGGAGATAATCTTGCAGTTCGTCTCGCTTTTTGTCAGGGTTGAAAGCATATTTTCGCCTAAAGGCGAATTTTGGAACTGTGATATAACAGGATGATGGAAGAAGGGCTGAGGGGCCTCAACCCTCCAGGTACGGCTCGAGGTATGATAAACATATTTTCTTCATATTAGAGAAGACTGTATCAAATTGGACGGATTTGGGTTAGCGTCAATAACAAAGACCACACACGGGTTTTTTCTTGTCAAATGGACAGAGGTTACGAGTTTAAAACTGTTCCGAAGATTTCATAAAAATTATTATGGGAATTCTTTACCTAGGCGATTCTGACGAATTCCAAGGGACATAATTTGATAGCTTGTCCGGCTCGGATAATCCGTGGGTCTCCGTTTCATTACAGGATTAGCCGATTCGGAAAGGGGGATTTGCCTAATGGGGAAAAACATTTTCGCTCCCTATGTTATTACAAGTGCGGGTCCTAAACAAACTTATTGTCCTTTTCCAGGACATCTGTCGTGTCCGAATCCTTCCCGCCCTCGGGGCTTTCGCCCATGGCGAGGAAGATCGAATCACGGGAAAGTATTAAATCAAAATTGTTTATCATAAATGAGTGAGGTTTGTTTTTGGTTTATCGACTAGGGGAAATTTTGATTTGCATGAATATGCAGAACCTTATTTAACCGCGAATATTACTTACACATTTTTTAATTAAATATTGTTTTATTTATTTATCGCACTTTTTCAATAATTTTTTTATATACTAAACTATTTAACAGAGTTTTTTGTTGTCAAAATAATTTTGAAACTGAAGAGGAGCCAGGCGCGAAACTTAATAAACCGTAATTTACAAAACTGTCATAAATAGTTTAGTTAAAAACTTTGTTGAAAAGTGCAATAAATAAGTGGAATTAATTTAATAATAAAAATTAATTTAATATAAACAAACGATATTTAACTCGCGAACACTCTGGATTAAGGTCCTGAAGAAGAAAACAAAATTCAGTTGTTATAGTTAAGTTTTCGACTCATTTAAAGTCATCATAAAAAAATGTTAAATATGTCTACTAATTGACATATTTTCGGTTTTTATTCCTTGAAAACCGACTCAGCCCCAACATTGCCAGGGGCTGACAATCTTTAAACATACTTTAAAAAAATTTTATGATGACTTTAAATAAATCGAAAACTTAACTATAACAACTGAATTTGCTTTATTCTTCAGGACCTTGATCCAGAGTGTTCGCGAGTTAGATATTGTTTGTTGATATTAAATTAATTTTTATTATTTCTGATTACTTTGACTTTGACTTCTTTACAAGCATACAGACTATTTCTTTTTATAATTGTCCAGCACTAGCTGACAGAAGGCATTTTTTGATATATTTTTAATCTATCCTTTAAACAAATTACATATTTTATTTACCAATAAATAGAATAATGAGCGAAAGAAATGAAATTTGTCCAAATATTGATTGTTTTTTCATCTAAATTGTAATAAATTGAAACAAAAAAATTAAAGGCAAAAATTTTATACACTACTTTGAAATAAATATAGTTGTATTATATAAAATATAATTTTTCTATTATGTACAATATTGTATTATTATTATACAAAATATTTTTGTTCTTGTTAGTTTTTTCAATTTTGTGGATCTACTATTTAAATTGGTTATAACGTTGTGATTTATATTCTTTGTAAAAAGATTATTGATTCGTATGTATATGTATGAATAAGTAATAAATAAATTACAGTAGTTTTAATGAAAAAAGGTCTAAAAATCTCATTAGAATCAGATTAATCCTAACCAATCTCTTGTTGCATTTTCTCAATGTTGATTCGAATATTGATAAATTGGACGGATTCGTGGGAAATCGATACTGATTGACATATTTAAGTTTTTTACAGGCGATCTCAAATTTCCTTGAGTACTTTTTTCACTCACGAAAACACTGGATCAAGGTCTTGAAATAGAAAGCAAATTCAGTTGTTACTGCTAAGCTTTCAAATTATATTAAGTCAACATCAGTGCAAAACAATCGTCTATGATTGACATATTTAAGTTTTTTTACTGGCGATCTGAAATTCCTTGAAAACCGACTCAGCCCCAACATTGCCAAGGACTTGTCAATCATGGGACACATTTCAAATTTTTTGCGCTGATGATGACTTTAAATAGGTCGAAAACTAGACTATAACAACTGACATTGCTTTCTTCTTCAAGAACGTGGACCAGAGTGTTGGCAAGTTATTTAATTTTAAATTTAGTTAACTTTGTTAAAAAGTACAATAAATAAGTAACAAGTAGAAGTGACAGAAGAACAAAATAAAAATAAAAACTGTATTAAATATTGTTTTCAGTATTAGAAATATCGACCACTTTTTTCACTCACGAAAACACTGGATCAAGGTCTTGAAATAGAAAGCAAATTCAGTTGTTACTGCCAAGGTTTCGAATTATATTAAGTTATCATCAGTGCAAAACAATCGTCTATGATTGACATATTTAAGTTTTTTTTACAGGCGATCTTAAATTTCCTTGAAGACCGAATCAGTCCCAACACTGCAAAGGATTCAATCATTAGACATACTTCAGATTTTTTACCCTGATGATGACTTTAAATAGGTCGAAAGCTAGACTATAAGAACTGAATTTGCTTTTTTCTTCAAGACCTTGGACCAGAGTGTTCGCGAGTTATTTAAATTTAAAGTACTTTGTGGAAAAGTACAATAAGTAATTAATGTATAAAAGTGACAGGACAACAAAGTACCAATAAAAACTGTATTAAATATTGTTTTCAGTATTAGAAATATCGACCAATTTTCTCACTCACGAAAACACTGGATAAAGGTCTTGAAATAGAAAGCAAATTCAGTTGTTACTGCCAAGATTTCGAATTATATTTAGTCATCATCAGGGCAAAACTATCGTCTATGATTGACATATTTAAGTTTTTTTTTACTGGCGATCTGAAATCCCTTGAAAACCGACTCAGCCCCAACATTGCCAAGGACTTGTCAATCATGGGACACATTTCAGATTTTTTGCGCTGATCATGTCTTTAAATAGGTCGAAAGCTAGACTATAACAACTGAAATTGCTTTCTTCTTCAAGACCTTGGTCCAGAGTGTTCGCGAATTATTTAAATTTAAAGTTTGTTAACTTTGTAAAAGTACAGTAAATAAGTAACAAGTAAAAGTGACAGAAGAACAAAGTAAAAATAAAAACTGTATTAAATATTGTTTTCAGTATTAGAAATATCGACCACTTTTTTCACTCATGAAAACACTGGATCAAGGTCTTGAAGTAGAAAGCAAATTTAATTGTTACTGCCAAGCTTTCGAATTATATTAAGTCATCATCAGTGCAAAACAATCATAAATGTTTCTAATGATTGATATATTTAAGTTTTTTACTGGCGATCTGAAATGTCCTTGAAGACCGGCTCAGCACCAACATTGTCAAGGGCTGTCAATCACTAGACCTATTCAGATTTTTTACTCTGATGATGACTTTAAATAGATCCAAAGCTAGACTATAACAACTGAATTTGCTTTCTTCTTCAAGTCCTTGGACCAGAGTGTTCGCAAGTTAATTAAATTTAAAGTTAGTTGAAAAGTACAATAAATCATTAATATGTAAAAGTGACAGAACAACAAAGTACCGATAAAAACTGTGTTAAATATTGTTTTCAGTATTAGAAATATCGACCACTTTTTTCACTCACGAGAACACTGGATCAAGGTCTTGAAGTAGAAAGCAAATTCAGGTGTTACTACGAAGCTTTCGAATTGTATAAGTCATCATCAGTGCAAAACAATCGTCTACTGGTTGACATATTTAAGTGTTTTACAGGCGATCTCAAATTTCCTTGAACCTGGTCCACTCAGCCCCAACAGTGCCAAGGACTGTCAATCTTTAGACATATTTCAGATTTTTTGACCTGATGATGACTTTAAATAGTTCGAAAACTTGATTATTACAACTGAACTTGCTTTCTTCTTCGAGATCTTGGCCCAGAGTGTTCGCGAGTTAAATAATGTTTGTTTAGATTAATTTTTATTGAATACTTTGAGATTGACTTCTTCACAAGCATGAACTTTCCTATACACACAATTACAGCCAATGAGGATGATCAACACGTGGCTTTCGAGTCAACAGATTAAAATATCAATAAAATCCTCTCTAAGTCAGTTGTTCTTAAAATTGTTGAATGGATCTTTTTGACAACCTGGTCCACCTTTATAAATACATAGACCATTCCTTGTGCTTCTTTAATCGTCCAGAACAGCAGAAAATCAAGTTCGATTTTTCGGCCTGCGATTATTCCCCAAAATGTGTTACAAATATTTTTTCAACTTCGTCCCCAGGAATTGTAAAGAAAAATCACTTACATTTTCTGGCTGTATAATCCTGATCTAAGCTAAACCTTAGAAAAAAAATATAAAATAACTAAAAACTTACCTACTTATTAACTACTTTTTTAACTGAATCACTAACAGATTTTCTAATTGAATGACGTTTTTATTCATGTCATTCATTGATTTTTTTTAATGTTAAAATCCACGACTTTGATTGTTTTCAAGATTTTTGAAGAATTGTAACACGCTTCGCTAGAAAAGGGGTGTACATCGCAAGTAATATTTCTCGTTATACACATCACCCCGGGTCCCTTTTGTTACAACAACATCCAACGTATCCTCATTTAGAACGACATTTCAATTTCCCTTCGTTACGATATCAATGAGAACCGGAACATATCGGATGAGAGGCACAATAAATACAATAGTTCCCCTCGCCACGTCACCCCGAAGTGTACAAATCTCTTATTTTATAAATGTGTGTGTGTGTGTGTGTGTGTGTGTGTGTGTGTGTGCGAGCGAGTAGTCGCCCGCTACCCTCATCCCTTTTCCTCAAAGGGGAATTCTCCAACTGGACCCATAGTGTAACCCGGGAGACTTCCTGCCGAGGAAGAGTCACAATAGGCTCATTGTAACGGGGAACCTGCATCAACAAGGCTAAACCAATATTTGCCGACCTTCCCATTCTCCCCTGTTCCTATTTGTAAATTATCTTTCAAACCAAAGTGTTAGGAAGAAAAATATTTGCAGGAAGTAGAAAGGAACCGCCCGCATTCCGGGGATTTGTTTTCTCATCTGTTGAGCCGAAATTGGTCCTCACCCATTGGAAATAAATGGGTTTTTTGAAAAAGTGACAGAAAAGTGTGACGGCACTTTATTTTGAAGGGGTTTTCAGATGTGGAATAGTTTTAAAAATTCAACGGTCAAATCAAAATAAAACTTCAAGACGAAATTAGTTAAACTTCTAGGGATAAATGGGACTTGAGTTTAGGTTGAGATGAAAAATACCCTCAAGAGCGGGTTTCGAACCCACGACCTTCGGCTAATACGCCACTGCTCAAACTTTTAGGGGTGAAACAGGTGGAAGGATTATCAAGCTAATCTATTTAAATGTTAGTGTTGTAATAAAATTAATTTAGCTAGTAAGAAATTAATGATTGAATGTAAAACTTTCTTCTTTTTATCATTTATTATTGTATTAGTTTATGCAGATGATTTTAAAATTTGCACCTCTAGAAAATCAACACTCTCTTTTTTTGCAGCAATCTATTGCTTAACTTAATTTATTGTTTCAAATTAACCATTTAAATTTAAATGTAGGTAAATACGCAGTAATTTCCTTTAATCGTTCTTCCAATGTCATTCTATATAATTATTCTCTGAAAAAAACCAAAATCCCACACTAAACTTGTCAAAGACTAGCAATAGCAAGTTGGAATTTAAGGAATTATCAGTGCTAATAAAAAGCTCTTAAAATTCTGGGCTTTTTATAAGAAAAATTAAAACACTGTTACAGGAAACACTAGTAATTTTTATAGTCCCAATTCTTCACTGACATTGAACAAAACTCTCATTTTTCCTATCCTTCAATTTTCTACAGTTGTATGGAATCCACACTTTTCTTCTCAATCTGAATTTTGAGATAAAGTCTCAAATAAATTTATTAGAATCCTTCATTTTCAATTTTCTCTCCTTTCACTCAGAACAGTCTTTTTCTTTCTATAATTTTCCAGCATATTAACCATCCCTTTTGTAAAACAAATTACACATTTTATTCGTCAATAAATAGAATAATGAGAGAAGAAAATACAATATGTCCAAATATTTATTGTTTCATCTACATTTTAATAAATTTAAACAAAATTAAAGGCAATAATTTCATAGATTGTTTTAAAATAAATATAGTTGTATTATATAAAAAATCTACAACGTTGTATATTATTATATAAAATATATAAATATATTTATTTAGAAATCGTGAGATGCGGTCTGGTGTGAAGTAGGTTTCAGAAAAACATTTTCTTTTTCGTGCCAACGTTTCCATCTTTATTGAGATCATCTTCATGGGGCACTCTAGACACGACACGCAAGAATGGCACAATTACACAGAAGACAAACACTTTGAGCCCTGAAGATGATCTGAATAAAGATCGAATCGTTGGCACGATAACGAAAATGTTTTTCTGAAACCTACTGCACACCAGACCGCATCTCACGATTTCTAAATATATAAATATAGTTGATTGTTTTTTTTATATTATTAGACACAAAACATATATATATTCTTTTGTCCCAGAAATCGACGCTTTTTTTCTCAATTTGAATTTTTAGATCAAGTTCAAAATATATTTGTTAGAATCCTTCATTTTCGATTTTCTCTCTTTTCATCCTCAGAAGAGTCTTTTTCTTTCTATAATTTTCCGGCACTGGCTGAAAGAAGACGTTTTTTTAATCTATTTTTAGTCTATCCTTTTGTAAAACAAATTACATATTTTATTCGCCAATAAATAGAATAATAAGAGAAGGAAAAAGACAAATGTTGATTGTTTTTTTCCATCTAAATTTAAATAAATTTAAAGATAAATTAAAGGCAATCATTTTATAGATTGTTTTAAAATAAATATAGTTGTATTATATAAAATATAATTCTTCTATTATATATAACATTGTATATTCTTATATAAAATACACCATTATAGTTGATTGTTTTTTAACATTATTAGACATAAAACATATATATTTTTTTTGTCCCAGAAATCGACACTTTTTTTCTCAATTTGAATTTTTAGATCAGGTTCAAATTATATTTGTTAGAATCCTTCATTTTCGATTTTCTCTCTTTTCATCCTCAGAAGAGTCTTTTTATTTCTATAATTTTCCAGCACTAGCTGACCGAAGGCGTTTTTTGATCTATGTTTAGTCTATCCTTTTGTATAAAAAATTACATATTTTATTCGCCAATAAATAGAATAATAAGAGAAGGAAAAAGACAAATGTTTATTGGTTTTTTCATCTAAATCTAAATAAATTTAAAGATAANTTTTTACGAGGGTTTGCACAAGCAGTGGTCATATCAACCCTCAGGGAGCCGGGTTTTTTTTTTTGAAAAAAAAAACATTTAGTATTGTAATAAAATTAATTGAGCCGGTAAGAAATTCATGGTTGAATATAAAACGATCTTCTTTTTACCATTTATTATTTTTTTAAGATTATATCGATTATCTTAAAGAGAAGAAAATGAATTATGCCAAAATATTTATTGTTTTTCCATCTAAATTTTAATAAATTTAAAGAATACTTAAAGACGTTAATTTTATAGATTGTTTTAAAATAAATATGTGTTATATAAAATATAACTATATAAATATAGTTTATTTAAAAAAAAATTATATATAACACAAATATTATTTTTTCCAGGAGAGGTCATATCAACCCGCAGGGTGCCGGTTTTTTTGAAAAAACCCATTTAGTATTGTAATAAAATTGATTTAGCCAGAAAGAAATTTGTGGTTGAATATAAAACGAGCTTCTTTATATTATTTATTATTTTTTTAAGATTATATTGATCATCGTAAAATTTTCCCCTCTATAAAATCAACACGAGACTCTTATTTTGCAGCATCTATTGCTGAACTTAATTTATGATATCAGATTTACTATTTAAATTGAAATGTAGCTAAATACTCAGTAATTTGCTATAATCTGTTTTAAATTTATTTGTTAAACGAGGGTTCGCAACAGCAGAGGTTACATCGACTCTCAGACTGCCGGTAAAATTTGTAGCCCGGTAAAATTGCCCATTTGAAAGTTATGTCGAGCGACCCTGCATTCGAACCCGGGACCTTTACCTTACAGTGATCTAGCACGAAACCGCTGCGGCCACCGATGCCACTTTATTGTTTATTAATTGGTGGTTGTTTCATTCTTCGTATCTGCTACATAAATTGTTTATAACTATGTAAAAAGATATTTATAAATAAATTATAGTAGTTTTACTTTAAAAGATCTAAAAATCTCATTGGAAT
Organism: Cimex lectularius; assembly: GCF_000648675.2. Classification (NCBI taxonomy): domain Eukaryota; kingdom Metazoa; phylum Arthropoda; class Insecta; order Hemiptera; family Cimicidae; genus Cimex; species Cimex lectularius. Next base: position 265,731 of record NW_019392999.1, read on the forward strand.
CAGGTTAATCCTAATCCCTTGTTGCTACGTTCCTCAGGAATTTGCCGAATGATTCGATAACCCATGTCGTCTGCTTATATCACCAGGACCCGCAAATGTGAATATTTATTTGAATATTTATAAAAAGGACGGATCTGTGGGAAATCGATTCGATCCCCAATTAAACAGGCGAAAAGTCAAAAGAGGGCTAAATTGACGTTCGTCTTATTTCCCACATATATTTATATTCATAAGGGACGAAGGTGCCGTCGGACCATTTACTTGCTAATCCACAGCCCGACAACGCGCCCTCGATAAACGAGCGTTAAATAAAATATTTACGAAGGGCGTATGTAAATGCGAATCGGGGCAGATGTTTCGCCTCAAACGACCCGGAGTACGATGAAAGGCAGGAAACGGCATAAATCTTTTATGGGCACCTCCCAGTTTATCCGATACGGGGTCTTAATCGAGAACCACCTAAATAACGTATTGATCAGGAAAGAAACCATTGTGACCACCCCTATCCTACTTTCCCAGAGACAGCTACAATAAACGCGTATATATCACTTTTTACAAAGTTAAAACCCATTTAAAGACTTTCGACTTTGTTACATATATTTCTTTGGGGGGGATGATATATTTATTTATTTCGTTTTATAATGGCGTGAGATTTGTTCCCTTTTTTTCCCCTTTCAATAATCGGTTACACAATCGCCACATTTGGGCAGGGCCGGCGGTATTGAAAAACATACTTGCCATTTGGACTGCCAGCATAAATCACAGCCATGTTAAACTGTATTGTATTTAACAAATATGATGATTTCTTATAGTAAATTAGGTTATTTTTTAAAAGCAACGACCAGGTGGCAATTTGTTTATTCATTTTTTATCATTTTTAGTACATTACAACTATCTTAAAGTAGGTATTAAAATTAACAGTGAGGAAGGTTATTAAAACAAAACAAAATTAAAACCAAGAGTGGAGAAAACACCCATGGTATTATTCCAATGTTACAATAATAATACATTACAATTAATTNGGTCACGATAGCTCAGGTGGTAGAGCAGCGGCGTATCTATCCGAAGGTCGTGGGTTCGAATCCCTCTCGTGCCATTAGCTTTTTTTCATCTCAACTAGAAACCTTAATTAATTGTAAAATATTAATTGGTCAAGCGGACCACGAAATTAGTGAAAATAATAATACAATTGATACGTGTGTCATTATCACTTTCACTATCATCACCATCACTTCCTAGAAGATCTCGCGGCCATTGTATCTTCAGTCGGCGGGGATTGTTTGAGGGGATTCGTCGGGATGCGGGGTTTCTGATGTGTTGGTTTACGTTAGTTGGGACGTTTTTATGAAATTTACGGTAACGGAAACGTATTTCATCTTGTACGAAAGGAATATGAAATCTGTATGTGTATTTATTTAGAAATCGTGAGATGCGGTCTGGTGTGATGTAGGTTTCAGAAAAACATTTTCTTTATCGTGCCAACGTTTCGAGCTTTATTGAGATCATCTTTAGGGCCTGGGATTTACAAACATTGTTTACATATTACAATTACATTTTGGATGTGGAAAAGTGAATTTATACAATGTTATTACATGTAATATGTAAACAATGTTTGTAAATCCCAGGCCCTGAAGATGATCTCAATAAAGATCGAAACGTTGGCACAATAAAGAAAATGTTTTTCTGAAACCTACATCACACCAGACCGCATCTCACGATTTCTAAATAAATATCGATTAACGGTCACTAATCACCACACACTTTTTTTATAAATGACGATTTCATACATCATAGTTGTGACAATCAACTTTTTTAAAATAAATTAATAGCTCTATAAATAGGACTTCATGCTAATTTTTTCGTAAATCTATCAGGTGACTTATATATAAATTCTGCTTTTTTATGGCGTTACTGGTCTCTCCTTCTTGCACAGTGATCTATAAGAAAATTATGGAATTAACCATTATTTATATCCAAAAATCAAAAAAATGCACTAACCTTAAAGCATTTGAGAATTTTCCCGATACTTCTTCGTTTATTCCCTTGACGTTATTGTCACCTTTCCGAAATATATTAAACTGTTCCCAATTTTAATTAATTTTAATTATTGATTTGCGCTTTAAGAAATGAACATAAAACACTGTCAACAAAAAAACCGACTATCTGGTTTTTGAACGAAAAAATGGCCAATTTTGGAAATGCATATTTTCTCAGCCTTTTAAGTCACCGACCTGTACTAGGCCTCATTTTTAGAATATTTTACGATGAACAAGATGGCTGTTTTAATGTTTACTTAGATTGAATCATTCATCAGTAAATTCACAAATGTTTGTCTTTTTTACAAAAACGTCAAATTGAACTGTGGAACCAGGAAATCGTCGTAGAGCGACGCCCTTTAGCAATCGATAGGAAATTTTAATAAGCTTTCAATTCTTCTACTTCGCCCGATTTCTCAACCTTTTCGAGTTATTCCTGATTTTTTGGGCAAAAAACCTGCTCATAGAAAAAATCCGAACACTATCCTTCCCAATTTTAAAGAATGCATAAATTTTGAACCGTAATGTTTTCCCAAATTTGACTCAACTCACTGAAGATAGAAAAACATTTAAAAAAGCCATCTTGTTCAACGTAAAATTTTCTAAAAATGAGACCTAGCATAGGGTGACTTAAAAGGCTGAGAAAATACGCATTCCAAAAATTAGACATTTTTTCGTGCAAAAACCAGGTGGGCGTTTTTGTACCGTTTTTCATGCTAATTTAAAAATAATTTTGACACGATTTCTTAAATATTCAAAGTATATACCGTTGTGTTCTCATTGTAAATTCATTCAATTTTTTTCCCACCTTACCAATCCTTCAACCAAGGTTTTTTCTTTCCCTTCACCAATTCCTTTATCTTTGAAAAAAGTAATAAAAAAAGTATGTGGTGTTTAATGACCGTTAGTTAATGATTATTTGGGAATCGTGAGATACGGTCTGGTGTGACGTAGGTTTTAAAAAAAATTTTCTTTATCATGCAAACGTTTCGATCTTTATTGAGATCATCTTCAGGGCTCAAAGTGTTTGTTTTCTGTGTAGATGTGTCATTCTTGTGTGTCGTGCTAAAAACTTTCACTCTCAACAGAGATTAAAATCACCATAAGTAAGTTTTCCAACTTTGAAAAAAAAATTCATTGTTCTGGCTACTAAAACGATTATTTCCCGAACGTTTACAAGTTTTGCGTTGATCACATCTTATTAGAAATTTAACGTAGTTTTCAATGGTATGAACAGATTTGTCTAAAATCTTTTAGTTTTGAAGTCATCATTGCTTATTTGAAGCAAGGAGGTGAAATCTTAAAAAATCAGAAAAAGTGGAATAACTCCGAAACTGCTGAGATTCGGACCAAAGTTAATTAGGACTTTTTGGTTCCATTTTGAATATAGAATCTACGGGCAAAGTTTGTTACTCGAGTAGCCGAACACCCTGTAAAGACACCTTGTGAGGTTTAGTCGTCATCTTCAAATAGTTGTCGATAAATAAAAATTACATCTAAGTTTTACATTTTACAGTTTGTAGGTGGTTTTGGGTCTTGATTCTCTCTCCAGGTCAGCTCTTGTTCGAACCACACCGGGCTTTGATTAATTAACCGGGGTTACCGGGTCCTGGGCGTGTGTTGTATTGTTCTAGGCAGCCTGGTTGTCAGCTCGTCACGTAATGAATGGGCCCGGGGAGCAACAGGTGCCCCGGGATGATGCACCGCCCACTGGGCAAAAAGATCGGCCCCTGATGATTCAATTAACCGGGCACAAAAGGGCCGGCGGGCTGTTAATTTCACACTCGTTTTCCCATTTCTTATAAGTTATTTCATAGGACGAAATGGCTACCGCTTACCCGCTCGACATCTGCCGTGAAAACGGTGATAATTTGATTAAGTCGGGCATTTATAACACTAATTGAGCCGTATGTCGAATGAAGACGTCGACCTGCAAACAGGTAAAAAATTAAAGACAAAAGATCTACCAAAATGTTTAGTTCATATAAAAAAGCATGTTTTTACATAAAAATTAATTTGTTGAATTCGTGAGGAGCGGTCAACATTGAGGTTGTTGAGAAAAACACTTTCACACGAAACCAATATGACACCACAAGAATAGCACCACACTTTATACCCTGAAGAGGACCCGAATAAAGGTCGAAACGTTGGCAAATAAATAAAAAAAGTCTAAACTATCTCAATTCTTGACCGCTCCGCACGACTTCAACAAATTATAAAACGACAGATCACTAATAAATACACACAAAAATTAATTAATTAAAAATAAGTTTTACTGTTACAGTTAAGAAGCATATCTACCGAGAATTGGATTTAGAAAACCAATGAATAAAATAGATGCTCTTCAGCCTAACAGGCTCCTTCTACGTTGCTCTGTTGGCCAGTACTCACGACTTTATACCGTCAGGCAACAGGTCACGAAGAATTTAGCCAATGATTATTTGAAGATCATGAGAGACGGTCTGGTGTGACGTAGGTTTTAGAAAAAGATTTTCTTTATCGTGCCAACGTTTCGATCTTTATTGAGATCATCTTCAGGGCCTGGGATTTATAAACATTGTTTTAATTTTACAAATACATGTAGGATGTGGAAAAAAATGAATTTATACAATGCTAAAAAATTTTAGATCGAAAAAAAGTGTATATAATGCTAGAAAATTTTATATTAAAAAATGAATTTATACAATGCTAAAAAATTTTGATTAAAAAAAATTAATTTATATAATGCTAGAAAATTTTAGATTGAAAAAGAAATTAAATAATGCTAGAAAATTTTAGATTAAAAAAATGAATTTATACAATGCTATAAAATGTTAGATAAAAAAATGAATTTATACAATGCTAGAACAGTTTTAGATATAAAAAAATGAATTTATACAATGATAAAAAAATTTGGATTAAAAAAAATGAATTAATACAATGCTAGAAAAATTTTAGACTAAAAACATGAATTTATACAATGCTAGAAAATTGTAGAATAAAAAATGAATTTATACAATGATAAAAAATTTTGGATTAAAAAAAAATGAATTTATACAATGCTAGAACAGTTTTAGATAAAAAACATGAATTTATACAACGCTAGAAATTTTTAGATTGAGAAAAAATTATATAATGCTAAAAAATTTTAGATAACAAAATGAATTTATACAATGCTAAAACATTTTAGATAAAACAAAAGAATTTATACAATGCTAGAAGGATTTACATACATTGTTTAAATATAAGAAATACATGTAGGATGTGGAAAAAAGTGCAAAAAATATATTTTCATTGTTTAAATTCACTTTGGATTTTGAAACAAACTTTTAGATATCAACTCGTTGTGCTTGAGCGACTGAAGTCTTGAGGATCTGATTTGGGTTGTATATTTTGGACATAAAGCTTTATTAAATGGTTGCATTTGAAACCCCCTATTCGGACGATAATCATCGAGTGATCGCATACGGATCCTTATTGTTTCGAGCAATCCTCCAAATCATCCACCACTAAAGGGCAACCAGATCTACGCTGATCATGAAGGCCGTTGTTCCCAGAATTGAAACGCCTGAACTGAAACCTCCTTTTTTCTGCTCGTGCCTCAGTACACCACGAATGACTATTGTTTCTTCCGTCATTTTCGTTGAGATTTATAAACTGGAATGAAAGGCAGTCAGTTGGTATACATAATTAAATAAAGGATTAGTCAAAATAAACACTGATAAATACTTATTCAGAAATCGAGGGATGCGGTCTGGTGTGATGTTGGTTTCATAAAAACATTTTCTTTATCGTGCCAACGTTTCGATCTTTATTGAGATCATCTTCAGGGCCTTGTATTGCCTGCATTTCAACAAAAAGGTTCTCTGATAGATAACGGATGAAAGTTTTTTTTCATTAATTATTCAGAAATCGTGAGATGCGGTCTGGTGTGATGTAGGTTTCAGAAAAACATTTTCTTTATCGTGCCAACGTTTCGACCTTTATTGAGATCATCTTCAGGGCTCAAAGTGTTTGTTTTCCGTGTAGATGTGTCATTCTTGTCTGTCGTGTTGACAGTGCCAGTGAGATATTGATGTTAATGAATCGAAAGACATTTTTATACGAGGAGTCGGCTTCTTCGAAGTGAAAGGATTTTCAAAAACTTAAAACTTTTGTGATTATTGTGAATATTCAGTGAAAAAATTGAAATTGGGATAGTTGTAAGGGAACTTTTTAAAGTTATTCACTGATTTTTGATCGAATGGATGAGCTGTTTACATAAAGGCCAGTCCAGTACCTTCGAAGTGATTTTAACGCTAGGAGTGGACATAACTGCTGCTGGTAAATATTAGGGTAATTCTCATCTCTCCCCTTGGAAAGTATGTGAAACAATTGAAGGTGTCACTGATGTGAAAAGCAATCATCACGGCCGGTACAATCCGGACAAAATTGGATCGTATTGAAAAGTCACCTGAAGGATCGAGGGCTTAAAAAGAAATAAAAGAGCATGATGTAAGAGACGTCGGATTATTATATTTAATACGATTTAAGATATATAGGGAGATTAAAGTGGAGCCGGTCGAGCAGAGTAGGTTATCGTCTTGGAAAATCGTTCTGTTGACTTGAAGAGTGACGTGAAACGACTGCAACGTCAGTCCTTCCATTACGGCTCATTCTGTTGACGGATTTAAACGGATTATGTATATTAGTGTAGTCGGCGATGTTTGTGAGTGTTGGACGCCCCGAACGGCGGTTCACAAAGAGGCCGCGGCACTTCTATATAATTATAATTCGATCACTAATCACCCGTCAGTGGATCTTTGCCGAGTCACCCTCTCGCTAGGAAAGTATTGTTGTTGTCGATGGTTTCAGAAGCCTGGATAGGGCCGGGAGAGCCCTGTTATTACCGAAGGACCCGCTCTTCAATATATCTGACACTTTGTTATTCAAATCGGCTACCTCTTTATATAAGTCCGTGTTCATTGTTTCTTCCGGCCAACACGTGTGCAACACCAATAATAGAAACAAAGTGGAGAGATGTATTAAAAGTCCTGTTAGCCGGGACAAAAGAAAAAAAAAGAGAGAAATCGAACTCCTCGGCACCTTTCAGTCCGTTAAGCGCAGATGGGAGAGTCGAATGATACCGCAACATCCGCCTTCACAGACTTCATTAGTAGAACATTTCATTTTCACTCCTTACCCTCTGACACGCAGGAATGGACCAAGACGGATCGGTTTGCTAATTATTCATGAAACGTCCTAATTACAATTTCTTAGACCAGAAGTACATAATGACAACTCAAAAATTATGAACAATGTCTTAAAGTAGATACACGTAATAAACAGACATTACTCCACTAAGCTGTAAAATATTTTTTACTGAAAACTTAATACATACTTGAACCAATGATCACGGAAACATCGAGGAACAAATAAAACTTGCTGCAGATCGATAGAAAACGCTAGAAAGCAGAAAAGTCCAGGCCTCCATGTCCGACGGAAAGGAAGAAGCAATCGTGAAGAGAGGATGTCCGCAAGGAGGAATATTCTCGCCATTGAAAGATGGTAATGGATGATTTCATAAGCATCGAAACAAAAGCGTAATCGATTACGCCCAAGTTTATGCAATTTACATTGTCATACTATCTAGGGGAAAATTGGACTCAACTAATTAAGTATTTATTTAGAAATCGTGAGATGCGGTCTGGTGTGATGTAGGTTTCAGAGAAACATTTTCTTTATCGTGCCAACGTTTCGATGTTTATTGAGATCATCTTCAGGGCTTGGGATTTACAATTATGTAATTGTGTACATATAACAATTACATTTTGAATGTGGAAAAGTGAATTTATACAATGCATATATAAAAAATATATTTTGCATTGTATAAATTCACTTTTCCACATCCAAAATGTAATTGTTATATGTAAACAATGTTTGTAAATCCCAGGCCCTGAAGATGATCTCAATAAAGATCGAAACGTTGCCACGATAAAGAAAATGTTTCTCTGAAACCTACATCACACCAGACCGCATCTCACGATTTCTAAATAAATACTTAATTAGTTCAGTCGAATTTTCCCCTAGATGGTATGACAATGTAAATTGCATAAACTTGGGCATCGATTACGTTTTTGTTTCGGAAAAGAGGGAAAATTGAAAATCAAGGATTCTAATAAATTTATTTGAGACTTTATCTCAAAATTCAGATTGAGAAGAAAAGTGTGGATTTCATACAACTGTAGAAAATTGAAGGATAGGAAAAATGAGCGTTTTGTTCAATTTCAGTGAAGAATTGGGACTATAAAAATTACTAGTGTTTCTTATAACAAAGCTCAGAATATTAAGAACTTTTTTATTAGCACTGATATATTCCTTAAATTCCAACTTGATATTGCTATTCTTTCACATTCTGTTTACTGTGGTATTTTTTAAAGAATGGTGTCTGAAGATCGATTAAAGGAAATTACTGAGTATTTACTTACATTTAAATTTAAATAGTTAATTTGTCACCATAAATTACGTTTAGTAATAGATTTCTGCAAAAGAAGAGAGTCTCGTCTTGATTTTATACAGGGGGAAACTTTAAGATCATCAGCCTAAACTAATAAAATAATAAATGATAAAAAGAAGAAAGTTTTGTATTCAACCATTAATTTATTACTAGCTAAATTAATTTTATTACAACACTAAATTAACATTTGAAAATTGGTCAATTCTACCACCTGTTTCATCTCTAAAAGTTAGATAATAGAGCAGCGGCGTTTTAGAAGAAAAAAAACCCACTGAACTATGAGGAAGGCTGCAGTGCCTGTAGAGCACAAATCCCGCTTTTTAGTATCCATCATCATCATCATCAAAATCAAATGTGTGGTGTTTAGTGACCGTTAGTTTCATACATTTTGAGCCCTGAAGATGATCTCAATAAAGATCGAAACGTTGGCACGATAAAGAAAATGTTTTTCTGAAACCTACATCACACCAGACCGCAGATCTCCAAATAATAAAAATGAAGTTTGGTTTGACCATCCTCGCAGTTCTTATTCTAGATAAATACAAGGTCTGTCATTTGGTAGAAATATATAGAAATATCATAGAAACCAACGACGTGAGATGGTGAACCGAAACGTGTTTGTAAAAGCAAGACTAGGTACGGTATGACGGGAAGGATGACGATTTGGTGAATTTAATAATGACCTGGGAAGTTAACAAAATTCGTAATAAATGCTGAAGATTGCTGATGGCGCGAGATTTGATGTAATTTACGCATGGAAGTCGACATCCGAATCGATTTTGTGCTTTTCTGATTTGTGAATTTGTTGTCGAGTAGATTTTTTTTACCCGGACAATCTCATATGTTTAATTTCTAAATGGATTTGCCAACCGGATCGTTCATTCTGTTAGCTTGTCGAGGTGATCGCTGAAAGGAGGTTGCATCACGACGCCGAGCGACAAAGGCCGGAATCGCCTTCTCATTTCCATACGGGCACAATGAGAAGTCCGCGAGACGTTACTGTCGGCCCAGGGCACGGATTTTGTAAATAACACTGGAGAATTTCTCTCATTCCGGTCACCCCCTCGCTGTGAGAAATGCAGAAAACCGGCTCAGGACACAATGAATCGTACTGGTTCTCATTGTCGGCCCTCGCGGCTCGGACCCTCTTTCGAATTGCAGTTTTACCCTTTGTTCTCGATGTGTGCGCAATCCTTGTCTCTTTCATCGCTAATTCAATTGCAACGAGACTCATATTTCTGCAACGTTTATGAGGAAATATTATACAGACAATCCAAGGGTACATATTTTTATGGATATGTACAAAAATGGTCAATTTCTAACTAATAATTTTTCTAATAACCCTCTCTATATGTAAGCCGGTGTTCGGCTATACGTGTTACAAAATTTGCCCGTAGATTCTACACTCAAAATGGAACCAAAAAGTCCTAATTAACTATGGTCCGAATCTCAACAGTTTCCGAGTTAATTCACTTGTTCTGATTTTTTAAATTTTCGCGACCTTAATTCAAATAAACAAAGATAACTCTAAAACAGAAAGGTTTAGGACAAATCCGTTGATACCACTGAAAACTACGTTAAATTGCCAATAAGATGTGATCAATACTAAACTTGTAAACATTCGTAAAATAAGCGTTTTAATAGCCAGAACTTTGATTTTTTTTAAGTTGAAAAACTTACTATGATTCTAAACTACTATTTCCAAACCTAGAGATTAGCAAATTTCAGCAAACGTACTCCATTTAATATCCTTTTTCAGTGGTGTAATTGTTTTTTTAATTACTTTTTTCAAAGATGAAGAAATTGATGAAGGAAAAGAAAAAACTTAAGTTGGAAATATTAGTAATAATAAAAAATAAAATAAAGAAATTTTGAATGAATTTATTAAAGGTTTTTTTTAATTTTGATTCGAAATGATCTCCACCCTCCGCAATGGTCAAACCACGTTCAATTTCTTCATCTTTGAAAAAAGTAATTAAAAAAGCAATTGCACCACTAAAAATGGATATTAAATGGAGTGCGTTCGGTTTTTCCTTTCCTTCATCAATTTCTTCATCTTTCAAAAAAGCAATTAAATTTTTCAGCCAGCAGACATGATCTTAAAACTTTAAAATTTCAACGTTTGGCACTTCTTCATGGAAAACTTCACTCCTCATTAATCCCTAAACGAAATAGTCCGTGGGGTCAGGTCAATAATAAAAATAATATAATAATCCTATAATAAAATTTGAAGTATGTTGGTAAATATACTTGCACTTGCACTTGAACTTACACTATTTCGATTTCGAACCCAAATTTAAAAACGCTTCATCAATTCATTCAAAATTTCCTTTTGTTTTTATATTTGTTAATATTTTTATTCTTTCTATCTTACCAATCCAACAACTATGGTTTTTTCCTTTCCTTTATCAATTTCTTCATTTTTCATGAAAGTAATTAAAAAAGCAATTACACCACTAAAAAGGAGAATAAATGGAGTACGTTTTCTGAAATTTGATGGTCTCTAGGTTTATAATTATCATAATAACTTTTTTCAACTATGAAAAAAATCTTTTCTTTCCAATTAAATTGTCAATTTGCTATTAAAACGCTTATTTCACCAACGTTTAAAAGTTGAATAATTTATTACATCTTATTGGAAATGTAACTTAGTGTTCAATGGGTTGTCTAAAACCTTTTGGAGTTATCGTTGTTTATTTGAAGCAAGGTCGTGAAATCAGAAAAAATCAGAAAAAGTGGAATAACGCCGAAACTCATAAGGTCGTACAATTTTCGGAGAAATTTGTAACTTTCGGCTGATTTTTCCTTACTAATTGTATTTCTTTCACCGAGGCTTAGGTACAAAACCGTCGGACAAACTAATACATTTAAATTACTTACAAAAATACAACTTTTCTGAGGGGTTGCAATATGTAGAATATTAATTGAAATTATAAATTTTTGGGAAAATCGGAAAATAATTTTTTCTTTAAAATTTTTTCGACTTGCAAATCCCTCCGATTATTTTCGAAAAATCACAAAAACGGCGATAATTTTGATACGACTCCCGTAATCTACATGATCCTTTATAAAATAGATTTACAAAATAAATAAATTAAACTTATGCCTGTAATAACTTTAAATAATTATTCAGAAATCGGGAGATACGGTCTTGTGTGATGTAGGTATCAGAAAAACATTTTCTTTATCGTGCCAACGTTTCGATCTTTATTGAGATCATCTTCAGAGCTCAAAGTGTTCGTCTTCTGTGTAATTGTGCTTGTCGTGTTGAAAGTGTCAGAAAACCTGGAATTAACAGTCAGAAAAACAGACGACAAATTACAATTGGGCACTCTCAACACAACACGCAATAATGGCACAATTACACAGAAAAGTAACACTTTGAGCCCTGAAGATGATCTCAATTAAGATCGAAACGTTGGCACGATAAAGAAAATGTTTTTCTGATACCTACATCACACCAGACCTCATCTCACGATTTCTGAATAATTATCGATTAACGGTCACTAATCACCATACAAATAACTTTAAATTTGGATAAAATCTAGATATGTTATAAACTTTTAAATGGAACACCGGACATTAAGATGAAAAAAAAATGACCATCCCAGTATCAAGTCAAAAAATGTCTATTTTTTTATTTACAATAAAATTTCTTCTTACGGACTTTAAATGGTACTTAAAACGAAACCGATTTTTTTTCAAAATCAATTTTTTGACCTAATTTTCTAAAAGGATTTTTTCGTTTTTGTAAATTTCAATATATTTATTCTCATTTAACGCTATACATGCATAATATTTTTTTATTCTAGGTGAAAAACACAAACCAACTGATAAATAACAACCTTGAAATATGCACAACAAATGCAAAAATTCATGTCATTTATGTACATTAGTTTTTTTGTTCGTAAGGTTCATTGGCAAGAACGATCGTACACTTATCTAATATTTACTGACTTAATATCATAAAAAAAGCTTAATTGGAATGTTAATCAAAATTCAAAGTTAAAACCCACCAATATTCGTGTATTATTTCTCTACAAAATAAAAAAAAAGAATCGTTTCGATATGATTATAAAAATAGAATGAGTACTCTCTAAATTCTCTACGGTTAAGTGGCGTGCCGAAGGGATCATTGATGAGACCCTTATGGTTTGAACTGTATGTAAACGTCTAGTACAGCTAAACTACTTGAGTACATTCGTGATATGAGTCTCTATGAGCTGATGACTGGTCGAGTGGTAAAGCAAAAATTCAAGGTAAATTAATAGGTAAAAATGTGAAAATCTGATTTTTTTAGTCTGTTTAGAAAATTAAAAATATTTTACACTTTAACTAACATAAGCATTGAAAATTTAAAGCAAGGTAAAATTCTTGGCTTGTACTTATCAACATATTAAATATGTATGTTCAATGTATATAACTTTTCAACGGGCTTATTAACTTTATTAGGTTTCGTGGTCAGCTTTACCAATTAAATTGTTTTCAATTAATTAAGGTTTTGATTGAGATAAAAAAGCAAGTGTCACGAGCGGGATTTGAACCCACGACCTTCGGCTAAATAAGCCGCTGCTCTACCACATGGACACTGATTTTGGACCGTGTGGATTGAAGTCACGATAGTGGTGGAGCAGCGGCGTATTTAGCCGAAGATCGTGGGTTCGAATCCCGCTCGTGACACTGACCTTTTTATCTCAACCAATACCTTACGTAAAGATTAATTAATTGAAAAAAGTTTGAAAAATTAGTTTAAAAAAAGTTTTTTGACAACATAAAAGACGATACTCTTCAGACAATGTCAGAAATGAGAAGGTGCAAGTTCAAGGCAATATTACTTGGCCTGCAACTATGGAAAAAATCATTTTAAGCATTGCTAAAGCTCAGAATCTCATGGGATAAGCTTCATCTTACTCATAAAAGTTGGTAGATTAATTTAGAACCATCTTGTTACCTTAATATTTTTTTGGACAAGAAGAAGGCACGAAAAAATCTGCACATTGATGTGCTTAAACAAGAGTTGAATTGTTTTTTTCTAGTCAAAAGTAATATTGGAAAATGTTTTTCATCAGGAAATAATTGATTTTTTTAAAGTTGAATTTATTATTAAAAATTTTGATTTCTCAAATAAATTAAAAATTTACAGAAACTGCAAAAATTATTATTACTCAAATATTTATTAAGACTTAGACATTTCCAAGCAGGAACATGATGAAAGGGGGTCATCTTTATAGAGAAACAGACGGTTTATAATTCCAAATCTCATGGTACATACAATTTATGAAAGCTTATTAAAATGACAAGTTTGCTACGGAAATTTCAGATAGTCTGTTATAGACGATCAGTTGTTGACGTTATCCTCATTGTATTGGGAATTTTCTCACTGGACCCCTTTTGAATTTTGACGGCTGTAACAACTGGTAAACACGATGAGGGTCGAGATAGACATTAGCCGTAAGTGGAAATCCACCAGGTAAGAAAGGGGGAAGACTGTATCTGATAGCATGCACCCGTAGAGTGACAAGTACCCTCGTAATTGGCCCAATGGGAAAGGGGAAACATTTCGGACTGCTATCTTACGACGAAATCGCGTGTCCACGAGTGTTGGGTTACTGCTGATCCGAATCTCGTCGCATTCAAAATGTCGGGGAAAAGCACAATTACTCTTTTTTTAAATATTCAAATTAACCCCCCAGTGCACTAAAAGGGTTCGGAGATTGTAGTGGTTGCAATAGATCTACTAATAGATCAGGTCGAGGTGCAGAAGACCTTGTGGCCACTTCTTTTATCCCTCTCCTTACAATCATATTTTAAATTATGTAGAGATTGATTGATTAACGATTTATTTATGAAAATACATGCAAAAGTTACGTCTCGAGTACCTAGCGTGTAATTACAATTATAATACTTATAAATTCGCAACAGACATAAAATAGAAATAACAAATTATTGTAAATTCAACAATGAAGTAAATTTATAAAGTGAGAGTAAGTTGAACTTATAAGTTATATTTTTACACAGAGCTTATTGTTGAGTAACAAAATTAGATGTAGATTCTTTCTAAGTTCACTATTTTTCGTGGTCCGCTTGACCAATTAATATCATTCAATTAATTAAGGTTTTAAGTTGAGATAAAAAATTCCGTGTCACGAGCGGTATTCGAACCCACGACCTTCGGCTAGATACGCCGCTGCTCTAACAACTTGAGCTATCCTGACTTCGATCCACTCGGCCACTAACTTCCCATCTCACTCCCCCTTTTGAATTTTCCCTCCTTTGTTAGTTGAGATTAAAAAAATGGCAAAAAGGAGAGAAAATTCCAAAGGTGGGGTTGAGATGGGAAGTTAGTGTCCTAGTGGATTCTAAGTCACGATAGCTCAAGTGGTAAGCAGTGGTGTATCTAGCCGAAGATCGTGGGTTCGAATTCCGCTCGTGACACTAACTTTTTTATCTCAACTTAAAACCTTAATTAAGTGAATTTTTCGTAAGATTCTTAAAAACCTAAATTAGAACTTCTAGAATGGGAATATAATTTTACGATTTCAAAATGAAATAAAATACTAATAAAATGTTTGTTAACGTTATACAAGTTAATGTAAAAGTATATAATAAATGTGTGGTGATTAGTGACGGTTAGTCTATGATTATTCGGAAATCGTGAGATGCTTTCTGGTATGACGTAGGTTTCAGAAAAACAATTTCTTTATCGTGCCAACGTTTCGATGTTTATTCAAATCATCTTCAGGCCTGGGCTTTACCTGAGTAGGACCTGAGTAGAAATAGTTTTGATTGAATATAAAAAATATTGTTTTTTTGCATTGTATAAATTCACTTTTTTCCACATCCTACATATATTTGTTAAATTTAAACAATGAACGTTTCGATCTTTATTGAGATCATCTTCAGAGCCTGGGATTTACCTGAGTAGAAATACTTTGATTGAATATAAAAAATATATTATTTTGCATTATATGAATTCGCTTTTTTACACATCCTACATGTATTTGTTAAATGTAAACAATGTTTGTAAATCCCAGGCCCTGAAGATGATCTCAATAAAGATCGAAACATTGGCACGATAAAGAAAATGTTTTTCTGAAACCTACGTCACACCAGACAGTCTCACGATTTCCGAATAAGTATATAATAAAAAAGATAACAAAAGTAATAATTAAAAAGCGAATAAGTATATGATGTGATGTTAAATACGTAAATATTAAAGAAGGTATGTGCTTATCTGTAGTAACAGTAAGTAAATTCAACATATTTACTTAATAAGTATTCTTTAAGTTTTACTATGAATGATTTTATGCTTTTTATTTGAACTATATGTTTTTATGTTGTTTAACTTTTATTTTGTTCTGTGTTTTGGCACATGAATTACGTAGTTAGCTGTTCTTGTATTGATGTTATGTATATTGCATTGAAATTTAAAATTAAGAAACATGTAAAAAGGCTTTTAGTTGGTAGTATTTTGTATAAAAGGTTTCTATGGAACAGATTTGTAGGTATTTAATTTATAACATTTTTAAAATCAAAAATTTATCATATATTACAGAATCATATTTTAGATTAAGAATATAACGAATAGAGGAGAGAGAAAGAGAACGAAAGAATGTACTAACTAAGCAACTATAAATTTTTATTAAATTTAAAAGATATTAATTACATATAATAATTACATATATAATTATATAATATATATTATTTATAAGCAGGGTGAAGCAAGACTCAGACGTACTCTTCATAGCTCCACTAAACAAAAAAAAATTTTTTCCTTTACTAATCTTGGTCATACACAACTAATAAAGTGTACAGTTCAAACTAGCTATGGATAGACCATAAATGCAAAGTCAGGAAAATAAGCCGAGTGAGGTAAGACTAAGAATTGTGTGGCAAGTTCTCCCAACGGGGGTGAGTGGGAGAGTGAGAGGGAGTGAGAGAGGGAGTGAGAGAGGGAGTGAGAGAGGGAGTGAGAGAGGGAGTGAGAGAGGGAGTGAGAGAGTGTGTGAAAGAGTGTGTGAGAGAAAAAGAGCCAAAGAAACAGAAGCAATAGATGGCTTGTTAGCAATATAGAGACAGATATAAAAACATTTATTTAGAAATCGTGAGATACGGTCTGGTGTGATGTAGGTTACAGAAAAAAATTTCTTTATCGTGCCAACGTTTCGATCTTTATTGAGATCATCTTCAAGGCTCAATGTGTTTGTCTTCTGTGTAATTGTGTCATTCTTGCGTGTCGTGTCGAGAGTGCCCACCGCCGGATAAAAAAACAGATGAGATAAATCGATAGATAGACATGTAAAGAAAGAGAAAGAAGGAAGAAAGAAAGCGTGTGGAAAAAAGTGTGAGATAGATGAAAAACGAGAATTAATATATATAATTAAATTAAAAGTAAAAATAAATCAATAGTACTATTATCTACCTTGTCCTGCACATCGTCTGCCTCTCCCTACTTATAATCCTGACGTAACAATTTTACTACGAGCTTCTCAAAGGCAGTGTTGGTACATTCGTGGGTTAAACATAAATTAAAAAAACATCAATATTGATAATATATACTGGAAATTTGAAAAAACGGACAGTAAAATATTTTTATGGAATAATGAAACACATGTTTTTATTTGTTTAATTAATTAAATAGTGCTCAAACCTTACAAAACGGCAATAAAAAAATGGAAACGGTACCGGCAAGGTTGTAGGATGTTCGGGGGTCGGTTCGGCGACATAATTATGATATATAGCATTGGAGAGGCATAAAAACCGGCCACAATGAAATAACAGAGTCATTGACGGGTTTTTGTACCTTCGCCGATCCGTTTTTATTTCGGTTCTGGTTGTAAATATTTATTGTATTCAGTTAGTACCTTTCAAATTCACCCACTGGGACGTGATTGATGACTGAATTAAGAGTGCGGCATCCACAAAGGGGCGTTTATTTTTCCCACCGATTTAAAAAAAAAAAGAAAAAAGAGGCCGGTCTGTCGCTTTCCACAAATAGATGTGTAAAACTAAATGACTCGACAAAACGTCAGGATCTCGAGTTGTTATCGTTCTTGGGAAAACATCAAAAGCCTTTCTTTTTTTCAAATTTTATAGAAACAAATTGTGGACAGGGCAAAACTGGCAATTAACCTCATAAATGAGTTTGAGAAAAAACTAAAATGCAAGAATTATCTAAAAAATCCTTGCTGTGGCTTAAAAAAAAACATGTTTTATACAGATAAAAACTAGACCATACAATAATTTTTGTAACATTACGAGTGTGTGTGAAATGTGTGGTGTCACGGTTAGTTAATAATTATTTGGAGGTCTTGAGATGCGTTCTGGTGTGACGTAGGTTTTACAAAACATTTTCTTTATCGTCCCAACGTTTCGACCTTTATTGAGATCATCTTCAGGGCTCAAAGTTTGTTTTTCGGGTAGACGTGTCATTCGTGTCTGTCGTGTTGGTGATTACGTTAAAATATATGAGTGCACGGAAATAAATCGAATTTTAGATCTTTTCATTTCAGTTTTATCAACCACTTAACTCAAAGACGAATATCTTTCACTTGGGCAAACCTAACAATTTTATACATTTTGTATAAAATATATTTAATATATAATTATATGTAGTGTATAATTATATAACATATAAANTCACACACACACACAAAACACACACAAACAAACAAACATTCGCGTGCTCATTTCATCCAAAACGATAATAAAGGATCATTTGCTGAGGTATTATATAACATCCTTTTTATAATGACATATAATGAAAATGTGTGGTAATTAGTGACCGTTAATCGATATTTATTTAGAAATCGTGAGATGCGGTCTGGTGTGATGTAGGTTTCAGAAAAATATTTTCTTTATCGTGCTAATGTTTCGATCTTTATTGAGATCATCTTCAGGGCTCAAAGTATTTGTCTTCTGTGTCGATTGTACCACTCTCGACACGACACGCAAGAATGGCACTGTACAATGTCTGTGTAAGAAGACAAATACTTTGAGCCCTGAAGATGATCTCAATAAAGATCGAAACATTGGCACGATAAAGAAAATGTTTTTCTGAAACCTACATCACACCAGGCCGCATCTCACGATTTCTAAATAAATGTAATGAAAATCGTGTGAATGTTTGTGTGGTGATTAGTGACCGTCAGTCGATGATTATTCGGAAATCGTGAGACGCGGTTTGGTGTGATGTACGTTTTAAAAGAGAAAACTCTCAACACGACACGCAAGAATGGCATAATTACGCAGAAAACAAACATATTGAGCCTGAAGATGATCTCAATAAAGATCGAAACGTTGCACGATAAAGAAAATGTTTTTATGAAACCTACTTTTGAATTTTATTATTCGCCATGGTTTACAAGTTTTATACGAAATTCTCGTTTCCCCGTTTCTTTTGCTGTTTCCTTAAAAGGTGAGTGCACAGTCCAAATAGTTTCCAGACATTCAGACCTCGGTCCCTTTCTTTGCTAACGATACGTCGTAAGTAAAAGTATAAATAGTGAAGCCGTGTCGACGTATTCCTTCGAGTTATTTACAGCCTCCCAAGTCGAAATATTGGAGATAATTTTACATTTTACGATTTCGGATCCGGTTTTCCGCCCGTCACTGTAGCGGGACCCGTTCAAAGTCGCCCCCGTAACCTTTAAGCGTCCAAGGCGATCACAGCGCCAATAAAAACATATATTAACACAGGCAGGAAAATATGTCAGAAACGTTATTTTCAGTATAAAAATGTGATAATTGTAAAGTTTTGATTTTAACCGCTAATTTTGAGCTGTGGAGACTGGAAAAAATGACGGAAAAAATAATTATAGACTTCTTTTTTTTACAGTAAAGGTGAATGGACAGTATAAATTAAAGAATTAGCCTCGATTCAGCTTGTAATCAATGCTTTCATGAAAGATTATATACACTTTTTTAAGAACTGGAATTCGGAATGTCATTTTTTTAAAATTAGTGTGTGGTGATTAGTGACCGTTAATCGATATTTGTTTAGAAATCGTGAGATGCGAGCTGGTGTAATGTAGGTTTCAGAAAAACATTTTCTTTATCGTGTCAACGTTTCGATCTTTATTGAGATCATCTTCAGGGCTTGGGATTTACAAACATTGTTTATATTTAACAAATACATTTTGAATGTGGAAAAGTGAATTTATACAATACAAAATATATTTGTTTATACATTCAATTTCAATTAGTTTAGAACCTGATCCCTTGTTTGTTTAGGACAACATTTTGTTACATTTGTAGTGAGTGTGTGGAAGGAAGCAAGTGGCACTTAATTAAACAAGAAGGATCGAAGGTGCAACCCGGGGCGTTGGAAGGTGGAGTCGGCAGATGGTTCTATGAAGATATTGGTGAAGATAGATGTCTTTATTATTCATCTGGAGGGTCCATTAGTCACACGGGAGAGGATAACTGTTTAGAAAGGAGCGCCATTTTGATTTGTACTTGGTGGGGCACCTGTCTTCACCAAGCTCAGATACAGATGTGACCGCCCTCCTCTCGCTCAGGTCCCCCTTTTTTACCCGGGGTCCACTTCCTCCTCTGGGTACCGTATATTTCTTTATTTTATGATAATTGACGAAGCAGGGGAGAGAGAATAAAAAAAGGCTGAGTGAGACACGTTTTCTGTTATTTAGAGGCTTGTCACACGGGCCGCGGTCCGGTGGTTCTTTTGACGCTCTGGCCCTCCGGTCAGGTGTAAATCAACAAATGGACCGCCGCATAACTGAGGACCGCCCTTCCAATATATAACTCGAAATATGAAATGGAACAAACCCGCTAATGAACCATAAAAGGGTTTAATGTGTTACGCAGGAAGTCGGGATGATAAATTATCACGAGGGGGTTGCAAGGCACCTTTCCATAACTTTAAAACACAGTTAAATTACATCGGTAAAAATAAATGTCGTGGATTAGTGATTAAAATAAGGGTTAATGTGATGGCCGGATGCGCCTCATCCCGTACCGGCACTTAATTCATCCCCTTTCTCCTGTTAAATGTCAACCGTAACATTTTTATTCTCATAACAGGAGGGTACAATTCTAGTTAAATCATAACCACTCGCAATAAACAAATAAATGGTTTTTAACTTGAATTCTTCGATGTATATTTTAAAATAAAATACTCCTTTACAAACTTCTCAAAAATGAATATTGCCAATTTTGTGTATTTATTTTCCGTAGCTTTATATACGCATAGACCTCTCGCTGATGATGACTAAGCATCTGAAAAAACCATTGGTAATAACTAGAATTCGATCAATGTCTATTAAAATGAAGAAAGAAAAAATCTTTCTACTAAACATACGATGGCTGTTGAATTAATGAAACATATACAAGTAAAAATAAACTGCTCAAAAATTAATATGGACATTGCCAATTTTGTAATATTTATTTTTCCTAGAATTTATATACGCACTGACCTCTCACTGATGATGACAAAACGCTTTAGAAAGAGCCAATGGTAATGACTAGAATCGGATCAAAGACTATCAAAATGAAAAAATAAAAAATCTTTCTACTGAACCTACGACGGATGTTGAATTAATGAAACGTATGAAAACTGCTCCGAAATTAAAATGGATATTGCCAATTTTGTAATATCTATTCAGAAATCGTGAGATGCGGTCTTGTGTGACGCAGGTTTCAGAAAAACATTTTCTTTATCGTGCCAACGTTTCGATCTTCATTGACATCATCTTCAGGGCCTGGGATTTACAAACATTGTTTACATTTAACAAATACATGTAGGATGTGGAAAAAAGTGAATTTATACAATGCAAAATATATTTTATATTCAAAGAAAGTATTTCTACTCACTCAAAGTGTTTGTCTTCTGCGTAATTGTGCCATTCTTGTCGTGTTGAGAGTGCCAGTGGGATGTTGCTGTTTTATATTTATCATCTCAATAAAGATCGAAACGTTGGCACGATAAAGAAAATATTTTTCTGAATCTTACATCACACCAGACCGCATCTCACGATTTCTGAATAATTATCGATTAACGGTCACTAATCACCACACATTTGTAATATTTATTTTTCCTAGCATTTATATACCCACAGGCCTATCACTGATGATGACTAAACGTATCAGAAAGAGCCAATAGTAATAAGTAAAATCGGATCTAAGTCTATCAAAATGAAGAAAGAAAAAATTATTCTACTAAACCTACGACGGATGTTGAATTATATACAAATAAAAATAAATATATACAAACAAAAATAAACTGCTCAAAAATTAATATGGATATTTATTCAGAAATCGTGAGATGCGGTCTGGTGTGATAGGTTTCTTTTCTGTACAATTTATGACTGTTTCGAATAAATTTTAAATAATATTTCACTCTGGGTTGAAATGTTAATTATCGAGAACGTACAAAATCCCTCTGTGAAAACCGATTTTCAAGTTAAAGAAGGGATATTTTTGGAGGTTGAAAGCGACATCAAAATGCATGGAAAAAGCTAGTCGTCAAATTAAAAACTGAAATTGAGTGATTAATCAAATATCTTCAGAAGAAAGTTGTAAAATAGAAAAGAAATCATCCCAAGTTACAGAAAATCATTAAGCACTAGGATAGAAAAACACGATTATTAAACTATCCCGATAATTTGTAATTAATACACTTTTAATTAATGAATATTCAGAAATCGTGAGATGCAGTCTGGTGTGACGTAGGTTTCAGAAAAACATTTTCTTTATCGTGCCAACGTTTCGATCTTTATTGAGATCATCTTCAGGGCTCAAAGTGTTTGTCTTCTGTGTAATTGTGCCATTCTTACGTGTCGTGTTGAGAGTATATGGATATTGCCAATTTTGTGGATTTATTTTCCTTAGCATTTATATACGCATAGACCTCTCACTGATGATGACTAAACGCTTTAGAAAGAGCCAATGGTAATAAGGTAAATCAGATCGAAGACAAAACATACGAAGGACGTTGAATTAATGAAACATATACAAGTAAAAATAAACTGCTCAAAAATTAATATGGATAAAAAGAGGCAATGATAATAGATTAAATCGGATCAAAGACTATCAAAATGAAAAAGAAAAAATCTTTCTACTAAACATACAACGGATCTTGCATTAATGAAACGTATACAAGTAAAAATAAACTGCTCAAAAATTAATATGGATATTGCCAATTTTGCGGATTTATTTTCTTTAGTTTTTATATACGCACAGACCTCTCAGTGATGATGACGAAACGGATCATAAATGGTAGTAAGTAGAATCTACATAATACATAATACATTAAGAAATATGCACGTATAATTGCATAATTATTTAATTTAACATTCTTTTTATGTAAGGTCTTGGTTAAGAAAAAAGTTAGTGTCGCGAGTGGGATTCGAACCCACGACCGAGAAGTCTAGATAGCTCTCTAGATTCTCAACCATGACGTTAGGTAAAAAGAATAATTAATTGAAAGTTTTTATCAGCGAGCGAAAACGGGCGGACCAGGACGATCAAACATCTAATGAATACTAAACTTAAAAAGGTATTTTGTATATAAATTAAATTAAGATGTGTTTATCTATGTATTTAAATAGATTTTCAAAAATTTGTTAATTTTTTTAAAACATAAGTAGATAGATCAAGAACATGTCTTTTTTTAATGTCCATACATTTTTTTGTTAAATTTTGAACTTTCTTTTGAAAATGCCCATTATGATTGATGTTCCCTTTATTAGTAGTGTGGTTTTTATGTTTTAGCCATTCTTAAAGTGATAGTGATCTGACATGCTGTCTTTTCAGAAGAAAGAACCAATTGAGATACTTCAAAACCCAAAAGTATCCAGTAACGTTGGCTTTTAAATAAGAAAATTAGTCTTATCGAACAGCCCTCGCCAAAATTGGGTAACTCAATTCGCTCTATTTTTCCGTTTATCGCAACAAAGGTTGCGGTTTTTTCCCTCCCCCCGGACAACAAAGAAGACATCGCCGGGGCGCACAAAAGTGTAGGATAACAACTGTATTTCTCACGAACGCCTAGGAAAACACTCGTCTTCCTATTTATGGAAAACAACCCCAACCCAAATGTCACCTGATATCCCCTTTGATTCGGAACGATTGAAACTGCGGCGGGCCGCAAACGAGCGGATCGTCCGCAATCAAGATGACGATTGTGAGAGATAGCCGCCCTTTGTCGTTGGCAGATGTCGAACCGTTAGGTAATCGTACACTGTACCGGGATCGGGATATCACAGGTGATGCACCGTGCCGATATCCTTTGATCTCTCATCCCCTGACTCGACAAATCCAGCCCTGCAGTAATGCTCTCGATTCAAAACATATCAATGTCAATACGTCCATACCTTTCAAAGTTTTGTCACCTGTCTGATGAAGGGAAAACGTCCGTCGATGTAATTAATATGCATGCCAGTGACGGGTGATCAAATATATTAACATACTATTAATCAATGTACTGGCATTTTTAAAACGATAGTTATTTATTTATTAAAAAGTATACTTCCTATAATAAACATAAAGTGTTACTATTTTTTTGTTCCATGAATCAGGATGTGTGAGAGAGCTAGATTGATAAAGGGAGGGGGGAGAGAGAGAGAGTGAGAGACAGACAGACAATCAAGAGAATGAGACAGACAGAGAATAGTAATAAAGAAGACTAAGGAGAACAAGTGTGGTAGTGGATAGGTAGAATATAATTTTAAGCGCAAAATATAATACTGCTGCAAAGCTCCTACAGTTCCAATTAAACACGGGCTAAATTTTTCACAAATCGAAGTATGCAATCGGTTTCTTGTCACTCCCACCTTATAAACCTAACAGAAGATAAACTCTAGATTTCTACTCAATGCAATTGTGTGTAAATATAATTTAACCTCTGCACATCGTTCGAATATTACTTATACTATATTCTCAGTATGGGCATTCTTATCTCTCCCTGCTTATACCCCTGACCTTGAATCTGAATATAACATTTTCAAGCCAACGGAACATTATTGACTATAGTAGAAGTTTAGTTTTTCGTACCCAAATGAATGTCATCTTGTTAATAAAAGGCTTCGCTAGAATTGCATGAATGCTTCTTGCCTCTCCCTGCTTATAACCCTTACTTCTTGCCTCCTAAATATGCCCTTGCTTAGTTAGATGTATGTATAGACTAAATAAGCAATTGAAAGTAGTCACATCTTTCATCTCCCTCCTTATATCCCAACGAGGTACTATTATATTTCTAGGCTTGTTGCCTGTCCCTGCTTATATCCCTTACGTCGTACAATCTAAATATGTCCTTATATACTTAGAATTATGCAAAAACTAAATAAATAGTAGTCACGTTTTTACTCTCGCTTTTCTTAGCTTGTTCCATGGGTTGTATGTTTAGGTGGCTTCTGGTATCGCCCTGCTTATAACCTTAAACTTCGTTTCATCGGAATATGATCTACATAATTAAATTATGAACAAACCAAATAAGTGGTATCTGCAGAAAGTATGCCTAAAACCGTTATCATTGGCTTCTTGCCTCTCCATACTTATATCCTTAAAACCCTACCATCTCAATTTATCCTGTAGTCAAATGCACAATTTGTTTAAACAGCTTCATGAAAATTACTTCAGCGTATAGCCCTATTGGATGGAAGAGGTTTTTTGCCGGGACTAATTGTGTTCTAAGAAATTCCCAATTTTGCCTTACCCTTCTTACAACCCTGACATCATACTATCGTACTACGGTCTTTTCTATTCAATAGCATATTTCTTAAAAAGGTGGCTTTGATAAATATACAGGGTGTCCCAGCTAAAGATGAAGAAATTCAGAAAAAAATGAAGAAATTCCCAATTTTGCCTCACCCTTCTTACAACCCAGACATCACACTATCGGACTATGGTCTTTTCTATTCAATGGCATATTTCTTAAAAATGTGGCATTGATAACTTTATACAGGGTGTCCCAGCTAAAGATGACCCTCTCTTGAATAGATAATTTTTACTGTCAAAAATATGCCAGTAAACCCCCGTGAAATTTTTCAGTCGCATTCAAAAATTATATATTCGCGCATCGCGCTTGTGCAATTGACATAAACCTTCTTATTTTAAATAGAAACTCCTATTTTTTATAACATATTCAAATTCTACTAGAAATTTCAAGAAAATTGACTCCTCGAACTAATTGTACTGAGAATGGAGTGCAGACAATGAAAGGTACTTTCTGGCACTCATTGAACTAAGAATGGGTTGATGATAATGATAAAATGGCTACTTATTAAATTATCCAAGATATTACTTTACGGATAGTTGTATTTAAAGTAAGAAAAAACAGAAAAGAGCAGAGTCATAGATGTACAATTGCGCAAATTTTAACAAATTTCTTTATTATTATTATTTTACTTTTGAAATAACACTCATTTATTTACAACGGTCTGTGGAAAGAAGAGGCAAAAAGTAATAAATACAATAAAAACATTTACAACAACAGATAGTTCCTTTAATGGTGAACTCTGACATATTCAATCCTTTTTTAAAAAGATAGTTTCTACTCACAGTAAGTTGTTGACCTACTCTGTCATAATGATTGCACGTCAGGATTCATCTTTAAAAAATAGTTGATAATCATGCGCCATACTTGATATTAGCGTTAAAATTGCTTATGAGCAAGCATTTTACGCGCGATTTGTGTTTGACATAAAAAATCGATCGAGGAGACAATTTTTCCTTGAATGTGTGTGTGGTGATTAGTGACCGTTAATCGATAATTATTCAGAAATCGTGAGATGCTGTCTGGTGATAAATACTTTGATTGAATATAAAAAATATATTTTGCATTGTATAAATTCACGTTTTTCCACATCCTACATTTATTTGTTAAATGTAAACAATGTTTGTAAATCCCAGGCCCTGAAGATGATCTCAATAAAGATCGAAACGTTGGCACGATAAAGAAAATGTTTTTCTGGAAACTATCACACCAGACCGCATCTCTGACGATTTCTGAATAATTAATTTTCCTTGAATTTTTCATACAATTCAAATCTGTAATAAAAAGTGTTGGTTTCTATTCAAATTAAGAAAGTTGATGTCAATTGCTCATATTTGCGCACATGCCCAACGCGGGAAAATATATTTTTTGAGTAACGGTGAAAAATTTAACGAGGGTTTAAGTCGCTACTTTTTGATTAGTAAAAATGGTAAATTTAAGCGAGGGGACACCCAAATAAGAATAGGAAAATATAACTGGGTATGTTTTTATAAAAAAACCGAAACACACTTCTTATAAAGCATTGTATAAATGCCCGGACTAATCATTATCAATGGTGGTTGGTACCTTGATTTGGAGGGTACCTTGTTCCCAACTGGCTTGAACAAAGGTACATCAGCGTTTGAAGGTGTGAACACTTCACTTTTTCACTTTGGAGCACCCTACTACGGTCAAGCAAGCAAAACTGCTCTTCAGAAATAAGATAAGATACAGTACAAATGTCTAAGAGTGAGCCTTGGAGCTCTCCGATCAACACCAATCCATATTCTTCTAGCTGAGACAAACGAACCCCCGCTTGAGTGCAGCAGAAAAATGTTAACTGGTCGTTTTGTACTCTCACTTATGGCTAGAAAGATGCAACTATATCGCAACATTGCTCACTTGTCGTGTATTGACATACAAGTACTGGATCAAAAAGAAAAAACACCTTTAACGACAGCTTTCAACAGTCTTGCTAAATATGGATCATCAGTGGAGTCATTACGTCCTTCACCATCTATAATAAAAGTTTCGAACATATTGGACAATATTGCATTCCCACGTACATATCCACAACGTACACCGACTCGAATAAAACCGAAGTGACTCAAAAATATCTTAGTGACCTATATGCAAGATTTCCAGGCGGCCATCCTATATACACCGACGGGTCACTCATAAATGGACGAGTAGGGTGTGCATTTTACGATCCCGTGCAGCATTACAACAAAGAGTTTTCACTCCCACAGCACCTATCCATATAGTGCAGTATTGCTATAAGGGAAACTATGAAGTATGCGAATGACAAGCAATTCCCAAATGTCGTCATATGTACAGATTGTCATAGCTGTGTTCAAAACCTTCGTAATGACAAAAGTTATTTACAGCGGACTACATTATCATCGAGATCCTTGAACTTTCAGCAATGATCACGTCTAAAGGGCATAAAGTAGTAATCACCTGGATCAAAGGCCATACGGGGTTCAAACACAGTGATGTCGTAGATCGGCTAGCCGAAGATGCCACCACAACGGACAACACTCTAAATGTAGCTGTACCCAGAAAAGATCTTATACCTTTCAAACAACAAAGGTATATTCTACAAAAATTTGTTTCCGTTAGTAGGATACGAGCCTTGGTTCGGCAAAGAAAATAATATAAACAAGGACTTTTGCAAAACGATGGTAAAGTTACGATCCAATCACGGACTCTGCAAGGGATACCTCAACAGACTGAATATATTTATTTAGAAATCGTGAGATGCGGTCTGGTGTGATAGGTTTCAGAAAAACATTTTCTTTATCGTGCCAACGTTTCAATCTTTATTGAGATCATCTTCAGGGCTCAAAGTGTTTGTCTTGTACATATATCATTACATTACATTCCACAGATCAAATATTTTTCACATAGTCTAATTGTCCAACAATTTAGCTCTCCTTTTCCTATTTATCCCTTTCTATATAATCCTGAAAGGATAATCTGGCCGAACCATTACCAACACATTTTTTCCCTTTGTCCGCTCTTTTCACCTCAAAGAAGCCGACGCCTTACACAAAATTGTCTTTTATATACCGACTTCCTTCCCCACTCCTTCAAAATCCAACGTATATAAACACAAAACAGCAAAATCTCACTGGCACTCTCGACACGACACGCAAGAATGGCACAATTGCACAGAGGGCAAACACTTTGAGTGAGTAGAGATACTTTGATTGAATAAAAAAAATATATAACAATTAATTAAGGCTTTTAGTCGAGATAAAAAAGTCAATGGCACGAGCGGAATTCGACCCCACGATCTTCGGCTTGATACGCCGCCGCTCTACCACTTGAGCTATCGTGACCAGCTATCTATCTCGACTAAAAACCTTAATTAATTGTTATATATTAATTGGTCAAATGGACCACGAAATTAGTGAATTTAATGATTAAAAATGAAGTATACTTCACTAAAGCTCTCCGTGGCCATTACATTTGTCGTCGAGAATCCAACCCTATTACACGACATTTGAAAAATGGTAAAAAGGAGGGAAAACTCAAAAGATTGGGTTGAGATGGGAAGTTCGTGTCCGAGTGGATCGAAGTCACGATAGCTCAAGTGGAAGAGCAGAGGCGTATCAAGCCGAAGATCGTGGGTTCGAATCCCGCTGGTGCCATTGACTTTTTTATCTCAACTGAAAATGTTAATTAATTGTAATATATTGATTGGTAAAGCGGACCACTAAACCAGTGATTAAAAAATATATTTTGGATTGTATAAATTCACTTTTCCACATCCAAAAAGTATTTGTTAAATGTAAAAAATGTTTGTAAATCCCAGGCCCTGAAGATGATCTCAATAAAGATCGAAACATTGGCACGATAAAGAAAATGTTTTTCTGATACCTACATCACACTAGACCGCATCTCACGATTCCTGAATAATTAATATGTATATTGCCAATTTTGTGGATTTATTTTCTTTAGTATTTATACACGCACTGACCTCTCACTGATGATGACTAAACGCTTTAGAAAGAGCCAATGGTAATGACTAGAATCGGATCAAAGACTATCAAAACGAAGAAAGAAAAAGTCTTTCTACTAAACCTACGACGGATGTTAAATTAATGAAACGTCTACAAGAAAAAATATGCAGTCTGGTGTGATGTTGGTTTCAGAAAAACATTTTTTTATCGTGGCAACGTTTCGATCTGTAGTGAGATCATCTTCAGGGCCTGGGATTTACAAATTGTTTACATTTAAGAAATACAAGTAGGATGTGGAAAAAAAGTGAATTAATACAATGCAAAATATATTTTTTTATATTCAACCAAAGTATTTCTACTCACTTAAAGTTTTTGTCTTCTGTGTAAATGTGTCATTCTTGGGTGTCGTGTTGACAGGGCCAGTGCGATATTGCTGTTTTATATTTATAATCTCAATAAAGATCGAAACGTTGGCACGATAAAGAAAATGTTTTTCTGAAACCTATCCCACCAGACCGCATCTCACGATTTCTGAATAATTATCGATTAACGGTCACTAATCACCACACATTTCTAGACTGAATATAATTCCGTCACCGTACTGTGAGGACTGTGGAACATACGAGGATCTTGAACACATTATCATGCACTGCAGGAAACACGGGAATGAACGCAGAAGGTTCGATAGACTTTTTAATGCCAAAGAAATAAGTCTACAACCGCCTTATGTATACGATACTTTGTTATCTTCAACCGAATTGGCTGTTTATCGTGAGTTTTACGGTTTCCGTAAAAATAGTAATGTTGCTGTGTAATTGTATAAAAGTGTATAAAATTATCCTAATATCTAGTTTTCAATAATAATAATAATAAAAACCATTTCACTTGGCAAAGCTATTAACTTGAGGTGACTCAGCACCTCGATAAAGTTTATATTTTCAAAGCTCTCCTTTCAAATCAACTGGAATATAATTCAACTGCAAGAAATTCGCATATTTATGTTAATTTACTATGGGGAAACAGCTCTAATGATCTTTTCCTACTGAATTTAAACCATCGGAACACAGCCACACGAACAGGCCCGGATGAAAGTCGACAAGGAGAGAGTAGTGTTTGTCCAAATTGATAACATCCAACCAGGTGTAACTGGATGGTATTTAAATAAAGAGCTACTCAAAGGAGCCGCCGCGCGTCCCAACGCGTAATATATTACACGGTTCAAATAATGCATGATTTAGTGTCGGCTAATGAAGTTTAGGAGGAGCAGGGGCCCACTTGTCAACCGATTCGCTCCTTCAGACCGCACCGGCCCAAAGAGTTCATATTTCTTCATTTTCTTTTATATTCTTCATCAACAATCACCCGAGAAGATATCTTCATTTTCAACACATAGCTTCTCTACCTGACCCAAAAAGAAACATCTCAATTCTCTTTATTATTGCTTGAGAATCACAGAAATAAATATAATTTAATTTTATTAAACGAGAAATAGCTTAAATTTACCTAAAGTTTGCGTCAATTTTATAAACAAATTTTCAATTTTCAACATACAATTAATCGAAACTGGCTCGACCTGTGCCATGTGGATAATTGCTATCCGGTGCACGTAGCTTACATAAAAGGCTCGATTTATGTTCGAGTCAACCTTGAGAGGTTTATGATGTGTATCATAACGTACCTGTACTAATTTACGCCCCCGTCCCAGACTAATGAAAGGTTGTTATTTTCTTGCGAAAAACCATCAAAACAGTCTTTAACAAAGACATTTGTAAGTTGATATTAGTCGAATTCAAATAAAAATGTTAATTAAAAACGTACATTGTTTTTTAATTGTTTAGAATACAAAAGTGTTAGAGTTTAATTATAAGGCTACTTTTTAAATATTCAACTTTTTAGTAACTTTGATATATCCTCTGACAATTTGATCAGAACTGTGCAACTACCAGTTATATTTTTTTCCAAAAATAGAAATACATGATTTAGACTAAGAAAGCTGAAACGTCGTACAAAGTATAATTATTAATATGTCATCTACCCTAAAACATTGCCCTAATAAAAATAAAATAAATATTCAATAATGTAATAAAGAATAAGAAAACTAAAAGAACACAATGTTGAAAATATTATTTGAAAAATGGCAAAAAGGAAGAAAAATTCAAAAAGGTGGGGTTGAGATGAGAAGTTAGTGTCCGAGTGGAAGGAAGTCACGAGTAGCGGCGTATCAAGCCGAAGGTCGTGGGTTCGAATCCCGCTCGTGACACTGACTTTTTTATCTCAACTAAAAACCTTAATTAATTAAAAGCTATTAATTGGTCAAGCGGACCACGAAAATTAGTGAAGGTTGAAAATATTCTTTTCAAAGACGATCAATGAAAAACTTCCTTTTTTTTAATTATTATTACTTATTAAATTTACTAGTTTTCGTGGTCAGCATGAGCAATTAACAGATTTCAATAAATTAAGGTTTTTAGTTGAGATCAAAATGGCAAAAAGGAGGGAAAAGTATTCGATTCCACGAGTCGTGTGGATTGAAATCACGATAGCTGTTAGAGTAGCGGCGTATCTAGCCGAAGGTCGTGGGTTCGAATCCCGCTCGTGACACTGACTTTTTATCTCAAGTAAAAACCTGAATTAATTGAAAAATTATTATTACTGCTTTCTTTTCCAAATATTTACGTATTTAACAATTTACTGGTAACGTTCAATAAAGAACTGGCTGGGGAAGAGGAGCCGGTCATTGGTGGAACTCTCAGTGATTAGAATTGTTCGTTGAGGTTAAGAATCGGGTTAGGAGATAAAGCTCACTGCCTTTTTAGGCGGCATGGACGATTTTTAGGCTGGTTCTTTAAAGAGAGGGCTGAATGTGTGGAAGAAGAGCTTGGAATCGAAGTTGGATCATGTCCAACTCAAATAGGAAGTCTAGGTTTTTGCGGATGGTTTGGTTAATGACGGAGGACTTTTGATTGATAGGATTCTTTGGATGTTGAATGGCTTGGTTCAAACTCACAGCTCGACCCCGAAAGTCCAAATCGGACTGATTATGTCTTATATTGTTAGTTGGTTGTATTGTATACAATTGTACAATACAAGTAGGCATCTGAGCTGTTCGTATCTTCGGTTCAGTTCTGGCCCTTTTTATGTGTATGCTCAATGTAAGTCTGCTTTTAAGTATCATATTTGGTACCTTAATATGCATTAGCTTGATGCGCGAACGAGTGTTTCAGTCGGTAATGAGGTCTTAGTGTATTGGGTTGATTTTGCTGCGGAAGGTCAGGATATGAGGAATTGCGTGGTAGTCCGCGAAGGTCGTGATGTTTTATTATCTGTAGGTATGTCAGCAGTGTATTGTATGTAGAGGATTGGTCCTAGGACACTCCCCTGGGGAAACCGGCTTAATGTCTGAAAATTCAAAGCCCATTTTCACCTTAAACAAGCGAAAGGAAGGACTTCAGGATGTGATGAGTATGGGGAAGATACTTTTTCATTTGTGAGAAAGGAGAACGAGGTGCCACACCCTGTCCAGTGCTTCTGTATCATCTAGAAAAATTGCTGAGCAGTAATGCTTATTTCCTAGGGCAGATTTTGTCCACTACTGGCAGAACGGAGGGACTAAAACCAAATTGATGTTCGGGAATGATATTACAGAAGTTGAATATGGGGATTAAGAAAAACAAAATAAGAACAAGAAACAATGTGTCAATTTTGAAAAGAAACTTAATAATAATGTGTGGTGATTAGTGACCGTTAATCATTAAGCTCTCCGTGGCCATTTCATTTGTCGTCGAGAATCCAACCCGATTTCACGACATTTGAAAAATGGCAAAAAGGAGGGAAAATCCAAAAGGTGCGGTTGAATGGGAAGTTGATGTCCGAGTGGATCGAGGTCACGATAGCTCAAGTGGTAGAGCAGCGGCGTATCTAGCCGAAGATCGTGGGTTCGAATCCCGCTCGTGCCATTGACTTTTTATCTCGACTAAAAAACCTTAATTAATTGTTATATATTAATTGGTCAAGCGGACCACGAAATTAGTGAATTTAATAAACAATATATTTTGCACTGTATAAATTCACTTTTCCACATCCTGAATGTATTGGTTAAATGTAAACAATGTTCGTAAATCCCAGGCCCTGAAGATGATCTCAATAAAGATCGAAACGTTGGCACGATAAAGAAAATGTTTTTCTGAAATTTATTTAGAAATCGTGAGATGCGGTCTGGTGTGATGTAGGTTTCAGAAAAACATTTTCTTTATCGTGCCAACGTTTCGATCTTTATTGAGATCATCTTCAGGGTCTGGGATTTACAAACATTGTTTACCTATAACAATTACATTTTGGGTGTGGAAAAGTGAATTTATACAATGCAAAATATATTTTTTATATATTCAATCAAAGTATTTCTACTCGCTCAAAGTGTTTGTCTTCTGTGTAATTGTGCCATCCTTGCGTGTCGTGTCGAGAACTTAATAATAATTGAACTTAATAATAATTGTCAATTGTCATAAATTAAGATGAAAATACCATAAATTTCATTTTTCTAAAAAAAAAAAAAAAAGGAATCAAACTACAACATGACCCACTGAAACAAGACCTATGATAGATCTAAATTTGTAGAATAAATATCTGGCAAATATCCAAACTTATGAGCAGCCTGCGTGAAACATTAATAAAAATTCTGTATTTGGTGGAATGTTGAAATATTAATTTTAGTAAATCATCCAGTAACTTTCTCTGAGGACCCTCAGTGTGAACAGAAAAACATAACCGCATGAAGCCATTTTGAAAAGAACATTCGTGATAGTAAAGTAACCAAGTCTTATAAATTTTCACTGTTTAACTTTTACAAGAATTCTCCTTGTTAATCAACAAATAATTGGTTGTCGTTTAGTAAAATTAATAAACAAAGGAAAACGTTGTGGTACTATCCTGATATTGTAATGATTTAAATTTGTTGTTTACAAAGATATCTCGATATAATTGATATCTTCAATATCAGAATTTTATGATGAAAAATCAGATTTGGGGCAAATTTTGGAGGTAGGAGAAACATTTATATAAAGTAACATTACTGAATATTCACTAGTTTTCGTGGTCCGCTTGACCAATAAATATAATTCAATTAATTAAGGTTTTTAGTTGAGATTATTTATTGTGTGCGTTTCTTAGTGATAGATTGTTTCATAATCTGTTGAAGTCGTGAGGAGCAGGCAAGAATGAGGTAGTTTTGGCAAAAACCTTTGTCATTTTTTGCTGACGTTTCGACCTTTATTCGGGTCATCTTCAGGGCATAGAATGAGGTGCTATTCTCGTGGTGTCATATTGGTTTTGTATCTCACAGCACTTTCATGCAAAATAAGATACCACAAGAATAGCACAACATTCTTTGCCCTGAAGATGACCCGAATAAAGGTCAAAACGGCGGCAAAAAATGATAAAGGTTTTTGCCAAAACTACCTCATTCTTGCCTGCTCCTCACGACTTCAACAGATTATGAAACAACAGGTCACTAAGAAACGCACACAATAAATAATCTCAACTTAAAACCTTAATTAATAGAATGATATTAATTGGTCGAGCGGACCACGAAAAATAGTGAATACAATAAATAATGATAGTATCACTTAAAATGTCAGTAGGTTTCACGCTGCTTGATCAAGTGGTTAGAGCAGCGGCGTATTGAGCCGAAGATCGTGGGTTCGAATCCCTCTCGTGACACTTACTTTTTTATCTCAACTAAAAACTTTAATTAGTTGAAATATATTAATTGGTCAAGTAGACCACGAAAACTAGTGAATTTAATAAGTTAAAATGAAGTATACCTTCACTAAATCTCTCCGTAGCCATTTCAATTGTCGCCGAGAAACAAATAGATTACAGGACTTTTGAAAATGGCAAAAAGGAGGGAAAATTCAAAATATTGGGTTGAGATGGGAAGTTAGTGTCGTGTGGATCGAAGTCACGATAGCTCAAGTGATAGAGCAGCGGTGTATCTAGCCGAAGATCGTGGGTTCGAATCCCGCTCGTGACACTGACTTTTTTATCTCTTATAAAACCTTAATTAATTGAAATTACTGAATATACTGGCAAAACAAACATAAAAAGCCTAGTTTCTACTTAAATAAGAAAAATAGTCCATCAGGCATAATCATAATGAAGATCAAGATTATCGGAGGCAAACTAACAATAATATAAATTTTACTATGATCATTCATTATGATCATCAAGATCATTCAAACATAACATTCATTCCATTATGGTGTCATGTTCAAATATCGGGTGTGAAAATCATCGAATAAGGACAAACATCATCGTTTGATAGTTTCAAATAAAGAATCTAAGAGTGAAACGGATCGTAATGAAATAAAAGAGAGGGGAGGTAAAGCAGAGATGACTTAGAAAAGCGGATAGATACCTTTTCACACCGTGCACAATGGACGAGGTCACCGAGGGCAACTCGACCGAAATAATTCATCCTGTTGGCTGTTAGCGCAGTTCGGAAAGTAAACCGCAGATGTGCCTACCATAATAGAGTCATCACTTCCACGCCAGCGAACCTTAAATGTATTCAATAAACATGAAGAGGGTCCGACCCCGATAATTAAAGGTACTTGAGCTCCCCGGTTAACTGTCTTTCCAGTGATTTGTTACGTAAAACATATTTCTCATAGCCTTGTCCAGTCGATGAGTTTTCCCCGGTTTCCTTGTTCTTTCGTCTAGACAGATGTGTATGTACGTGTGTGAATAATTCGTTGCAGGTCAAGCCTTATCCGAGGAAGTGTTAATTGGCGTTCCTAACACCAATTAATTTTGTGTAATCGCAACCGAGAATCTCTCGCGATCGCTCTTAGAAAAGCTATTCTCATAACTAATTTTACCTTTCAACTCTGCGTTTATCAATACTTGACTTTGGTAGAGAAAGCAATCATTGAATGTTTGAAGAGCTTAATTATACCAACAAGTTTTTTTTTTTTTGGTTCATGAATAAAAAGGATGCAACGGAAATGTGCCACGATTACATCTGCTTTACAACATATGTAAGGGAGGCATTTTCAGCCTTAACTAACAGAATTTGAGGACTTATCTTGTATCTTGATTTTACAATAAATAACAACGACCCTTTTTTTCATTTTTGTACTTTCTATTCTATTTTTTTATCTATTTTCCTTCAATTCCTTTCCTACGTTTAAACATTTTCTCAAAAGCTATGATCGGAGTGACTACACAGTTTCCTTTTAAACAAGTACTTCTATGACGCTAATAACCCCATTCCTTTATCATATCATTTTAGTTCTAGTTACCCCCAGAAACCAAAAAACGTCCGTATTACAAAACTATCTTAAACATTAATAATTTTAAATAAATAAACATTTGTATGCGATAAATATTGGTCTAGAACTTACTCTGGGATAAATATCACAATTTGAAATAAAAATATACCCGGTATGCATTATCTGAATAGCAAGATTATATCACTTTTTTTCTGGTATATCGCCACTTTAAAATAAATTTCGCTTTTTCAGCATTTCACTAAGGCTATTGCCAAGTTTATGTAATAATATATCGTGTAATTGCCAAATAAAATAAATACTTCCTAGTCCAACTTTATTCGATATATTATAATTAAATAAGGTTTTTAGTTGAGATAAAAAAGTCAATGGCACGAGCGGGATTCGAACCCACGATCTTCGGCTAGATACGCCGCTGCTCTACCACTTGAGCTATAGTGACCTCGATCCATCCACTAGAGCAGCGGCGTATCTAGCCGAAGATCTTGGGTTCGAATCCCGCTCGTGCCATTGACTTTTTTATCTCAACTAAAAACCTTATTTAATTATAATATATTAATTGGTCAAGCGGACCACGAAATTAGTGAATTTATTCGATATGTGTGTTTCTTAGTGATCTGTTGTTCCATAATTTGTTGAAGTCGTGAGGAGCGTTCAAGAATGAGCTAATTTAGAAAAACGCCTTTTTTTAATTTTTTCCCGACGTTTCGAACTTTATTCGGGGTCATCTTCAGCGCATAAAGTGCGGTGCTATTCTTGTGGTGTCATATTGGTTGTAGCACAACACTTTTACAAAAAAACCAACATGACACCAAGAGAA
Organism: Cimex lectularius; assembly: GCF_000648675.2. NCBI lineage: Eukaryota > Metazoa > Arthropoda > Insecta > Hemiptera > Cimicidae > Cimex > Cimex lectularius. The sequence goes on from NW_019392999.1 coordinate 303,027, forward strand.
TAACACCGCACTTTATGCGCTGATGATGACCCGAATAAAGTTCGAAACGTCGTGAAAAAAATAAAAAAGGTGTTTTTCTAAATTACCTCATTCTTGAACGCTCCTCACGACTTCAACTAAGTATTCAATATTTTTTATGTGTAATTTCCTTTAATTCCTCTTCTACTAACTAGTCCTTACACTAGTTTCCACATCACAAAAACGTTCATTGAAGGACCATCTCAGAAACAAGGAGAACTATAAACCTAGGGCTTGTTACTAACGATACTACGACTGCTGACTGGACTCTGCAGACTACAAAGACAACAAGAGGACGTTAACTCGGCCAGCGGAAACACATTTGTACCGATATTACCAGGAAGAAGAAATGCGGAACATGTCCTTTATTGGTATTCTTTTATTACTTTATTATTCATACTCCTGGGAGAGGACAAGCCTAGGGTTGAAAGACACACCAGAGTGCTCATATCACAGCATTGGCACAGTTAAAAAGAGAAACGAAGAGCTCTAACAATAATAGAGACTGTAAAATGTATGTATCAACCACCTCTGGTTTTGGCAGTCCCAGGGGCTGTCAACAGTTAGGTCAGGTTCAACCCGCAACGCTTGAAGTTTTAACCAAAAACCCACTCACATCTAATTTTCTTAATTCACTCAATTATGGTGGTGGAGTGTTGGATATTCCTCCATCACCCCATACATACAGCTATACATCTATAACTAACTAATCTAATTGAAGGTCTAAGCGGTACTCAATATTTCAAAAAACGTTCAGTACGAGATATCTAATATACACGATTCTCATAGCATCCTACTCGTTCTCTCTAAGGAGCCAAGTAATTCTTTTCAATTACGCATACAAGGCCTTCAAAATTAAGCGTCCGTATGACAACCTGGCATGGTCTATCCTTAGTAGGGTGAATATGAACCTTCATCATCTGTTCAGATCCTACGAACCTATCGACCCAGCATCTTGATAAGTGAGAACTTCTCTGCCGTTCCAGCCCATCCGCTTTCCACAGCATTTTTAGAGTCAGAGGGCCTGATCGAATTAGAGCAGTAAGTACAATGAAACCACCGTATATTCCGAAATATCAGACGTCATGAAATGAACAAAAATGGACGTTTCATTGAAACAAATCTTAGTAAAAATCGGTCAGACTGAAATATCTCTCTGAGATGTAAAGAACAATTCAATTAAACATTTAACATTATACATACTCAATTAATTATACATGAATAATTTGGGCGCTCTCAACACGGCACACAAGAAGGACATATCTACACGGAAAACAACACTTTGAGCGCTGAAGATGATCTCAGTAAAAATCGAAACGTTGACACAATAAAGAAAATGTTTTTCTAAAACCTACGTCACACCAGACCGCATCTCCAGACCGTAATAAATTGAGTAAATAATTAAGAATAACCTAAGAATAAAAAATAATAAAAGTTGGTAGTCATCATTATACTTAAGTATTACTATATAAGGTACTGGTTGAAATGAAAAAGTTAGTGTGAACCCGAAGGTCGTGGGTTCGAATCCCGCTCGTGACACTAATTTTTTCATTTCTATCAAAACCTAATATAAAGATTAATTAATTGAAAGAAGTCATTTGGTCAATCTATTTTACATTGTTAGATTAAACCCAAAAACCGATATTTCTAAAAATCTATCATAAACTGTTCAAAAATAAATGTTTGATCGTAACAAATGCTGGCAAAATAATTTCAAGATCTGTTTGAGATAAATTTGATAAACAATTGCAATAAAAATCTATCATTATAAATTATCAGGGTAGCTTATTACATTTTGTTAGTCTCTCGGTAGTTTACAATTTTTGTAAATAATTTTCTTTTATCTCTTCTTCTAATTTTTTTTTATTGATTACACGAATTCTTTTTAGGGTGAATGTAGACGTTTTGCATTAAATAAAAGCAGTCTCAACACGACACGCAAGAATGACACACTTACGCAAAAAATAAACACTTTGAGCCCTGAAGATGATCTCAATAAAGATCGAAACGTTGGCACGATAAAGAAAATGTTTTTCTGAAACCTACTTCACAACAGACCGCATCTCACGATTTCTGAATAATCATTAAATAAAAGTGTATTAATTACAAATTATCGGGATAGTTTAATCATCGTGTTTTTCTATCCTAGCACTTAATGATTTTTTGTAAGTAACTTGGGATGATTTCTTTTCTATTTTACAACTTTCTCCTGAAGATATTAGATTAACCACTCAATTTCAATTTTTAACTTGACTACTAGCTTTTTCCATGCCTTTTCAAATATTATTTAAAATTTATTCAAAACAGTCGTAAATTGTACAGAAAAGAAATTTGAACGGCATTGCACTTCTTTTTTTTAATATATAAAGGACAATTTCAAAATAAAAAAAGTCATCTATATTTATCAAAGTCAAAACAAAAACTCGAGATCTGTTCACAATTTGAAAAGAAGACTACCGAGGAAAAAGAAAGGAAGCGTAAGAACAAGAATCAAGAGAAAAAATATCAGGATGATTAAACTTACTTTGCATCGACCGTGTGAATTTGTTAAAAACCTTTATATCACTGGGAGACGGTTTCGAAACTTGTGATCGAAATAATTAGTTACTTAATTTAGTTTTAGTATAGTAGTTTTAGTTTTTGAAAGAAGAAATTTAGTTACTTGTTTAGTATAAAAAAATTTCATTATAAGTAAGTTTCAAAAAACATTTTCTTTATCGTGCCAACGTTTCGATCTTTATTGAGATCATCTTCAGGGCTCAAAGTGTTCGTCTTCTGTGTAATTGTGCCATTCTGGCGTTGAGAATGCCCAGCCATTTCTTTATAAGATTTTACCATTTCAAAACTCTAATAAAAACAAATTCCTAATGAGGTTTAGAAGTTTGTTTGTTTAGGTATTATTATTTTTTCCTCTAATTATTTTTAATTTATGAGCGTAATGGAAATGCATAAAAGACCGTGTGAAACAATCATTGAAAACGCATTTTTCTAAAAACCTTTTATTAAACTTTTTTGTTAAAAAAAATACCGACAATACTTTCTAATTGCCACGTGTGATAAGAAGATCAGGTCTGATAAATGATTCCATTAAAAATAAAATTATAACGGCGCGTTGAATTTTATTAAGATAAATGACGATTTTATCGCAAACAAAACGATAATTATCATGCATGTTTATCAAGGAAAATCTGTTCATAATAGGCACCTAGCCATATTTATAATTTAATTAATAATATAATTTTAATGCTACAAAAAGTGAATTTTATAATTTCATTGTCAAATTTAGAAATTTTTATGGCCTTTTATACATTTTCAATCAAAATTTACTTTTTCTCCACTTTAAAATAAAATTTTCTAAAAATTTGATTTTACCTAGTCAATTGTATATCAGTGATTGATTTTTAAGCAAGAATCGAGCCCTTATTTAAAAATCAGTTTGGATAAATTTTATTGTTCTTATTTTACCTGGCTGTGCCGGTCGGACCCAATTAGTTTACCCCCTGTTTAATTGCCTTAACGAAATATCTAATTTACAGAGATATTCGGCTATAAACGGCTATCCCGGTATCAAATCGAAAGGTGGGTTAAAATGAAATCGTAAACCGTAAAATATACGAATCGGTCAAAGTCAACGGATCTGTCAGAACAGATGTAAAGTTCGTGTAGCTTTACATTTATGCGCCCAACGCAGTAAAAGTCCGCTCTCGAATTTAACGAGTGGCTGCAGTAAAGGCAGATGTTATCGCCGTGAATTGGAACTATTATCGGTTTTATTGCGGATAATTAACCTGTTAATCTCGAACGTGACAAGTCCGCTTTGGATGTTGGTAAAAAGAAGAAAACGGTCTGTGTAAAACTGGCGTAGCATTTACCTCTTAAAGACTTGTCGAGTCCTTTTGACGTAGACATTTTCCAAACGAAAAATATTACGTTAATTTTAAACTACTTGGGACCTTCCAGTGGACAAAATATCACTTAGACCCAACACTTAAAATGGAAAAATGCCAAAGTCCGACCAAAACTGCGAGTATAAGTTGTCCAGAGTGACCAAGTAAAAAGCAAACTATACTTTTACAATTAATCACCCTGCTGGCCACAAAACTCTCACAAGATGGTCAATTTATATTAAACAAAACAGTTAAAAGAATTTATTATTCAAGAATTTCTACAATAATAAAATGTATTCTGACGTTTCAGTATTGAATATTCCATACTTCACGCTGATTCCCTTCTCATACAATCATCTTTAAAGTTAAATGGTGTTGAAGTGTTTCAGCTTAAACCAACAATAGTATAAGGGCTACATCGCAGAACTATTACCCTAAGCCATGAATCATTTCACCACAAGAAAATGAAGACAACATATCCTCATAACAATAACATAAATTCGGGAAAAATCATAAGATGGGGTTGAGATATGAAGTTCATGTCCGTGTGGATCGAGGTCACGATAGCTCAAGTGGTAGAGCAGCGGCGTATCTAGCCGAAGATCGTGGGTTCGAATCCCGCTCGTGCCATTAACTTTTTTTCATCTGAACTAAAAACCTTAATTAATTGTAATAAACATATCCTCCATCACAATCACTAGCCTAAACACATATTCAACAGAATAATCAACAACTACAAAGCAACACTAACACCATCCACTAATACCAATAATCTTTCAGTTAATTAAGGTTTTGGTTGAGATAAAAAAGTCAGTGTCAAGAGCGAGATTGAGCTATCGTGACCTCGATCCACTCGGACACTAACTTCCCATCTCAACCACACCTTTTGAATTTTCCCTCCTTTTTGCCATTTTTCAAATGTCGTGTAACCTATTTGGTTCTCAGCGACAAAGGAAATGGCCACGGAGAGCTTTAGCGAAGATATACATCATTTTAACTTATTCAATTCACTAGTTTTCGTGGTCCGCTTGACCAATTAATATCTTTCAATTAATTAAATTTTTTAGTTGAGATAAAACTACTCTACCACCTGAGCTATCGTGACTTCGATCCACACGACTCGTGGGTTCGAATCCTGCTCGTGACACTGACTTTTTTATCTCAACTAAAAACAAATATTCAGGAATCGTGAGATGCGGTCTGGTGTGATGTAGGTTTCAGAAAAACTTTTCTTTATCGTGCCAACGTTTCGATCTTTATTGAGATCATCTTCAGGGCCTGGGATTTACAAACATTGTTTACATTGAACAAATACATTTACGATGTGGAAAAGTGAATTTATACAACGCAAAATATATTTTTTATATTCACTCAAAGTATTTCTGTTCACTCAAAGTGTCTGTCTTCTGTGTAATTGTGCCATTCTTGCGTGTCGTGTCGAGAGTGCCAGTGAGATTTTGCTATTTTATGTTTATATACGTTGGATTTTGAAGGGGTGGGGAAGGGAAACAGCAAAATCTCATTGGCACTGTCAACACGACACGCAAGAATGGCACAATTACACAGAAGACAAACACTTTGAGTGAGTAGAAATACTTTGATTGAATATATAAAAAAATATATTTTGCATTGTATAAATTCACTTTTCCACATCCTAAATATTTGTTAAATGTAAACAATTTTTGTAAATCCCAGGCCCGGAAGATGATCTCAATAAAGATCGAAACGTTGGCACGATAAAGAAAATGTTTTTCTGAAACCCACATCACACCAGACCGCATCTCACGATTTCTAAATAATTATCGATTAACGGTCACTAATCACCACACACAACTCAACTAAAAACCGTAATTAATTGAAAGATATTAATTGGTCAAGCGGACCACGAAAGCTAGTGAATTACTAATAATACTACATCAAATCTATCAAATACAAACAAACCAACATACATTTCCATGACGTTCATCTACAAAAAATTCTTATTTCTATAGGATCATAAGAGACATGGCAAAAGAAATGTTCTAACATTAAAAAAGACAAAAAGTTTAACTGAAAGATTAGAAAACTATAGTATATCTACTGACATTGAATCATTAATAAACGCAAAGTATAAATATCATTATATTAGATTAATAAGTAGTTTTGGAACCTCCGTCGTACCTTATCTATTACAAAATAACCTAAATCAGCCAATTAAGATTAAGTAATAAGTAATTCTTTTTTGTACTTTAATACACAAACAGAATTGTTTGGTGATTAGTGACCGTTTGTTGATGATTATTCGGAGGTTTTTTTTGGTCCAAAAATCGGTCGCTAACTCCTTAATTCAATCCTCCATACTGTTAATTTAAATTAAATTCGTTAAAATAGTTTTTCTAAGTATGATTGGAAATAAAAGATGAAGAATAAGAGACGAAAATTTTTGCAAGTTTGTAAAACACTAATTTTGCAAGACGTGAAGTCTTGCTAGAAGATTAGATTGCTAGGTTGTTTAATAAATTAATTGTTTTTTCATAAGATAAAGATATTTCTTAGTTTAATTGTAATCATCTAAAAAATTTTACAAGTTTTATTAAGAAAATTAATTTTATAAGACAGTATGAAGGCTTTGAGGAAGTGTGACAAATCTTTATGTATTGATTATTCGGAAATCATGAGATGCGGTTTGGTGTGAAGTAGGTTTCAGAAAAACATTTTCTTTATCGTGCCAACGTTTCGATCTTTATTGAGATCATCTTCAGGGCTCAAAGTGTTTTTTTTTTTGCACAGATGTGCCATTCTTGTGGGTCGTGTTAAGAGTGCCCAACTCACCCACTACGCAAAAAATAAACACTTTGAGCCCTGAAGATGATCTCAATAAAGATCGAAACGTTGGCACGATAAAGAAAATGTTTTTCTGAAACCTACTTCACACNTGTATGTCGTGTTGAGAGTGGGCACTAGTAGAGTAAGCTTTTTTGTAAAATTGTGTAAAATTAGCTTTTCTTATGAGCAAAAAACTAGCTTAATATATTATTTATTCCGTCACAGATATTAGTCCTTATTTTATGAACTATCTACGCGTCCATCCATCCATCTATGTTAAGGTTTTTTTTACCTACTCATTTATCAATTTAACTGTTTATGAATTTATCTCAGTTTTCATGAATATCTCTCTCTCTCTCTTTCTCTTTCTCTCTCTTTTAATTTTGTTTAAATTCCTCTTCTTTTTATTAACTGCATATATGTACATTATTGCTCCTACCATAAATGGGTAAATACTTGATTGAGCTGTTTGAGCATCTGAAATAAATTAATATGAATGGATGGACGTTTAAATAGAAAACAAACTAATACAGTAATATGTGATGGAAGCATAGGACAGAGTGGATTCTTAGTATAATGTAGTAGACGTTCATTTCACCGTGCTAAAAAAAGCTTACTTTTTGACACCCTTCTTTAATTTCTTCATAAATCATTTTGTAAAAATGTTCACAGCACACGACTACCACATTTAACATAAATGCTTGTATATTTATCATTCCCTTGCCTCCCAGAGACGATGAATCATCTGAGATTTTCCCTCCAGATTAAAACGCATTATTCTAAGATTCCTTCGTAGATTGTGGTGGTGATGAAGCCTTTTTGTGGTTTGAGGTGACTGATTGGACTCGGACGGATCCCCTGATGGAGTCATCACAAGGCGATGCCGGCCGCCCGTCCGGTCGGATACCTGTCCCATCATTCCTGACGGGTTATCTCGTCACGGATAATCACACAATGTCACACCTCAGCTGCATACTCGAGATGCCTCTATTTAATTCCGGGATCATTTAATATACGTTTTCTCGTACATTTACATTGTAAAGTGGCCTGACTAATAAGAAGAGAATTTTGGCTTAGCTCTTCCATTCTGAAATGAACTTGTGGTTGTCTACTTGAATAATTAAACTTATTTGTCATTAAACATGGTAACGCTTAATTTTGAAACTGCTGTGTTCATAAATGAAATATAATAATAAATAACAATATTTGTATTGAATTTTTTTTAAAGCAATTTTTTTTTTTTTGCTAATTAGTTTCCTGACTAATAAGAATAGAATTTTGGCCGAACTTTTCTATTTTGAAATGACTCTATTTGAATAATTACAATATTTTTTATCATTAAGCATTGTACCGTTTAATTTTTAAACTTCAGTGCTCCTAAATTAAATATAATAATAAATAACAATATTTATATTATTTTTCTTAGGTAACTTTTACTGGAGGTAGGTAATTAGTTTCCTGCCTAATAAGAAGAAAATTTTAGCCTCACTGTTCCGTTTTGAAATCAACCTGTGGTTGTCCATTTGAATAATTAAACTATTATTTGTCATTAAACATTGTACCGTTTAATTTTTAAACTTCAGTGCTCATAAATTAAAAATATAATAATAAATAACAATATTTATATTATTTTTCTTAGGTAACTTTTACTGGAGGCCGGTAATTAGTTTCCTGACTAACAAGAAGCGAATTTTAGCCTCACTGTTCCATTTTGAAATGAACCTGTGGTTGTCCATTCGAATAATTAAACTATTATTTGTCATTAAAATGGCAACGTTTAATTTTTAAACTGCTGTGCTCATAAATGAAATATAATAATAAATAACAATTCTTTCAATTAATTAATATTTATGTAAGGTAATGGTTGAGATAAAAATGTCAGTGTCACGAGCGGGATTCGAACCCATGACCTACGGCTCAATACGCCGCTGCTCTACCACTTGAGCTATCGTGACCTCGATCCACTTGAACACCAACCTTCCATCTCAACCCCACCTTTTGAATTTTCCCTCCTTTTTGCCATTTTTCATTTAAACCAATACCTTACATAAAGATTAATTACTTGAAAGAAGTCGTTTGGTCGATCGGACCACGAAATATAATGGGAATAAATAACAATATTTGTACTAAATTATTTTTCTTAGGTAATTTTTGCTGAAGGCAGTTAATTAGTTCCCTGACTAATAAGAAGAGAAATTTAGCCAAACTGTTCCAGTTTGAAATGGACATGTCGCTGTGTGTTTGAATAATTAAACATTATTTGTCATTTAAAACATTTTTTATTTTATTATTTTTCATGGACAATTTTTACAGACGGCAAGTAATTATTGTCCTGACTTGTAAGAAGAGAATTTTGACCTAACTGTTCCATTTTGAAATGATCGTCTATTTGAATAATTAAACTATCATTTGTCATTAAGCATTGTACCGTTTAATTTTTAAACTGCTGTGCTTATAAATTAAATATAATAATAAATAACAATATTTGTATTGAATTATTTTTCTTAAACATTTTTTTTCGAAGGCAGATAATTAGTGTCCTGACTAACAAGAAGAAATTTGGCGTACCTTCCATTTTGAAATGAACCTGTGGTTGTCTATTTGAATAATTAATCTTTTATTTGCCATTAAAAACATTTTTTATTTTATTATTTTTCATGGGCAATTTTTGCTGTCGGCAGGTAATTAGTTTCCTGACTAATAAGAAGAGAATTTTAGCATAACTGTTCTCTTTTGAAATGACTGTCAATTTGAATAATTAAAATATTATTTATCATTAAGCATGGGTACCGTTTAATTTTTAAACTGCAATGCTCATAAATGAAATATAATAATAAATAACAATATTTATATTATTTTTCTTAGGCAATTTTTACTGAAGGCATGTAATTAAATCCTTTTTTTCTTTTTTTTAATGATAGTTCCTACTACATAAGGAAGTTGTTTTCAGGGATCGGGATTTCGAGCTTTTAACTCATCATCAGTTTGAAGGAGTACTACAACCATGTCTCTCGACATGAATTGCATAATTGGCGTGTAATTAGTTTCCTGACTAATAAGAAGAGAATTTATCATTTAAAACATTTTTTTCTAAAACTGATTTTGATGATGTTTACCTATTATGCTGTGTATCTCATACAAAACTGTATATTCTATGTAAAACGCTCATAATGTAGTAAAAACAGTTTCCTTTTTGTAAAAATATGTTGGCATTTAAATCTGGGTTTAATGCTTTTCACATACTTATTTCGTTTAAACCTGGTATGACGTCGGAATGTCGAGGTTTGGACAAGTTTTCCTTTTTCTCATCGTTCGAGTTCGCAGACGGTTGATCTTTTACACTTCCTTTATAGCTGCTGAATTTATTTTTGTGTTTTCTCTTCGAGAAGAGTTTGTCGCGTAGACGCCCCATTCTGGACCTTTCGATCTGGCCGGCCTGAAATTAACAATTTGGATATTTAAACAGTCATTTTTTTTTTAAATTTCCAACCTTCTGTCTCGTTTTTCTCAAGTAAGGATTGTAACTTTCATCGTAGGAGTCGTAAGATATGGGCTCTTTGAAATAAGCATCGTCCAGGTTTTCTAAATAGTCGTACGCGTCGCCGAATTCTTCAGCGTTCTTTTCGAAAGGGGAGATGGAAACTTCCCGCTTTTCCGATGGTATCTCCGCGAAGGCCAACCTGTCTTCGATGTCGACCCGCCTCTGCTCGAAGTCCGGGTACAAAAGGCTGGGCACACGTTTGGAAATTTTATCAGAAAACGTCAAAAACACAACGAGCTCATACTCACTCTTCGACGAACACGGTCCCGGCGGATAATCCAAGGATGGAAAAGGCGCAGAAACACTTTAAGACGAACATGAATAGACTACGCAGAGACCAAAGGGAAAACCAGGTTTTTCTTTTCTGAGAGATTTTCTCTACACCGATTATGATAAATTCTACGCATTATTGAATTTTTAACATCTGGTTTTAACATTTGTGTTTCTTGTCTAATTAGGTTGAAAATTCATTGGATCCCAACAAAAATCCCAGTCATAAATCAATTTATATGTTCATTGTACTGTTCGACTTTTAAACTGCTGTGCTCATAAATGGAATATAATAATTATTTACAAAATTGTATTAAATTATTTTTCTTAGACAATTTTTACAGAAGACAAGTAATTAGTTCAAAAACATCTCAACCAAGACCATAGACTAAATATATACTATAAATAATACTGTCCTTTAAGACTGCTAGACATATATGGATTAATATATTAGTTCAAAAAGTTCATTTGTTTCAAATTTTACTTCCAAATTATACTATAGACACTTATTTCTTTACTTTGTCTTTATTTAAACTAATTTAGAAAATTATTATTCGGAGATGGTGAGACGGGGGTAATAGAAAAACATTTTCTTTATCTTGCCAACGTTTCGATCTTTATTGAGATCATCTTCAGGGCCTGGGTTTTATAAACATTGTTTGAATTTTACAAATAAATGTAGAATTAAATTCACTAATTTCGTGGTCCGTTTGACAAATTAATATCTTTCAATTAATTAAGGTTTTTAGTTGAGATAAAAAAGTCAAATTCAAAAGGTGCGGTTGAGATGGGAAGTTGGTGTCCGAGTGGATCGAGGTCACGAAAGCTCAAGTGGTAGAGCAGCGGCGTATCAAGCCGAAGGTCGTGGGTTCGAATCCCGCTCGTGACACTGACTTTTTTATCTCAACTAAAAACCTTAATTAATTGAAAGATATTAATTGNAAAAACATTTTCTTTATCGTGCCAACGTTTCGATCTTTATTGAGATCATCTTCAGGGCCTGGGATTTACAAACATTGTTTACATTTAACAAATACATTTTAGGTGTGGAAAAGTGAATTTATGCAATGCAAAATATATTTTTTATATATACAATCAAAGTATTTCTACTCACTCAAAGTGTTTGTCTTCTGTGTAACTAATATTATATAAAATACTATTAGTAGTTATTATTAATAGTAATAAATACTTTGATCGAATATATAAAAAATATATTTTGTATTGTATAAATTCACTTTTCCACACCTAAAATGTATTTGTTAAATGTAAACAATATTCGTAAATCCCAGGCCCTGAAGATGATCTCAATAAAGATCGAAATATTGGCAGATAAAGAAAATGTTTTTCTGAAACCTACATCTCACCAGACCGCATCTCACGATTTCTAAATAATTATCGATTAACGGTCACTAATCACCACACATTTATATTTACATCTATATTGTATTTTTTCAATCGAAATATCTTTTGTAATTCACCCAAGCGCTGAAAATGACACGAATAAACATCGAAACGTCGGCAAAAAAAAAAAAAAGTTTCTAAACTACATCATTCTCGACCGCTCCTCATGGCTCCAATAAATTATTATTAAGTGAATCCAATATCACTAATTTTAAAAATTCTGTTTAGAAGGTTAAATACACTATTTTTTGTTTTATTATATGTCGTGTATAGATAAAGTTGATTTTGTCTGCCCTAAAAAAAGAAGTTGTTTGAGAGTTTATCATTACCAGCAGGTAGCGCCACGTACAGGGCTCGGTTTTCTAACGAACGTTAAACTACTTTACTATTAACTATTCAACTTCTATATAACAGCAAATAATTGAATAAACCATTGTTAAAATTTATTCAGTTTGGCCGAAACAAATCGGATAACACCGAACACGGAAAAAGGTCATCAGACAAATCCCACTTCTAAAAACAAGAAACAAACAAAGTAATAATCGAACGATAAATAAATAATTGCTAATAAAATACTTACATCAAACAAAGCTAATAAATAACCATTTGACATACAAATAAATATCGAAACAACAATAAATAAATTATAATAAAAAAATGCAATATTAAACAGGAAGAATATAACGGACCTATAAATCAGTAATTAACCAAAGCGAATGTACTACAAAAAAAATATAAGAATATTATTTATTGCTTAAGTAAAATTGAAATCACACGAGGCAAGTAAAGATTTTAGGCTAAAATTATGGAACTCAGCCATAGGCTAATAGAACGGCAAGTCGAATGCACCTTCTGTCTGGTAGGGGCCATGGAGAAGTCCAAGCAGTGTGCTTGTGGACAGTAAGGCAAGGTAATATGTGAAAAAAGGGCAAAATTGAAGTTAGAGGAGTTAAAAGGCGGTTTGAAAAAGAAGTATGATACGTGGGACAAGCAACTAGACTCTTACTCCACTGAGTAAATTTTACCGGTATATAAACCCGACGATCAGCAGGAGGCCGTTGTTCCTCAAATTTCCAATGTCTAAAAAAGATTCCACTACAGTGAATAGACTCAGGTCTAACCATGGAATAAGTGGAACGGATTTTAAGAAAATAGGGCAAAGACGGAGTGTTTAGTATGCGAAGAAAGGGAAGATCTGGAACATCTCATAATGAAATGCAAAAATTATGATAATGAAAGAACAAAGATATTGGACAGGCTGTACAGAATTGGAAATTTGATCAAGCCGTTTAATTATAAATCCGTACTGCAATTAAATGAATTGGAAGTGTACAATATTTCGGATTTTATAACGGCTACGGACTTAAAAATTTCCGTAGCCCTTAAGGTTAAGTTCACTAGTTCCGCTGGACCAATTAATATGTTTCAATTAATTAAGGTTTTTAGTTGAGATAAAAAAGTCGGTGTCACGAGCGGGATTCGAACCCAGGATCTTCGACTAGATTTGCTGCTGCTATACCACTTGAGCTGTCTTGACTTCGACCCACTCGGACACCAACTTCCCATCTCAACCCCACCTTTTGAATTTTCCCTCCTTTTTGCCAATTTTAAAATGTACTTCATTTTGCTTTTTACATGTTATCAGGTTTCGTGGTCCGCTTAGCCAAATAAATTCTTTTCTATTAATTAAGGTTTTGGTTGAGATAAAAAAAGTGTCACAAGCGAGATTCGAACCCACGATCTTCGGCTAGATACGCCGCTGCTCTACCACTTGAGCTGTCTTGACTTCGACCACTCGGACACCAACTTCCTATCTCAACCCCACCTTTTGAATTTTCCCTCCTTTTTGCCAGTTTTCAAATGTACTTCATTTTGCTTATTATTACATTTTATCAGGTTTCGTGGTCCGCTTGACCAAATAAATTCTTTTCTATTTAGTAAGGTTTTGGATGATATAAAAATCGAATGTGTTTCCCACGTGGTTATGAGTTATGACCGCTAAACATATAAGGGTATATAATAATTTCACTAGTTTTCGTGGTCCGCTTGACCAATTAATATGTTTCAAATAATTAAGGTTTTAAGTTGAGATAAAAAAAGTCAGTGGGACGAACGGGATTCGAACCCACGATCTTAGGCTAGATACGCCGCTGCTCTACCACTTGAACTATCGTGACCTCGAACCACTCGGACACTATCTTCCCAACTCAACTCCACTTTTTGAATTTTCCCTCATTTTTGCCATATTGAGGTTGAGATGGGAAGTTAGTGTCCGAGTGGATCGAGGTGAAGATAGCTCAAGCTGTAGAGCAGCGGTGTATCTAGCCGAAGATCGTGGGTTCGAATCCCACTCGTGACACTGACTTTTTTATCTCAACTAAAAACCTTAAGGTTAAGTTTGGAAGGATTATTAAGTTCAATGTTACTTAGTTATTTTCTTTTTTTAGGTCTTGACCGTTTTTTATAGCATCTGAGGTTATTATGACACCAAAAGATCGTTCTACGGGACTACATTATAGGATAAGGATTTCGAGATAGTACCGTAGTAAACAGCCGGTGAAGCAAGATGTTAATCTGCGAAACCGGGTAACGGTTCAAATTTCAATATAAACAGATTTCTCGGACAAGCTATGTTTACCATACATAATGTTTCCCTCCCCCCGCGCTGATACATAGGTCGCACACCCTTCTCATAACGGCGAACAAAGGACGTGAAGGGTCGACATAAAAAGGTGGATACTTGTATCACAATGGGCTTGCCCCGTTCACTCCGATTGACGTCGAATATTGAAATCAAGTCGTCTGTTTTTTTATATTTTTTTATTCCTTTCGCCTTTTTCCCCTCGGCGTGTACAGAGGGGCGGACTCCTTTCATGAATAACAACCCCCGTGTTTACCTTATGGAATTTCACCCCTTTCCTAATTGAAAATAAATAAGGGCCCCTTAAGAGATACATTTCTATCGTTCACCTTGTTAAAGCGATCAAAACCCTACGTGTCTTTTTAGTAAGCCCATAGCATAACTTAATATTCACTTATGTTCTTTATTTATGGATCACTTTTGAATGAAAATAGATTTCAACGTTTTTCTACATATCTAATGTGATGATCCTTCTAATAATAAAACTTTACTACGTTAGAAAACATAATAATACAAGTTTTAAAGCAATAGCTTAGCTCACTGTAGAGCTTGTTCTAAAAGAAGAACAATCTTCTTTGAAGATTCATTTTATTACGACGAAAATCTGCCCAGTTAAGAATGAGAGAATCTCTTAACCTTGGATGTTTTTCTAGCCGAAGTATGTGGCTTTTTGTGTGGTGATTAGTGATCGTTAATCGATATTTATTTAGAAATCGTGAGATGCGGTCTGGTGTGATGTAGGTTTCAGAAAAACATTTTCTTTATCGTGCCAACGTTTCGATCTTTATTGAGATCATCTTCAGGGCCATGTGTTGTCTGCATTTCAGTAAAAAAGTTCTCTGATTGATAGCCGATGCGATTTTCTTCTCAATTGCAACTACATATGGACACGAAGCTAAAAGTATACTGAAGGACATCGCCAACAATGAGAAGACACTACTGACAAACGTATTGCTTAGGGTAAATTTCTAATTGGTAATAACACAGGCTAAAAAATAATAGGTTATATACCGGTAACTGGCATGTACAGAAAACACCTAAACAACCTGGGTAAATGACAGCGATAACTCATTTCTGTTATCCAATGGTGAGGAAGAAACCAGAAGATGCCAAGAAGGATTGCTGCAATGACAGTCAATGACCTATTATTTTATAAAAGAAGAAACGACTCAATTCAACTAAACTGAGTAACTAAGAATAGAACAATAAGTCAGACGGCTGCAGTGCTTGGGGAATGCAAAACCCGTTTCCTACTATCCTCATCATCATCATACCTTCTTTCATAATTGTCCTATAACCGAAGTGCAGTAATTCAGTCAGCCTTTTATATGAAGTGAGTAAATGAAAATGGAGTTTCAATGGGCAACATGGATGGCCAAAAAAAAAATTAAAATTTTTCGAATCTCTCATACTACAAGAAACCACATATTTAAGCACCATAACAACCAACTTTGCGAAAAAGTTACCTAATTACTTTAATTACGATAATAAAAGAACTTTTTTCCTAATGATAAAAATTGATCAGGCACTGTTTTAATCGAATCTTGCCGTACATATTTTTCTGTAAGTTTATAAGATGATAATTCTCAGAAACTTAAGTCTTTTTACAATTTCTGTTGATTTGCACACGGTTTGAACACTGATGATGGCGAAATGGCAAAACACTCGGACAGATCAACACAGCGAGTATAGTCCTACCAAAATGATTAATTAAGAAAAACAAAATTATTATATAACTGAGCTAATTTAAAGTATATTTTTTCCTACATCACCTTATTATACAAATCAGAATAGGCACCATCAAAAAAGTAAAAAAATTAAATCTATTTCCATTGAAAGTATTTATGTCATTACCTTTTATGTTGTAATTTTTGAATAACTGAAAAATGCCTTTTTTATGGCAAATATTATTTTTTGTGTTGATCTCAATGGCAATAATATTTTACGTCTTTTCACGTTTGAACACTGAAGATGGCTCGTCTGACAGACTAAAACAGCGATGGAATCAGGATGGACACCATCAAAAAATAAAATATTGAAGGAATTTATGTCATTCCCTTTTATGTTATTATTTTTGAAGAACTTAAAAATGTCTTTTATGGTAAATTTTAATTTTTGTGGTTATCACAATGGCAATACGTCAATATACGTCTTTTCACGTCTGAACACTGAAGATGGCGAAATGGCGAAACTCGTCTGACAGACCAACACAGCGAGAATAGTCCTACCAAAATGATCGATGAAGTAAAATAAAATTATTATATAAATGAGCTAATTTAGAGTATATTTTTTTCCTACATCATCTTATTATGGAGTTCCACCAAATCAGGATGGACACCATCAAAAAACTAAAAAGTTTAAATCTATTTCCCTCGAAAGTATTTATGTTATACCATTTTGTGTTGTAACTTTTGAATAACTGAAAAAATGCCATTTTATGGCAAATATTATTTTTTGTGATGATTTCAACGGCAATTATATTTTACGTCTTTTCACGTTTGAACACTGAAGATGGCTCGCTGACAGACTAAAACAGCGAGGATGGTCTTTCCAAAAAATCGATAAAGTAAAACAAATTATTATATAACTGAGCTAATTTAAGGGATATTTCCCTTGAAAGTATTTATGCCATTTTTTACGTTGTAATTTTTCAATAACCGAAAAACATTTTTATATGTTAAATTTTAATTTTTATGGTGATTTCAATGAATTTCACGTTTTTTCTCTTAGGCGTAAAATTTGAAATTTTGACTTGTACTCAGTATAAAAATCCGCAATATAGATGAGACATTAAAAAAATGAGAAAGGTCTGTTTAAAAATATTTGTATTACCCTGGGGCTTGGATGTTTAGAGGGGTGGTTTGGATTAAGATGGCGGAACACCCTCCCGCTTATGGCAAAGCACACCTGCCTGCCCACCCCAGGAAAAATAAGCCATTCCCTTTTATGTATTTGATAACAGAATCGGACACGGTCGCTGACACAATCGGATCTATTTATGAGTGTCCTTTGACGCCCTGGACCACCTCGCAGGCACATCAAACAAACCGACACCTTTCGCATTCTCGCTTTGTGGCATCTTTTTCTATCGCATTCACAGGGGTCGACTCTGAAAGTATTTATTCCCCAGGTAACGCATTCGTTATTCTCTACGAGTTCAAAATCGTACATCTACCAATGAAATTCGACAGAATTCACCGGGAAATAGTGTAGATTCTAGTTTTGCTAAGTTTTAGAGATATTGTTTGGAATAAAAAAAAATGGTTTTAGGTGAGATTAAGACCAATACCAAATATGTGGTGATTAGTGACCGTTAGTTGATGATTATTTGGAGATCGTGAGATGCGGTCTGGTGTTACGTAGGTTTCAGCAAACCATTTTCTTTATCGTGCCAACGTTTCGAACTTTATTGAGATCATCTTCAGCGCCTTGTAATGCGTGCATTTCAACAAAAGCGTCTTCTGATTGATAGCGGATGCAAGTTTTTTTCCATTCCTAGCGATGTCCTTCATGATGCTCTTTGCTTGGTGTCCATGTGTAGTTGAAATCTGTTAATAGAATCCCATTTTCTTCTTTCTTTTCGTGTAGGTTTTAAAAAAATATTTTCTTTATCGTGCCAACGTTTCGATCTTTATTGAGGTCATCTTCAGGCCCTTGTGCTGTCTGCACTTCAACAAAAAGATTCTCTGATTGATAGCCGATGCGAGTTTGTGAAATTCCTCCTGTAGTCTACAGGATGATAAACCTATTGACCTATCCTCGCTGATTTTTGTTAGTTCATTAGTTATTTCATTCATTCCTTCCTCCAAAACATTATTTTACTATGACCGCTTCCCTGGATTATGATCTTATATACATTTAAAAATTAAAAAACAAAATAAAAAACAAACCAAAAGATTTATTTGCTTCAATAAATAAAAGCAAACTTTCATCAAATTTTTGAAATTACTTGAATATATGAACAAAATGAGTTAACATTGAACTAGGTTTTTGCAAAAGTCAGTACCTTAACATAAAAGCCATTTTCTGGCAGTTTTTCGATTTTTTGACCCAAGAGTCTTTGTGAAAACTGTTCTATTGGCAAGATAAGACATTAATTAGACGGCGCGATGTCAAGGTTATAAGCAGGGAGAGGCAAGCGGCTGTCTGTCGTAAACGCGAAGAATCTTCCGACAATTTTGCGATTTTTCAGTCTTGCAGTTAGTTGAATTTGATGACTCTCCAGTTTCTAGATAAAATCTCCTGTCGTTGTATTTCCCAATGGTATTTTTAAAAACGATGCTATTGACGAGAAAAGTCAAAAATTAGATGACTCGATGAGAGCTTGCAGGGAGAGGCAGGCGATTGACTGTGGTAAATGCGAAGGATACAAGTCGTAATTTCAAATAGGTAACTATTTCCCGGCCGTTCCTAGATAAACTTTTTCCCATGTCTCATATGGGAAATTTACCACACAGTTACCACAGTTTACCAATAGTGTTTTTAAAAGCAGATTGGCTAGAAAGATATTGACGAGAACGGATAATAGTTAGACGGCGCGATGTCAAGGAGATAAGAAGGGAGAGGCGACGGCTGTAAATTTAAGAATTTTCTGATAGTTTTCCTAGGTCAAGAGTCAAGACAATTTTAATTCTTTAAAATCGATCCTCTTTTGTATTTTGAAGCAAACTTGGAGCTTCTGACAGATCATGAACTTCATACAAATCAAAACCTGGAAGTTTTCAAGAAGGCGTTAAACATGAGCCATTAAATGGAAAAGGTTAGCTGCAAATCCAGGGATATAAGCAAGGAAAGGCAAAATGACGATTACTAAGAGCAATAATAATTATTTTCCGGTTTATTTTGAGTGATAGAATCAATTTATTCAGTTGTAAAACAGTGTAAACATTAAGGAACCATTTTTCCAAATGCCTTGTTCTTTAAACCACATACTTTGTGCTTTTAAAACTTTTTCACAAATATCTATTTTATATAACGTGAGGTCTTCGGTATATTGAAAAACAGCACGAAATGCTTAAGGATCGGATAACCCGAGGTACGACAAATAAATTCAGCTATTTCAGGGCGAACAGAAGCTATGAGAATCGGCACATACTTGGCTAAAGATCTAAACTAGTAATTTTCAAAATTTCCGTACATTAAAACTCAAATTGTCCCGAGTCGGTAGAGGCACTGGTCTATATTGTCTATTGTTTACAAGTCTATTCATTACATAAACAGGGGAGAATTATCTTTTAGTTATTATTATGTAATATTTGTCAAAAACATTTCAGGTATAATATAAATATATTAAGTTCCTTAATTTTTTATCGGGTCCATACGAAAACCTTTAAATTCTTACTCAAAAATATAGCATTTTTTTCTAATACGTTTAAATACAAAAATTGTAGGTTCAAGGAACTATGTTGTTTAATTTTTTATGGGGCCCATCTGAAAACCTTTAAGTTCTTACTCAAAAAATATAGGATTTTTTCTAATACGTTTAAATAACAAAACTTCTAGGTTCAGGGAACTATGTTGCTTAATTTTTATCGGGTCCAACTGAAAATCTTTAAGTTCATGACTCAAAAAATATAGGACAATTTTTTCTAATACGTTTAAATAACAAAACTTGTAGGTTCAAGGAACTGTGTACCTAACGATTGACCAAGTAAGATTCATTCCTCTGAACATTCACCCTTTCAAAAAAAAACTTGTTTTGGAAATGTTAATTGGGATTACACCCGAACTTCAGCCGCCAATAAATAAAAGGCTGACGGTGACTGCTTTATGCCGGGGTTTAAGTGCCTTTGCCGGAGGTCTTCCAGCCCGGGTATAAATATTTTGGTTTAAACAGCCAGCCGGGAGTGCGTGCGGTTTTCCAAGCGTTAGGCAGAAAATGGATTTATGGTTTTCCAAGGGCAAAGACCCTGGACTCGGTGCCATCCGGGTTATCCTGACAAACTCCGTTTTCAATCCTGTGTCATACCTGCTCATCCGTATTTGGAACCGATTTGAGGCTAAATTTGAAAAATCCCGAACAAAAGAAAAGAAACTGTAAGATTTCTGTGACTTCTGCCGGGTGTTGAACCCGTCGTCACCGGTAGTTTCCGAACATTGTTGTACTATAAGAGCAGTTTTGATTTGTCATAAACGTCTAAACAACAAGAAGAAATCTAACAACTTTTTTATATAGGGTTTATATAGGGTTTCAAATCAAATTATTTGTTGAACACTAAATAAAACTAAATTTGAAGACAAATGATTACATGTTATGTAAAACAGATATTTGTAAAAAAGTCTTTAAAGCCTCAAAGTCTGTTGGTTTAAACAACAAGACATCAGGAAAAAAGGTCCTTTAAAGTTCAGTTTTAAAAACTGAAGAAATTGATTCCATCGCTCAAAATTAAAACGGAAAATAACTATTGTTGCTCTTAGTAATCGTTATTGTGCCTTTCCCTACTTATATCCCTAGCTTTGCAGCTAACCGCAGCCTTCTCCATTTAATGACTCGTGCTGGACGACTTCTTGAAAACTTCGAGGTTTTGACTTCTATGAAGTTCATGATCTGTCAGATGCACCAAATATGCGTCAAAATACAAAAGATGATCGATTTTAAAGAATAAAAATTGTCAAGTGTTGAAATTTTGTTAGTCTATTACCTGTTTTGATATATAGTTGTATTATACAAAATATAATTCTTCTATTGCATAAAACATTTTATGTTAATCAATTAATTAGGTTTTTTTTAGTTGAGATAAAAAAGTCAGTGTCACGAGCGGGATTCGAACCCACGATCTTCGGCTAAGTACGCCGCTGCTCTACCTCTTGAGGTATCGATGACTGACACTGATTTTTTTATCTCAACAAAAAAAACCTTAATTGAATGGTATTAATTGGTCAAGCGGACCACGAAAACTAGTGAATTTTATATTATTTTTTTGGCATGGCACATGAAAAATGGCAAAAAGGAGGGAAAATTCAAAAGGTGGGGTTGAGATGGAAGGTTGGTGTTCAAGTGGATCGAGGTCACGATAGCTCAAATGGTAGAGCAGTGGCGTATCAAGCCGAAGATCGTGGGTTCGAATCCTGCTCGTGCCATTGACTTTTTTATCTCAACTAAAAACCTTAATTAATTGTAATATATTAATTGGTCAAGCGGACTACGAAATTAGTGAATCTAGTGATAGATAGTGACTAGTGTTTACGTTCATCGGATTGTTGTAAATTTTCAAATAAAAAATAAAATATAATGAAACTGGCCAAAACCTATAACTCTTGCCAACAAGCACAGTAATTTAAGCAAACTTTGTAATTTTAAGGCGAAAATATGCAGACAGGTAATTTTTTAAATGTAGAAAATTTATGTTGTAATGAGAGTATATGTTATAGGTCCATTAGAGTGTGTGTTACGATTGACCAATTAACTTTTTTCAATTAATTAATCTTTATGTAAGGTATTGGTTGAGGTAAAGTTAGTGTCACGAGCGGGATTCGAACCCACGACCTTCGGGCTAAATATGCCGCTGCTCTGACCACTTGAGGTATCGTGACTTCGATCCACTCGGACACCAATTTCCCATCTCAACCTGCAACCTTTCAAATTTTGAAGGTTTAGATGGGGAATTGGTGTCCGAGTGGATCGAAGTTACAATATCTCAAGTGGTTAGAGCAGCGGCGTATTAGCCGAAGGTCGTGGGTTCGAATCCCGCTCGTGACACTAACTTTACCTCAACCAATACCTTACATAAAGTTTAATTAATTGACAAAATATTTTATAAGTTTTTATTATTTAAGAGATCTGTTTGTGAGAACGTCCAAGTTAAAGATTCATCCCCAGATAAAAATAACTATATTTTTCATGCTGATGTGATTAGTGCTTATTAGACAAATACTTCAGTTATTCAGGATGAGAGAGGATTTATTAGAAAGAGGATTTTACCCGGCAATATAAGCCTCATAAACGGCTGTGTAACAGTTCGGTAATCCATTTATGGTGGATGGTCCTGCTCCTATGGGTGGCCACCGATGCGTGCTTAAGAGGATGGAATGGCTTCCTTTTGACAAGGCCGTCGAAGACACCTCTTTTCAGCCATTCGAGGCACATCTGTAGACTTTCAACCCCCAGGTGTAGCCTTCTATTTTAATTGTTACAGTGTCAAGAGCGCGTCATCCTCCACGATCACAAAAGGGTTACACAGCGAAACGGCCCATCAGTCCGTGACCGCCCGCCCGGAAAATATGTATCCGGCCTTTAAGCCCGTTATTACAAACGGCTTGTTTCGTTAATTAACTATTTTGTTTTTAAGTGTAATCGTTTATTACATCTAAAGTTCTAAGCCGATATAGTATAGATGACATGTAATTGTACGTAATAAAATTTATCAAAACTAGATCAACAGGCGGTAAAAAAATATATCATTTGAAAACATCAGTACATGGAAATAAACAGATAACGTTTAGAACTGAGTTCCGAAAAATGCCCTTTGTAGAACACCTGGTGGAATGGGGATAATGACCAAACGGCCCCATAAATATTTGTCCGCCGGGGTGCGAATCCGAGGGGACGCCAAGGGTGTAGGATTTGTGGACAGATGCGTATAAACTAAGTGAAATGTTGTTCAGACCGCTGTTCATAATGGTGATATATTGCTGGACGTCGCTGTGAGAGAGAGGTCACGCCGCGAGATCTCAAAGAGCCCCTTTGTCCCAGTTGTGACCGGACGATTTCTCCCGAACTAGTTCAGTTTTAATCGAACCAACAGACAAATTTGAATGCACTGTGATGAAGAGAAACGTTTTAAAAGAGAGAATGAGACCAATTAGCTTACTTTCTAAATATCGACGTGATCTGCCTTTTGTATCAATAGTTCATACATTTATATCCAATCTCTTAAGCACGACTTTCTAATAAAACGGCTTAATATTGGTCGGCCAAGACGGCCAGAAGAATTTTCTTTTTTGTGTTTGTGTTGTGCATCTGTGTGCTGTAGTTGACAGATCTCATCTTTCAATACATAAATATGTGGTGATTAGTGTCCGTTAGTCGATGAATATTCAGAAATCGTGAGATGCGGTCTGGTGTGATATAGGTTTCAGAAAAACATTTTCTTTATCGTGCCAACGTTTCGATCTTTGTTGAGATCATCTTCAGGGCCCGGGAATTACAAACATTGTTTAAATTTACAAAATACTTGTAGGATGTGGAAAAAATTGAATTTAACAATGAAAAAAATATTTTTTATAATCAATCAAAGTATTTCTACTCACTCAAAGTTTTTGTTTTCAGCGTACGTTATTTTTTACGAATATAAAAAATATTTTTTGCATTGTTAAATTCACTTTTTTCCACATACTACATGTATTTGTTAAAGTTAAACAATGTTTGTAAATCCCTGAAGATGATCTCAATAAAGATCGAAACTTTGGCACGAAAAAGAAAATATTTTTCTGAAACCTACATCACACCAGACCGCATCTCACGATTTCCGAATAATCATTACATAAAGATTTGTCACAATTCCTCAAAGCCTTCATACTGTCCTATAAAATTAATTTTCTTAACTGAAACTTGTAAATTTTTTTGGATGATTACAATTAAACTAAGAAATACCATTATCTTATGAAAAAAAATTAATTTATTAAATAAACTAGCAATCTGATCTTACAGCTTGACTTTACGTNCATCTGTATGCTGTAGTTGACAGATCTCATCTTTCAATACATAAATATGTGGTGATTAGTGTCCGTTAGTCGATGAATATTCAGAAATCGTGAGATGCGGTCTGGTGTGATATAGGTTTCAGAAAAACATTTTCTTTATCGTGCCAAAGTTTCGATCTTTATTGAGATCATCTTCAGGGCCCGGGATTTACAAACATTGTTTAAATTTACAAAATACATGTAGGATGTGGAAAAAATTGAATTTAACAATGCAAAAAATATTTTTTATATTCAATCAAAGTATTTCTACTCACTCAAAAGTGTTTGTTTTCTGCGTACTTTATTTTTTACGAATATAAAAAATATTTTTTGTATCGAACAAATTCACTTTTTTTGTTAAATTTGTATCACTTATTATTGTTAATTTAAATAATCCTACATTATTTGTTAAATTTAAACAATGTTTGTAAATCCCCGGCCCTGAAGATGATCTCAATAAAGATCGAAACGTTGGCACGATAAAGAAAATGTTTTTCTGAAACCTACATCACACCAGACCTCATCTCACGATTTCCGAATAATCAATACATAAAGATTTGTCACAATTCCTCAAAGCCTTCATACTGTCTTATAAAATTAATTTTCTTAACAAAAACTTGTAAATTTTTTTGGATGATTACAAGTACACTAAGAAATACAATTATCTTATAAAAAAATTAATTTATTAAATAAACTAGCAATCTGATCTTACAGCTTGACTTTACGTCTTGCAAAGTTAGCGTTTTAACAACATGCAAAAATTGTCTTCTCTTATTCTTCTTCTTTTAAAACCAATCATACTTTAAAAAAACTATTTTAACTAATTTTATTTAAATTAACAATATGGAGGATTGTATTAAGGAATAAGCCACCGATTTTCGGAGCAAAAAAATCCTATTTTCAAATTTATTTTATTAAACTACAACATTTATGCAATTGGTCCCATGAGATTACAAGCTATAGAAATTTTTAAGATAAATTTTAGAAAGTTGTGAATAAAAAATACTTCGTATTAAGGTTTGATGAACTTGCGTCTCTTCGAACCTTGTAGTGTTATGTATGAAATATTATTTATTCAATTCTTTTACCTATTTCTAAACATCTTTCAAGAAATTCTTTCCCAACTAAAACATCTGTATGAACTCCCTACTACACGATGAAGAGATGTGTAACGTTTTTAGGGGGTGAATTGAGCGGCAANAGCGATTTTTCAAGATTTAATTGTTCAAAGAATGGTCCAATAGTTGCCATTTTTTGGTATCATTCTCTCAAAATCTATTACAATCTTTTTTTTTTGTTTCTTCTTAATATACTACAAACTGGTAACTAAAGGTTTTTAAAAATAACGAATTTCTTGGCATAAATCTAAAGTTAAAGGAAAACGACATTTTTTCATTAAAAAAATTAAATATATATTATATATCTTCAATCCTGGGTATTTTTTAAAGGAATTGATCCTTGCTATTATTTTCCTATTATTGTTCTACAAATTTTTAAAAAAAATTTGTTTCGATATGATGAAGGGTTTGTAGAAAAGTGTACAGAAAGGTGAAAAACTTCTCAGCAAAAGTAATTTTTTGATTTTCATTTGCCGCCCAATTCACCCCCTAAAAACGTTGCACATCTCTACATCGTGTAGTAGGGAGTTCATATAGATGTTTTAGTTGGGAAAGAATTTCTTGAAAGAGGTTTAGAAATAGGTGAAAGAATTGAATAAATAATACTTCATTATTACATAACACTACAAGGTACGAAGAGACTTAAGTTCATCAAACCTTAATACGAATAATTTTTTATTCACAACTTTCCAAAATTTATGTAAAAAACTTATATAGCTTGTAATCTCATGGGACCAATTGCATAAATGTTGTAGTTTAATAAAATAAAATTGAATATAGGATGTTTTTGGTCCGAAAATCGGTCGCTAACTCCTTAATACAATCCTCCATATTGTTAATTTAACTTAAATTAGTTAAAATAGTTTTTTTTAAGTATGATTGGAAATAAAAGAAGAAGAATAAGAGAGGAAATTGGAAAAAAGTGAATTTATACAATGATTTTTTCTACATCCTGCATGTATTTGTTAAATTTAAACAATGTTTGTAAATCCCGGTCCCTGAAGATGATCTCAAAGAAAATCGAACCATTGGCACGATGAAGAAAATGTTTTTCTGAAACCTACATCACACCAGACTGCATCTCACGATTTCTGAATAATCATCGACTAACGGTTTCTAATCACCACACAGATGGATCTGTGAAAAAATTTGACATAATGAAACGAAGGATAAAAGGGTTTTTATATTAAAATTCAGCGAAAATCACGGCTGGTTATACAATTTAAATACTTATAGAAAAATGTATTTAAAATGGATCTTCTGTGTAGGATGTGAGACGATTATCGCCCAACCCTTTACAGGGGTGACAAAAACCCTACTTAGAAATCGTTCAGAGTTACTCGAGGTGTAAAACCCCGGAGATTACCCCAATTTCCAAAGGGAGGGACCCTCTCGAACCTCTCCTACCCCAATGTCGACGGGGGGCCCTGGAGGTTCACTGGAGTGCGAACACCAAGCTCCGATTGAGCCGGTCTCCCCTTAAATCGTAATTGCCTTATCTTCCTGACAACTCGACAATAGGAGGGGTAACCGACATGAAATGAATCCGTAATGAAATACTTATCTAAAGATAAAAAGACTAGCTGTAGTTCGTAATTGTAGGCGAGAGGCTAAATAAAATAAAGATTCTAAGTAAATGTGGCATCAATAAATCAAGTCCTCGATAAATAAAGCTTAATATCTATCATATTTTAAATAATGTTAAAACTTAAAAGTGCTGCTAGTTGTTTTCAGAAGCTGATGGTAAGTATAATGTACTGTTGTATTACTTAATTTTAATAAGAACATTACGAAGATTGATATCGCTTTTAATTTCACGTTTAATGGGTTTAGATTGAAAAGGATTTGCCATTATACAGGATCTTATAATTCATTGCCGGGAAGCATTTTTATGAATGAAGGGCTTCCGGGTTGAATGACTCGAGGATTCATGCCATATCGGGGGTGGTCGAGCTTCTTGCCAGCAGGCCAATTGGTACTGGTCGTAAATCAAAAACCTTGTTGTGCCCCCTTTTGGGTTGTACTTACTGTTTAGTGCAATTACCGCGATTAAACCCGTTTACCGTTTTAAGTGGGATATATCCGCAACAGGAATTAAGCCTTCTTCGGTATTTCCCTGTGCTTTTCACGGCTTTTCAGTGTTTTTTTTTGTTCATTCGATGCACACAAGGTGCGACCGATTTGTTCAGAGGAGGAAGTGAGGATGTAACCTTAACCACAAGGCTTAGACTAATCTAGTTAGGCCCCTGTAATCTTCTTTGATGTGCAGCATTGTGGAGCAACCTGACACACGGCTAAAAGTAACTCAAGAACTTTTACAATCCCGTGTTTCCTCTCCGGTTTTGCCCTTCAGGACACAATTCAGAATAATTCCTTATTTTTCTACCCAACGCGTGTCAATGGCCATTCTTCTGCGAGAAAGGAGTACCAGTTAATAAGCTCTAAACCGCAAAAGTTTGTTTAAATGTTATATGTGAAATATATATATACATAATATTAATAAATAAAGAGACATTTTATAATATTTCACGACGTAAAGTCATTATAATAAACAAATTTTGTAAGCAGAATATTTTTCTTTTTAAATGGCTACAAAATTTCTTTCTTTCTTTTTTTTTACTTAGTTCCAGTCATCACTAATTTACACTACTATGCATGTAAAAACGTTTACATAAGAAGTGCATGGTAGGTAGGTGCTAGTTTTACCATGTCACACTGTGAATACGTGTAACTTCAGTCAAAAAGATTGAACTTAAAATTAAAAAAAAAATTATTTTTTATAACAAACTCTCTCTTTCTACGTCTTTCACCTTGTCTCTTCTCTCTCTCTCTCTTCTCTCTCTCTCTCTCTCTCTCCCTCTCTCTCTCTCTCTCTCTCTCTCTCTCTCTCTCTCTCTCTCTCTCTCTCTCTCTCTCTCTATTACGGGTTAATGTTTCAAAAAATGTACAGTCTCATAAAAAATAAATACGTGTCAATGCTAAAAATCGTTCACTACGAGTGAAATGAAAAAAAGAAAAACTGCTGTATCTTATACTTAAATGAGATTAGATATATAAAAATTTACCAAAACGAAAAGACTCTTCAACTAAAGTATCCCAAAAATAGTTTATTTTGAAAAAAAATTGGTATTGGTTATTCAGAAATCGTGAGATGCGGTCTGGTATGATGTAGGTTTCAGAAAAACATTATCTTTATCGTGCCAACGTTTCGATCTTTATTGAAATCATCTTCAGGGCCTGGGATTTACAAACATTGTTTAAAATTAACAAATACATGTAGGATGTGGAAAAAAGTGAATTTATACTATGATTTTTTCCATAAGGACAAAATACAGCTGTTTTTCTTATTTCATTTCACTTGTAGAAAACGAATTTTAGTATTGATACGTATTTATTTTTTATGAGAGTCTGTACATTAAACCGTAATATTATGCCAACATTTGACCGTATTTGAGCGATTTTTCAAGATTTAATTGTTCAAAGAATGGTCCAATAGTTGCCATTTTTTGGTATCATTCTCTCAAAATCTATTACAATCTTTTTTTTTTTGTTTCTTCTTAATATACTACAAACTGGTAACTAAAGGTTTTTAAAAATAACGAATTTCTTGGCATAAATCTAAAGTTAAAGGAAAACGACATTTTTTCATTAAAAAAATTAAATATATATTATATATCTTCAATCCTGGGTATTTTTTAAAGGAATTGATCCTTGCTATTATTTTCCTATTATTGTTCTACAAATTTTTAAAAAAAATTTGTTTCGATATGATGAAGGGTTTGTAGAAAAGTGTACAGAAAGGTGAAAAACTTCTCAGCAAAAGTAATTTTTTGATTTTCATTTGCCGCCCAATTCACCCCCTAAAAACGTTGCACATCTCTACATCGTGTAGTAGGGAGTTCATATAGATGTTTTAGTTGGGAAAGAATTTCTTGAAAGAGGTTTAGAAATAGGTGAAAGAATTGAATAAATAATACTTCATACATAACACTACAAGGTACGAAGAGACTTAAGTTCATCAAACCTTAATACGAATAATTTTTTATTCACAACTTTCCAAAATTTATGTAAAAAACTTATATAGCTTGTAATCTCATGGGACCAATTGCATAAATGTTGTAGTTTAATAAAATAAAATTGAATATAGGATGTTTTTGGTCCGAAAATCGGTCGCTAACTCCTTAATACAATCCTCCATATTGTTAATTTAACTTAAATTAGTTAAAATAGTTTTTTTTAAGTATGATTGGAAATAAAAGAAGAAGAATAAGAGAGGAAATTGGAAAAAAGTGAATTTATACAATGATTTTTTCTACATCCTGCATGTATTTGTTAAATTTAAACAATGTTTGTAAATCCCGGTCCCTGAAGATTATCTCAATGAAAATCGAACCATTGGCACGATGAAGAAAATGTTTTTCTGAAACCTACATCACACCAGACCGCANATATATATATATATATATATATGTTTATCTATCACTATTTACATTTCTCCTTCTCTTCATTTTTGCACTTGTACTTTGTTTTGCTCTCTGTCAGGATAAACTACAATTATCACTAATAATAAAATTAGTAATAGAACTCTTCTTCGTTAATAAAATTTTATTTACTTATGTACATATCTATCTTTATCTCTCTATCTATCCATTTTTATCTCTCTCTATCTGACTATTTTTATCTCTCTATCCATCTATCTTTATCTCTCACTAGCTACAGATTTTATCTCTATCTATCTACCTTTATCTCTCTCTATCTCTCTATTTTTATCTCTCTCTCTATCAATCTATTTTTATCTCTATCTATCTATTTTAATCTCTACCTATCTATCTATCTTTATCACTCTATCGCTCTATCTATCTTTATTTATTTATCTCTATCTACCTTTCACATTCTCTTTTTTTGTACATGCATTTTTTTTGCTCTCTATCATGATAAACTATAGTTATAATAAATAATAAGATTAGTTCTATGTCTCTCTTCATTAATAAAATTTTATTTTCTCTCTCTCTCTCTCTCTCTAACTAACTAACTATCTATCTCTCTTGTTGTACCTTCCTTCTTCTCTAATTTCTGTACCAGGATAAACTACAGTTATAACTAATACCAGCATTAGTTCTAATGTGTGGTGATTAGTGACCGTTAATCGATAATTATTCAGAAATCGTGAGATGCGGTCTGGTGTGATGTAGGTTTCAGAAAAACATTTTCTTTATCATGCCAACGTTTCAATCTTTATTGAGATCATCTTCAGGGCTCAAAGTGTTTGTCTTCTGTGTAATTGTGCCATTCTTGCGTGTCGTGTTGAGAGTGCGCAAGAAATGCACAATTACACAGAAGACAAACTCTTTGAGCGCTGAAGTTGATCTCAATAAAGATCGAAACGTTGGCACGATAAAGATAATGTTTTTCTGAAACCTACATCACACTAGACCGCATCTCACGATTTCTGAATAATTAGTTCTAATATTCCTCTGATTACTTCATTAATAAAATTTCATTTTACTATTTTTTCTAGATATTTGAAAAAGAATAGTTTCAAGATGAGAATTTAATTTAAAAAAAAGAACACTAGTAAAATTAAAAATCAGTAAGAACTGGTGGAATCAGACGAATTAATTAATTAAACGCCCTATAGATTTCTCTGTTTTTGTTTTTTATGTAGCCCATTTTACTTGTGATTTAATTTAAATAGATTTGGTGCTTTTACATAGATGTTTATTTATTTTGTAAGGGTTCAATGGCCCCGAATCCCACAGACTGGTGTGAATGCCCTTCTCTGTTTTTAAGCTTTTCACCGGTAGTAAATCATTTTCCCTGTCTTCATGGGTGTGCGTTTTTCGACATATTGGATACAAGACTCACCGTTTTACTTAACAAAGGCCATTTGTCGTTAACTAAGGGAACGAAAGGGTCTGAAACTGGCTGGAACTTAAAATCCTTCTAACTTGAAATCTTTTGTAAGCCTGAGATTTATAAAGGTTTTTTCCTTAATATTCTTTAAAAATTTATTGATAATGGTTTTTTTGTGATATAAAACTGAATTTTTCGCGGAACAATATACGGCTATCCTGTCATGGAGTATATAAAATAGTCAGTCGTGATTCGTTACAGTTGCGAGGATAAATACACGAGGAGAAGCGTTGATAGGTCTGAGAATGGGACCAGTTTTATCTTTTCCACCGGGGTTGGCGTAGATAATATACAGCGGATGTTCCGCACGTGCGAGCGATTAGTGGTTGGACGTTTGTCGCCAAACGCATTGTGCTTGCATACAAGTCAATAATGGACTCCTGTATTAACTCTTTTCCTAAGTAGCACACGCGTCTCTCTTCATTATTGCATACCACAAAAGCCACTCCCTATATGTGCCAATTATTAATTTATCCGTACAGCTGGTCTCGCCCTCGCTCGCCCCGGCCCTTTTGTCCCACACAATCAAAATGCTAACTAGAACCCACGGGAATAAAAGGGAGAGACACCTAATTTCGTACAGTCACCCTCGAATCGAGTAATATCTTTATCTGTGGGACTAGTCAACGCCATTAACACTACAAATATCCGATAGGTCGGCGGAACATTCGAACTAAATGTCGCCTTCCGTCTGCACACGTTTCCTCTTCCGCGACCAGAAGAACCGACCTACACACTGTTCGAATACCTATAGCTTTTCTCTTGAAATCATGACCTAACTAAAATGGCTAAAAATATATTCAAGTCCCATTTCTCTACTGTGAACCTGATCATGGGACTTTAAACCTTGACCTTAGCCCGAAACCTTTCTTTTCATTATCAACAATAATCTCATCCAGAACATTTTTTTTGCAACAGCAGAGGTCATATAAACCCTCAGGGTGCCGGTGTTTTTGAAAAAAAGCCCATTTATAAGTATGTATATGAATAAACTTTGTGTAATATACGCTCGATAGAAAGGCGCGGTAAAAGCAAAATACTTTCTCAAAGAACGTAAGTTTTATCCACAAATTGTTAATTTGCAAACCATTCGTTTTGAGTTACAAAAAGGTGGATAATTTTGATTTAAAATAAGCTCAAGAGACTAAGTAAAGTAATCTGCTTTCACCCTTGAAAAACTGGCTGCAATCAAAAATGAAGCTGAATGATTTATTTGTCTGGGTATTTCGCTTTTACAGATCCTTTTACTCTAGGATATTTGAGCTGTATAAATTCAGTGTTAACCAACTTTTTAAATAAAAAAGTCCTGATGGCACGACATCAGGGGTATAAGCAGGAAGAAGCAATACGCAGACTGCTTCCATTTCAGTCAATTTTCCCTGGTTCAAAGTAGTTTATTTTCTTATTAGCTTCATTCCGCTTCATTTTATTCGGACTGTTACTAACATTGTCAATTGAAAAAAGTTATTGTTTTCATATTTAAAATGAATCATTCGTTAACGTAAAAATTTTGCGCTTATGTGGACAGATTATTTATCTGGGTATCTTGTATTTACGGCTCCTTTCAGCTAGGATTTTTGAATTGTAAAAATTCAGTTGTGAACCAACTTTTTAAATAAAAAAAAGGGCCTGGTAAGATGGCATCAAATCAGGGTTATAAGCAGGGAGCGGCTTGTCCCCCACACTTTCCCTTACAGCCAGTTTTCCTTGGGTCTTTACGTCACTTTAGCTTATTTTCAATAAAAAAACGCCCATCTTTTTGTTATTTAAAACGAACGGTTTGCAAATTAACAATTTGTGTATAATTTGAACTGTTGTTTATCCAGCTATACACTAATATTTTCATTGATAAATGTTCTCGTTTTATTATTTAAAATTAATCATTCTTTAAAGAAAATTTTTTGTGGGTATGTAGACACGTTATTTGTCAGGGTGCTTTTACTCTAATATATCTGAAATGTATTTATTCAATTGTAACCTACTTTTCATATAAAAAATCCTGGTAAGGTGCACGATATCAGGGTTATAAGCGGGAGTGGCTTGTCCCCTACTCATTCCATTGCAGCTAGTTTTCATGGGTGAAAGCAGATTACTTTACTTAGTCTCTTGAGCTTATTTTAAATCAAAACTATCCACCTTTTTGTCACGCAAAACGAATAGTTTGCAAATTAACAATTTGTGGATAAATCGTACGTTCTTTGAGAGTATTTTGTTTTTACCGCGCCTTTCTATCGAGCTTGTATTACACAAAGTTTATTCAATAATTTTACCGTTATGAATGAAAGAAAAGTGTGCGCGAAGTTAAGGTTATAAGCAGGGAGAGGCATGTCGCCTAATCTTATTATTTCCGCAAATTTTCTCTTGGTCAAAGAAGGTTATTTTGCTCTTAGTTTCAAAATATTCGAGCTTTTTATATACAACTGTTCTTTAATTTGTCAGCATATATAATGTTTATATATATATTAACTAATTATATTATATTAACGTTAACATTGAATTTCTCTTTATATTTGGAAACACTTCAAACTTTTGGGCATGCATTTTCTTAAAGATCTTAATCTTTATAACGCAAAAAAAGTAATATTTGTTATGATTAGATATTACAGAAATCTTATTTGTTTTAACAAAAAAAATCTAAATTAAGACTCAAGAAAACTACTCTTATTGGTTAACAACAAAAAACATAAATGTATTTTTGTTACATTAATTAATTATTATATGGGTTGTTATAAATGTTTGAAAAAGGGGCTTTTGACGCTTGTCTGGGAGCACATTTCACCGATAGATTGAGACGGGCGTTGCAAAAATTCAAAAGCATCTTTCTTCCTGATCATGGGTCTATATTTCTCCCTTCGGCAATTATCATAAGCCGCCTGGATTTATTATTTATTAATATGATTAGTATCTATAATCTTAATAATACAAAGATGATTTGTCTTACTTTGTACTTCTTAAGTTTCTGCTTTGTAAGCAGCAGTTCGTCATTGACTTTTTCCAGCTCCTTTTCAACGTTGCTGACAAATTCTCTGAGTTCTAAACGTCTAAGGATCAAGACACGGCTATAGAAAACAATCGATCGATTTACCTTTGTTCTCCAGTTGGAGCTGGATGGTGGCATCGTAGGCCATTTTGTCGTATTTATCCGTCACGTTGTGCAACTGGATCTTCCTCTTTACTTTCATCTGGTAGCACCAGAGTTTCGCAGCTCTTGACGCATATTCCAACGCCTTCTCAGGTCGGACGCAGCACACAATTAACTGCAATAAATGTCAATTCTAAGAAATCATTTTTACATAAAGGTTTCTGAGGTGTGAAGACGTTAAAAGATTAAAATGAAATATTGTATAACGTGTAATAAATAAACAAATTACAAATAGCAGTTTAGTTTCTTTAGGGTGCAAAAGTTGGACATCTTAATTTTAAAACCAGGCTCAAAAAGAGCAGCTCGAAACTAGAACTAAAAGCTTTGGCATAGAGCTGGTATCTTACATCTCCCTACTTATAACCTTGACGCCATGCCATATGTTCTGTCATACCAGATAGCTGCTCTATTGAACTTTGGATGTAGTTTTGTTGGCTAAAAAGCGTCTTATAATGAAAATACACCGTCAAAGAATCGATGTGTTGATAAATTATAAATATGGAAATTATTTGTTTTAAGTATAAAAATCAGGAAATTTTTTATTAAAAAGCCTCAAGACACTGAAGGTAAAACACAAGGAGACAAGGAAAATTTAAAGAAAATAGAAGGCGTCTTGTCTCTCCCTGTTTATAACGTTGTCTTCCAGATCAAATAACTATTATCGCTTGTGTATAATTATGATATAGTAAAAAAGAGCATTACATTGAAAATACACTGCATAACAGTACATAGTTATGTTCCCAAATTATAAATGTGGAAATAATTCGTTTAAGTAATAAAAAAGTGGACTTTTTGATTAAATAACGGCACAAGACACACAAGGAAAATTTGCAGAAAATGGAAAAGTCCGGCGTCTTGCTTCTCCCAGTTTATAACCCTGGTGTCGCGTCACCTTTTCTTCCAGATGGTAAAACTAATGAAGTTTGTATATAACTAGATAGAGTAAAAATAGCCTTACAATGAAAATACAATGTCAAAGCATCGATTAAATTATAAACTTGGAAATGTTTTAAGTGACAAAAAAGGCTCCATTTTTCATTTAAATATCCTCATGCGAAAAGTAAAATACAAGGTACAAGGAAAATTTGCAGAAAAAGTAGCGATTCTGGCTTGTTGCCTCTCCCTGCTTATAACCTTGACGCCCGCCAAATAACTATTGACGCTAGTGTATAACATAGTTTGTTCCCAAATTATAAATGTGGAAATAATTCGTTTTAAGAAACGAAATAGCGGACTTTTTGATTTAAAAAAATGCTCAAGACACTAAAAGTAAAATAACCCGCTCTGACAAAACGAGAATTTTTGGAAAATGGAAGGTGTCAGCGAATTGCCTCTCCCTGTTTATACCTTGACGTAACGCCATATTTTCTGTTAAGTCTGGTAACTGTTCTATTTAACTTTATATACTATAGAGCGTTTTATAATGGAAACACACTCTCAAAGCACCGATTTGTCCATAAATTATAAATTTGGAAATTATTCGTTTTAAGTGATAAAATGGCGGCCATTTTTTCTTTTATTTAAAATAGCGTCAAGACGCTAAAGGTAAGATAACCTGCTCTGACATAAAGAGAATTTGTAAAAAATGGAAGATGTCAGCGACTTGCCTCTCCCTGCTTATAACCTTGACGTCGCGTCTTCTTTTCTTCCAGTGGCAAAACTAATGAAGTTTGTTTATAACTAAGGTAGAGTAAAAAGGGTCTTACAATCAAACTGCATTGCGTAAAAACAGATTGTTACGTTAGTAAGCTTAGGCATAGTTCTGATAAAGTTGTCCTTATGAAAAGTTATAATCTTTGTTTTATAAAATATGATAATATTAAAAAATATAGTGTTCTAAGGAATTGAAACTTCTTACATCAGAAGGGTTGGTGTTAAACTTAGAAACGTCGTTCTGCCTGTTGAGCACTTCGTCGCAAGACGGACACTTGACCTGGGACGAGTTTTTAGCCAGGGATCTTTCACCGTGATGTTTACAGAATACGTGCGAACATCTCGTAATCCAGCCGACTTTCGTTATTGGCGTGAGACATTCGTCGAAATTACAACACATAAATTCTTCCGTCATTGAGGATAAAAAAAAGGAACTTTTTTACCTTTGAGATTTGGCGGAAAGAAGGTTGCAACGCTGTTACCGTAACCTCCCCGATGTTTACAACTTATACATTTTCCCTTATCAGAAGAGATAACTGATAATACACGACGATATTTGTGATGTTTGATACGTGTGTTTTCCATTCGACACGGCACCGGTTTCGATTATTGCCAAATTTGCATAATTCCCAAACACCACGAGATTGATTTAACGATTTCAATATAAACTTAAGTATATTTTTTTTATTAAAAAGATGAACCAATTTTACTCATGGGACCTGTGGTTCCCCATCGCGATCAACATAGTTTTATCAGTTATTTTCTATTTTGTAACATATAGAATAATAATATCGGTCGGGCCGATGTTCATAAAGGCGAGACTTTTTGGAAGGGACTTGAACAAAAAGTCAGATGCGCTTATGTAAGTATAAATGGATGTACCTACCATTCGATGGATGAAAGAACTAATTAAATATATTGTAAAACAAGGTGAATGTGTGTTCTCATGCTTATAGTCTTACGTACCTTATAGGTTTGTTCTTATTAGTCATAAATAATTATAGTTAATATAGATCTGTGAAATCATTCTGGGTAAGATGCTAAACTGCACCCTGGTGGGACAGACTCCAAAGCTATGAAGGTAATCATTCTACTCTGTCTAAGAAACAGAAAACTCTGAAGTACGACCAAAGGAAGCCCAGGCTCGGTAAGATGAAGTGAACCGTACAGTCCCACGAGACGTAAACTCCAACACTAAATGACATAGTTCTTCAGGTCAAGAGGTTGAATGTAGGGCTAAAAAATAAAATAACATTGTTACTAAACCTCAAATAGCAACAATAAGACTGTCGAAACGTTCTTTATAAAACATTAACCGATCCTCTACCTTCCTACCATGTTAATCGTTGAAAGCAAAATTATTTTTTGTATATTTGGCCGGGTGAAAGTGAGCAACCATTGGCAGCTAGGATCAATTGAGAGTTGCTCTTTCTTCTTCTACTTTTAAAGAGGCTGATAGAGTATAGTTTATAAGGCTATCAGGGCTAAGATGGGCAGGCCATGTAGCAGAATCAACCCTAGTATTGTGGCTTAGATTTCCGACAAGGTGACATGTTTTCGCAAATCTTCTGTTCGTCATAAGCTTGGGAAAAGGATTTGGATTTATATACGCTCTAATCCACACATGTACATACATATATACGGATTGGACGACCAAGTCCTGAGAGGTTAAATGCCTGGGTAGACTCGTACCCCATCCCTAAAAGGTCCAGGACTTGGTCGGCTGGTCCTGCATAAATCTCTTGGACTATTCACAAACCCCAAGATTTTGGACCATTTTATCTCGGGGAGTGATTTAGTAATGTACTCAAATTCAAAGATTTCAAATCTAGACCTTGCATACCTATCACACTATGTGAGGTAGTGCCTTGCCGTTTCTTATTTTATTGCGCAAAAACGGCAAAAGGGGTCTGGTAGAATACCCATTATGGAGAGGTGTCTTCTCAGTGGGCAGTGGCCTGTCAGGATACCTATCAGCTTCCTAATTCCCTTCCTTGAGTTAGAGAATAGCCATTTTGATTCTGCTGGTTTGATCGCCTTAACAAACTCTTAGATTGCCTGTGTCCAGGGGTCAGATTCCATTCCTTAAGGAATTGTTTCATGCCCCAGTTTTTAATACTCTCTTTCACTATGCTCATAGAGTGAGGTAATACCGGTTGTGGCCCAACAAACGCAGTATTAGAGCCTTCTTTGGCCAGGATATCTGCCTTTTCATTGCCATGGTGTCCTTTATGT
Source organism: Cimex lectularius (assembly GCF_000648675.2). Taxonomy (NCBI): domain Eukaryota; kingdom Metazoa; phylum Arthropoda; class Insecta; order Hemiptera; family Cimicidae; genus Cimex; species Cimex lectularius. The sequence goes on from NW_019392999.1 coordinate 341,332, forward strand.
TCTGGTATCCAAATAAGGGTTACCTTGTTCTCAACCTGGAAGAGATCCTATTGATAAGATCTACAGTTTCCTCCACCAGTCTAGATATTGACAAATCTTTTTGTAATGACCTAAGACTAGCCTGACTGTCACAAAAAATTCTAATATCTTTTCCCTTGATTTTATTTTCCATAAGTGTTCTTCCAGAAAAACGGAGGTGTTATTGCCAAGAGGGGAGGAGATGCTGATACCTAATTTAGGTATATAGATTCCTCCACCGCTCCCTTTACCTTTGATAAGTGAATATGTACATACATACAAACGTATGCCGAGTTGAGCCTTTTCCGGCTTTTGCTATTTACAGAAAACTGCTGGCATACTTAAGAATCACCCACCCTGAGTATTGGCAGTCTGGGAGCAGACCTTGGTCTTATCTGTCCAGCCACAGAGGTTGGGATGCTGTCAAGAGCTAGGCCAATTCATTACCCAGCGCATACAGTTCCAAACCCATTCGTACTCACATTCATTTTTAAATACATTCACTATTTACATACCATTAAATCAGTTAGGGTGGTGGAGTACTAGCTATCCCTCCATCACCCTTAACACATATTATACAACAAATCTAATTAAGGGTCAAAGGGGTACTCGACATAAAGCATAGAACCTCTCACATCACGCTAATTCACTCTCAAAACAAGCTAGGTACACGCAAATATTATTATTACTATATACAACAGGATTGGAACATGGGAAAGCTTGGGAAAAACTCATTATTCGAGCAAATTTGTTTTGTTAACAATTGAATTAATTCTCGTAGTTGGATATCTGTATCTAAGGAGTCTGCTTGGTGGATCTCCAGTATGCAGAGCAATAATGCTGCCTGACAGTCATAAATTGACAAACTGGACAAATTAGGATTATATATATAAAAAAAAACTCCTTCAGCCATAACAATCATCTACAAACTGACCAGTTAGGCTAATGGTTTTTTCTTAATTTCTTAATTCTTCTTAAAAGTAGAAAATTTAACTCTTTTTTGTCGTATTTATTTTCAATAGAAGTAATCATTAGCGCTTCCAGGTTAATGTTTTAAATATTGTAAATTTTTTTCAATGATCCTTCTTAATGCACAAACCCTGAGCAATTTTGTTGAGCTTCTAATTTTTTGTAAATGAATGTGCTTTGCTGCCTTGTGTTTATACATTTACAATTATATATAAGTAAAGATATTAATAAAGCATTTAATTCTTCCTAAATGTGGAAAATCTAGCTATAAATACCAATAGAAAATATTCCCCGTAACTAAATTATTTAGAGTAGTACTCTAATTAAACACATGGATAAGAATTGTCACAAGAAAAAATATTTTTATATAATTATAACTAATTCAGTTACAAGTTTGATTACCTGTCATTCTAGATGTGTCTATCTAGGCATACATATATATATTTTTTTAAGAATAAATAAATGGAGTGAAAGTTTATTTTATGTACTTCAGCTCAAAAAGTCATCCTATGGAACTTGAAAGTAGTGGATTAAATGGACAAAATCAAGCATTAAAAGAAAAAAACAAACAGGGCAACCAGAGCGAGTTGCTAAACAGATTTTTATGACAATACATAGCCTAATGATTTAATTTTCCTATTGTTTAGGAAATTTTATTACCTGCATAACATAGCAAACAACTACCAAAACAAGAAAAAATAACGAATCAATTTATTTATTAAAACTGGACTAAAAAGTTGTCCAACTATTAATTGCTTGTGAAACATCGACTTTACAACACTAGTTTAATGGTTTTACCCACTGGTGTATTTATTAGTCTACTAATGTTCAAACGGAAGTCTAGAAACGAAGTTTGAACGACTTATTTATTAGTTTGAAAGTGTAGTCACACTAATAAATACATTCATTCTCAACATATGCAAAGAAACCAAGATGAATTATCTACTAAATATTATATACAGTAAAACAGCCATGTTGCCACTAAAAATCAGATCACGGACCCATATACTCGCTACCTTGCTCATGCACAATTCTCATATCGAGTGGCTTTCATGCTTATAAATACATTCACCCCATCACACTACACATTTACGCTAGTAAACACATTCCATCTCAATGAAATCAGGCCCTGATGACGAAAGGAATGTCTTTTGAAAGCTTATCAAAAAAGCAGAGCTTAAACGTTGTTCTTCACTTTTTACTTCATTTGGCTCCATCTCTTCTTTATTTAATAAGCTATTGCTTTAAAGAAAACAGTCATGCAAAAAAGTTCCTAAAAGGTGACATTGCTTCCCGTATACTCGGTCGTCCTAACATCTTTAATGTCCGCACCTAGCTTTCCGACCTTATTGCACGTTTTGATTCTCAAGATGAAAGCTAACGCACCTCCGCATACGACAGAAGTGTGTTACTGCTGCAGCATTGGTGTAGAGGCAGTTCAGCCCCGAGGGGCCAAGACAACCTTGCCCATTGGGGACGCTTGCCCATTCCGAATGGTCATTAAGCATCGAACTGTATGCCGCGCGCAAAGAGCTACCTAAGCTGAAATACATCAGCCTGGTCTCCTGTGCACTCCCTAGGTAGGGAAAACCACTCTACCTCCTTTTTTTGGTGTCACAAGCGAGACACACCTAAAAGATGACAACCAAAAACTACTGGTAACTAACCACAATCAAACCTACCAAATCTAAGACATATTACAATGATATTAGGACTGCTGACCTGACACTGCAGACTCTGGACTAGATCCAGAAAAGCAGAAACAAACCTGCGCAGATATTGCCAGGAAGAAGAAATACCAGATCGTGACCTCTGTTGGTGGTAAGGTCGATTTTTTCATCAGGGAAGTCCTTAAGCTTCATGAAGAATTGTAGATAATTATGGAGATGGACCATAGACTAATATTGACAATGGTGTACAAGATTGTAATGATGCCAGCTTTTGATAACCTAAACCTAACCTAGATTCTGCTTCTTCTTAAGCATTTGACATTTTCTCGACTTTAAATTTTTCAGAGTGATTCTTGGATTGCTTGCACCCACTGTTTAATAAATTCCCGGTTTAAAATTAACCTTAAAGCTATAAAAAAAGTTGTTGTATTAATTTCTTTTCCATAGAATGGTTTAGATATGAATTGTTTGGCAGTTAAATTACTTACAAGCATTCTTTTATTTATTCCTGTCATTCCCTGTGGCAAGGTTTTTAATTTTGAAGGTTATGGTTAAGATCAGTACTGTAAAGCCAGCTAGGCTATTGAACATGATCTCTATGATTTTATTATTGTATCTGATTAATTGGAATGCACATATTTCAATCAATTGTGCTTCTCTTTGGAAGGTATTAGTGTATAAGCCTAAAACTATGTTCTTTTCTTTAATTTAATCATTATTAATCATCTTGGTGTCTGTCACACTCGCTGAAGATGGTAAAGTGTGTCTGACAGACCCATTGAGAACAGTCAGACCAAGATGATTGGTCATGATCAAATCATCCAGCAGATCACAGGAGGAATTCTCGTATCTTTTAGGCATGTCACTATACCAATATGTATAATTATTCAGAAATCGTGAGATGCGGTCTGGTGTGATGTAGGTTTCAGAAGAACATTTTCTTTATTGTGCCAATGTTTCGATCTTTATTGAGATCATCTTCAGGGATCAAAGTGTTTGTCTTCTGTGTAATTGTGCCATTCTTGCGTATCGTGTTGAGAGGGCACTCTCAAACAAACACTTTGAGCCCTGAAGATGATCTCACTAAAGATCGAAACGTGACTCGATAAAGAAAATGTTTTTCTGAAACTTACATCACACCAGACCGCACCTCATGATTTCTGAATAACCAATATCAATTTTTTTTTCAAAATAAACTATTTTTGGGTTAGTTTAGTGGAAGAGTCTTTTCGTTTTGGTAAATTTTTGTATATCTAATCTCATTTAAGGATAAGATACAACAGTTTTTGTTTTTTTCATTTCACTTGTAGTGAATGAATTTTAGCATTGATACGTATTTATTTTTTATAACACTGTGTACATTTTTTGAAACATTAACCCACAATATTTTGCCAACATTTTACCGTATTTGAGTGATTTTTCAAGATTTAACTGTTCAAAGATTGGTCCAACAGTTGCCATTTTTTGGTATCATTCTCTCAAAATCTATTAAAAACTTTTTTTTGTTTCTTCTTAATATACTACAAATTGGTAACTAAAGGTTTATAAAAATAACGTAATTCTTGGCATAAATGTAAAGTTGAAGCAAAATTTGACTTTTTTTCATCAAAAAATGAAATATATATTATATATCTTCAATCCTGGGTATTTTTTAAAGGAATTGATCCTTGCTATTATTTTCCTATTATTGTTCTACAAATTAAAAAAAAAAATTGTTTCTATATGATGAAGGGTTTGTAGAAAAGTGTGTAGAAAGGTGAAAAACTTTTCAGTAGAAGTAATTTTTTGATAGAACTCAGAGTTTTTCATTTGCCGCCCAATTCACCCCCTAAAAACATTACACATCTCTTCATCGTGTAGTAGGGAGTTCATATAGATATTTTAGTTGGGAAAGAATTTCTTGAAAGACGTTTAGAAATAGGTAAAAGAATTGAATAAATAATACTTCATTATTACATAACACTACAAGGTACGAAGAGACGCAAGTTCATCAAACCTTAATACGAATAATTTTTTATTCACAACTTTCCAAAATTTATGTAAAAAAACCTCTATAGCTTGTAATCTCATGGGACCAATTGCATAAATGTTGTAGTTTAATAAAATAAATGTAAAAATAGAATTTTTTTGGTCCGAAAATCGGTCGCTAACTTCTTAATACAATCCTCCATATTGTTAATTTAAATTAAATTAGTTAAAATAGTTTTTTTAAGTATCATTGGAAATAAAAGAAGAAGAATAAGAGAAGAAAATTAGAAAAAAGTGAATTTATACAATGATTTTTTCCACATCCTACATGTATTTGTTAATTTTAAACAATGCTTGTAAATCCCGGGCCCTGAAGATGATCTCAATAAAGATCGAAACGTTGGCACGATAAAGAAAATATTTTTCTGAAACCTACATCACACCAGACCGCATCACACGATTTCTGAATAATTATCGATTAACGGTCACTAATCACCACACAATATGTATAATGTATATACGGATAATATAGTATATTTTGTTTTGTTTTCAGACCTGAAGCTCTAGGAGTTGTTTCAGGATGTATGTTCCTAATAATTATGTCTCTCTTCATTCCCTTCCCATTCGGCAGGGTGATTTTTCAAAATTCACATTTTCCCTATGATGAGGTGAACTATTAGATTTGCTTTTTGCATTTAGGGTTTTTAACTATTTCATTTTTAGTTTGTGAAACTGGTCGCTGCGTTGCTTTCTATATGCTGCATGCTTCTACTAGGATTTGCTGATGATGTCCTAGATTTGCGATGGAGACATAAACTCCTTTTGCCTACAATCGCATCACTACCTTTGTTGATGGTTTACTACGTAACGTTCAACTCGACGACGATCATCGTCCCCAAGCCGTTCAGGCATTTGCTTGGGGTTTCCATAAATATAGGTAAGCAGATTAAAAAATCCTTTTTTTTTTAATTCGTAACTTAGTTTGTTTTTAGGTGTGTTGTATTATGTGTATATGGGGCTTTTAGCGGTTTTCTGTACAAACGCGATAAACATACTGGCGGGTGTGAACGGTCTTGAGGTTGGGCAATCCCTTGTCATCGCGGGCTCGATCGGGGTTTTCAATATTTGTGAACTAGGAGGAAGCATGTGGCGGACACACCAGTTTTCACTTTATTTCATTATACCGTTCATCGCTACATCGCTTGCACTTTTCCGACACAATTGGTAAATTTTTCTCTATAAGGGATCGAATCCGTACTTCATTTTTATCCATTTCACAGGTACCCTTCGAAGGTTTTCGTCGGAGATACATTTTGCTATTTTGCTGGGATGACTTTCGCTGTTGTCGCAATACTTGGACATTTTAGCAAAACAGTTCTGCTATTTTTCATTCCTCAAATTGCAAATTTTATCTATTCGGTTCCTCAGCTGTTTCATTTTGTACCCTGCCCTAGGCATCGGATTCCAAGGTTTGAAATTTTTAATTCTCAAAATTTTCTTATATTTATTTTGTTTTTGAACAAGGTTGAACAAGGCAAATATGCTGGAGCCGAGCAGGGTTGAGTTTGGAAAAGATGAAGTGGACACACTCGGCCTTCTTATATTAAAAATTTTCGACAAGTTGCACCTGGCGGATGTCGAGTTCAAAGAAGCGACAATATCTGTAAACAATTTGACCCTAATTAATTTTATACTTATTAAAGGAGGACCAATACACGAAATGCACCTAACTACAGTACTGCTAACGATCCAAGTAAGTTTCTTGATTTACCAATCAGTTATATAAAAAATATATAAATTAATTTTTGTTAACCTGACAAATGTCAAAACTGCCCTTAAAGCGGCCCATAGACGGTCAATATTATTTTACAATATAGATTGCACAATAATTTGACGTTGCCCCTTAACGTTCAATAATATTGTACAAAATTTTGTTTGTGATGAACTTGAATAGTTTGTTGGCGATATTGAAGTTTGTGCAATATTTTCCACTTGTTGATACTTCACAAACTAACTGATATTGCACAATAATTCCAACAGATGGTGCAATATTTTCGAGGTTGTACAATATATTTTCAACTTTTCGTCAATCATGCAATGTATTGCACAAACTTTCAATATCGTCTATACACGATCAATTAAATTGCACAACCCAAAATATTGTGCACTAATATTGATCGTCTATGGGCCGCTTAAGACATTTACAAATGCACCCTTGGTTCTTAGAAAAAAATAAACAGAAAATATTTTTTACACATTTGTCTCGACAATTATTTTTATTAACACTCCTTAGGATACTTAAATACAATTTTTTTTCTTTTGTTTTTTGTAATTTAATAACATAATTTTTATTGAGAGTAAAAAAAAAAGTTGATGTAATAAAAAACCTTATACGATGTCCAGAGAAAAATTTAACAAATCACAATAATTAACCGTACAGCAATGGTGAAAGCGGAAAATAATTTTATCTGGATTTATGCTATAAAAAGTGACAACAAATTGAAAAATAAATAATTACAGTTATTATATTGTTCATTATACAATAAAAATTACTACTATGGTTTTTGTTTTAATTAATCTTTTTTTAAATTAAAATTTAATTTAAAAAAATTAATTTAGGAGGTGGGAGGTAAACAATTTCATAATTCAACAGTATACATAAAAAAATCATTTTGATATTTTCATTCTTCTTCTCTTAAAAATATCAAAATGATAATTTTTTATGTATACTGTTGAATTATGAAATTGTTTAGCTCTCACCTCCTAAATTAATTTTTTTAAATTAAATTTTTAAAAGAAGTGCATTGATAGGAGACTTTTGTCATTGCAGAACTTACGGAGAATGTGTTTCCCATGCGCCAAATAGTTTTGATCTAACTCCAGGAAAGCGGGATACAACTAAGATCTGTTAAAAACGGCAAGATATCAAGTATATATTTTTTTTAAAGGTTTTGTGATGCTAAATTCAATACTTCAAACGGTTTTTTAATTTGAGGCAACCATTCTCAAGTTATTGGGAAAAAAAAACTATTTCCGAACACTTTGCCTTTGGAAAAACTCAATCTTCCTAAAATAATTTCTCCAAATGTCTTAGAATAACAGGATTCTCTGGATATAGCACATTAAAGCACAGTTGGATACGATTCCGATCCAATTTTCCCAACAGCAGAATCATCTCAACGTTTTCTTGTAATATACAAGATATTTTTAAGATATAGTAATTCAAACAATGAAAAAATAACTTTACTGTGATTGCTTTTAAGATAAATGTTAACTATGGATTTTTTTTTCATTAATCAAGCCTCAAAAATTAACACACCTAACCTCATAAAATTATTTGTTTTATCAAAAATTAATTCCTTCGAATTTGCATTTGTGGATTGAATTGAATTGTGATGAAATTTGTATCATATTGAACATTGTATGATCGTACTTTTGGTTTTCCTTTCCTGAAATCAGACATCTAAGGAGCATGTAATTACCATTCTTAAAAATATTGGCAGTTTTATTTTTATTTATTAATTTATTAATACTGTAAAGACATTGAATTCTTTGTGTGGGAGCCGTCTTGGATTTTTTAATATGGGTGCTGGTGTTAACCAGGGATGTGTCTTAAGTCCCATACGTTTTTCTTTGTTTGTTGACAATGTTATCTTGCTTCTAGAGTATCGTGTAATATACATATTATTCTCAGCGATATACATCATGTACGGGTCAATCAGTAATTATATTTATATATGTTTTTGTTGGTTATCTTTACCAAAGTATATTTTTATTTGTAATTGCTTAATTAATTTACTATCACAATGATAAATAAATTGGTTGAAAAAGTTGGGGTTTTTTTCTGATAAACATTCGGAAATTTTTTTTTTGCAAATAACTTGAGGACAGGTGAATTAAAAATAATTTGAATCATTGAATTCAGTGTCAAAAAACTTTAAAAAAAGTACATGAGATGAGTAACTTACCATTTGAAATAGTTAAGCCCTTATTTTTATCCTGATGCCCTGGGATATATTAGATCGAAACCTTTTTGAATTGTGAGAAACTAGACTAAATAAAAATTTACATGTTTTTCCTAACACTAATAAAAAAAATATAGGGTGGGGGATATTTTCACTCTGTACGTACTGCAGTACATTTTATAAGAATTTTGCTTCATTAATTCTCAAATCATTGGTAGTATCGATTATTTTATTTTTTTATAAGTAAGAAACATATAGAAAGTTTACAAATTGTATGTGTGTGTGTGTTTTATTTTTTCCAGATATTTTCTAGTGGACTGGCCTTCATCATCCGATACCCATTGGCATCATTTTTTTATGATGTGTAAATAAAGACTTGCCATGGTATGTACATACTACACAATATAAAAATAAAATTACTGCCAATTTTTTAAAATTTAAACCTTATTTATATTTTCCCCCAGGGGTTGATTAAAACCTCGAAATATCAAATTAAATTTATTATTTGCAATATTTATATACAAGAAGAAACAAATAATATTAATATCTGGGATCGATGTCTTGGTCTTCATCTTCTTCTTTTGTACCTTCGCCCATAACTTCTTGGACTGCTGAAGGTTCTTTAGGCTTTTGTTCCCATTGGCCTGTTGCCATGATGACCTTCTCGTCCAAGTAGTATTTGTTGTATTGAGCAATATCTTGGAAGAAGTCGTACGGGCATACTGGCTCTTCGTGCATTGGGGTCGGAGGTGGAGTGATTGAAGTATCGGACGGCGGGTATTCAAACGGCACTGGAGCCGGGGGCAGTCTCTCAGGATCATATGTCGATATCTAAGATATAATTTTAATTTATTTAAAAAATAATAACAAAAGACTGAAATTATTTCTTACCTCTCTTGCCCGCCAGATTGCCGCGACTTCTTTCGCCTCTTCTTCCTTCAGCGGATCAAGCATAGGCATAAGTTGTTTCTTGAACAGCTCAGTAGTCTCAAACAATGGGTAATTCATATGTATGTGATGTCCATGTTGCATGCAATTTGTTTTGAATGTAAAACAACCATTTCCAATTGGCTATCATAAAAAGGGACAATAAATAACAAATAAAAAACAAATAACATAAAAAACATACAAGATTTTTCTTCCAAACTCCATGGTACCGATGAGCATGTGTTATAATCTGCCCAGGTCCATCCATTTCACCGTTTCTCCAAGTGCCCATAAATTTGACAGCAAGTCCTTTGTAAGTGTACGATCCGAGTCCTTCCCTCACGCCATTCTTCCACTGGCCTTCGTATATGTCACCGTTGGCGTAGTAATAAGCACCATAGCCATGGCGGAGATCTCTCTTCCATTCGCCTAAAAGAACAATTGTAAAAACGTTTTGGTGACTTCTTTTTAAAACATACCCTCGTATCTCGTCCCATCCGGATAGTAAAAGGTGCCGATGCCTTGTTTGATCCCTTTGTGATAATGACCGTTGTACCTCGCTCCACTTTTAAACACATAAAGTCCAAGTCCGTGTCTCAAGCCTTTTCTGTACTGGCCTTCATAGTAATCTCTGTTTGGAAGAATAGCACGACCGAGGCCATGCCTTTCTTGCAGAGCATTCCTCTCACCTTCATACTCCTGGAAAATACCACTCAATCATTATGATGACCACCAATAAAATTGATTTCTTTTTTCTTTATTCTAACAGACCCACCTGAAAATATTTGTATTGGACAGTTAAAAATAAATTCCAGTGAAAAGACAGAAAAAAAAACGACCTTTGTATTAATTTATTGTTATATCTTGCTTGTAATATTTTGTCCAATAAATTTGTGGTGTAAAAATTCAAATGAAAAAAGTAAATATTGATAAAATCACATCAGGTGAAAAGTAAGAGCATATTGTCCAATAGTATTGAGTTTTTAAATTTTGCTTTTAAAGAAATGATATTGCTTTTATTAGGACTACTGTAGGTTCTTTGGATTGATAGATTTTCAGTGTTATCTATGATATTAATTTTTATTGGTGTGTTCATTCTCTTCTCCATATCATAACGTTTTAATTTTTTTATAATGCAGTCAGTATCCTTTCAAAAACGTACCCACCGTGATCTAATTTTTGTTCAGCGACGGACATAAAAGGATCGGTAATATTTAAAGGAAGACATAAAAAAAAGTTGGTTGTCGTGTAGATAAATTGATTAACTCACCCCGATGATATTTTCAGGGCCTTGCTCACCCTCGCCTGCCTCTCCGAGCAAATCCGCCATTCTTACCGATCAGTTTTTCCCTTCAGGAAATCGTGTCAGTATTTCGATTTTTAACGACAGTTGGTACAGTCATGTGATCGTTTTGAAAAAGCCCAGTTAAAGAGAGAAAATTTGTACTTTTTCCCCCCTCTTTCTTCTCGAAATTTAATTCTGCATTTTGTATGTTAGATTTAGACCCGAGTTTTGTTTATGTTTTGGTGCAGGTTTTTCTTTAGTAGTGTAAACAAAAATTCGAGTTTTCTCTTCGTGGACTTGATGATGAACTTGCAATTTGGTCGTTGCCAACACTGAAAAGGGCTAAATGCAGAAACGCGACTGACAAATCAACACAGCGAAGGAAGGCAGAATAAAATGATCGGTAACGTTCAAATTATCCAACAAAAATGGCCGCTGGTTACAATTTCAAATTTTTACAATTAGTCGTCTCCGATCATTTTTGGTCTGCTTATCCTCGTTGTTTTCATCGTCACACTCGATCTTCTTGCCATCATAGATTAATGTGCTGTTTTTTGTTTAGTCGGGTGCTTTGTTATATCGTGAAATTAAGTCTTGCGGGCTGGTGAACCTATAGTTTGGCCGTTTCCGATCATTCTGGTCTGCCAATGCTCACTTTTTTTCTATCGGCTTCTCACTACGCGTGTCAGGGTTGTAAACAGGTTGAGAGAACAAAAACACTTTTTTTCACATGTGTGGTGATTAGTGACCGTTAATCGATAATTATTCAGAAATCGTGAGACGCGGTCTGGTGGTACTCTCAACACGACACGCAAGAAGACAAACACTTTGAGCCCTGAAGATGATCTCAATAAAGATTAGTTTTTATTGTTTACTGGATATTTTTAAAGACAAATATAATATCTAGCTAAATAAAAAGGTGTGGTGATGAAGTTAGTCGATAATTATTCATGGCGAATTCATGATGTAGGTTTCAGAAAGCACTCTCAACACGACACGCAAGAATGGCATAATTACACAGAAGACAAACACTTTGAGCCCTGAAGATGATCTCAATAAAGATCGAAACGATGGCACGATAAAGAAAATGTTTTTCTGAAACCGACATCACACCAGACCGCATCTCACGATTTCTGAATAATTTTTTCACATGTTTGTCTTGAAATTTGAAAGGATTGTATCGATATTTAATTATTCTTTAACGGATAAGTTTTGGTCAGTGTATCGGGTATTAGCAAAGGTTCTGTCGATCATTATACTTATACGTTATTTAGTGTCTCCAATTCGCTTCTGTCTTCTTTGGGTCAGCTCTGTTATAATTGTGTGATTTCATGATGAAACCTACGGGACATTAATCGCACATTGGCCGTTTCCGGTCATTTGGTCCGCCTATTCTCGCTATTTTGGTCCATGTACATTTCAGGGTCAGGTTTTAAAGCAGGGTAGAACAACAGAATATGTCGTCATATATTTTCGAAAATTTGACCCCATGCACGACTTAAGCGCATAGACTGTAATATTTTTTTCATGCTTAAACGACTCGATAGACGATCAAAACTTTAAACAAACAAAAGAAAACTTTACATTACCATCCTGCCTCCATTTGGACATACGGACATGAACTTTTCCAATCTCAATCGAATCCAATCCCTTCAATCCAAAATAGTCAACGACCCTTTCTATGTATCCGATCACACCTTCTATACCGACCTAAATGTCCCTCTTGTTACCGAGCTAGCCCAATCCCGCTACAGAACGTTCCATTCCAAACTACCCCATCATCCGAACCCTTTCGTCTAAATCCTGTCATCTACCTAATAATCCAAACAGAAGACTGAAGCGTAGGTGGCGACAACCTTAACCCTTGACTTCGGTCTCCTAGGATGGAGTCCATCTCGCTCATCGTACTGATGTACTAACGGCTACCATCACTGGATGGCAGCTGTTCAAGCTTTTATGCTACTGTTATTATTGTTTACATGCAATTTACTTGCTGCGTCGAAGAATGCAGTTGTAAAATAAATAAATAAATAGAAAGTTTGAAAGGAATGTTGTCATTGCCTGTCGGCTTTTTTTCTTAATTGATTAAGACTGGGTATTTTGGTGTCTTACTATTTGCTATTTTGGTCTTTCGGTCATATACAATAATTTACTGCTTCCATTTCGCATTTGGGTGATTTCGGTCAGATGGGTATTATTGTGTGACTATTATTCCTCATGGGATCTACGGGTCGGTGTACCAGGTTGGTCGTTGGCTTCTTGTCATCTTCAGTGGTTTCAGGGTTGTAAGCAGAGTGAGACAACACAGAACACCCCTTTTGTATGTTCTTTGTTAAAATGTTGAGTGTGTCGGTATTTCCATTGCATATCGGCGACTTCGACGGATTAAGTCTGGGTGTTTTGGTGTCTTACTGACTATTTGCTATTATGATCGTTCGGTCATATGCAATAATTTACCGGCTCCATTTGGCATCTGGTGATTTCGGTCAGATGGCAATTATTGTGAAATTTCCTCTTGTGATCTGGGGGGTAGGTGAACCAGTTGGGAAGTTGGCTTCTTGCAATTTTCAGTGGTTTCAGAGTTGTAAGCAGGGTGAGACACCACAAAACACCCCTTTTATGTGTTCTTTGTTAAAATGTTGTGGATCACGAATGTCCCAAGAGCCTGCTCCTCAACCGCACTTATCAATTTTGCGCAATATATCGAAATGAAAACGAAACGAAAAGGTAAGCAAAAAGCAAAGAACGGCGTTAAACAATGGTGAGTGTTTGATGTTACGTGGTTGACAGTTGAAGTCGAAGTAACCATTCGGCCGAATAGGACTGGAAAATCCAACTTTGTTTGGATCGGAAAGTGCTTCGGCCGAACACGCCCAACACGACCGAACGAATTGGTTCTAATGGACGCGTGCTCATTCGTTTATTCGCTTTTGGATCATCCGGCCCTATTCGGCCGAAAACGGCTCCATTGGACAGCCTACCGAAGTCTGGGTGTTTTGGTGTCTTACTGACAATTTGCTATTCTGGTCTTTCAGTCACAATACTTTGCTTCCTCTATTTCGTGTCTGGGTGGTTTCGATCAGATATTAATTATTGAATTATTGTGAAATTTCCTCATGGGATCAGCGGGTAGGTGAACCAGTTGGGACGTCGGCTTCTTGCAATTTTCAGTGGTTTGTTCAGGGTTTTAAGCAGGGTGAGAAACTACAAATCACCCCTTTTATGTGTTCTTTGTTAAAATGTTGTGTGTGTCGGTATTTCCATTGTATGTCGGCGTCTTCAACGGATTAAGTCTGGGTGTTTTGGTGTCTTACAGACTATTTGCTAATCTAGTCTTTCGGTCACAATAATTTGCTGCGTGATTTCGATCAGATAGTAGTTGTTGAATTATTGAAATTATTGTAAAAAAAAAAAAAACGGATTAAGTCTGGGTGTTTTAGTCAGTTACATACATTAATCTTGAGTCTACAATTTCTGTTTAGTTTGGGTCAGCACTTAATCATTGAGTCGGAATAATGGATGATTAAGAAAAGGCAATAATAATTATTGTGATATTTGTACCTTAAGGTCTAAGGGGTGTATCCTGCAGTTTGGCCGACTGACAGGTTTTTTCTATATCGTTATGAGTTGTTTGGCTTCATCTTGGTTTCATCCGGTGATCATTATGTTCGTTCTTAGTCCTTTAATCGTCTTCTGTGTTCTCTGTATCTGTTTTTATTTTCTTCATTTTTAACCGACTTTTATCAATTATCAAACATCGGCCAAAAATAGCTTGGAAGTAGTTCATCTTTTACCACTTCCTCGTGATTCCGTTTTGTCTGTTGTTTAAGTTCAGTGTAGTTTTTATGCCGTTTTATGATTTGGTTAGTTTGTATCTCTTTCCTGATGTATCTAGTTATAATCCATTTTGTTCTTTTCTTGTTGTTACTAGTTGCGTGTGCTTTATTGTTTGTGGTTCATGTTCTCATTGAAGAACGCTGTATCGGGCAAATACATCTTATTGTTTGTAGCTGGTTACCATATTAAACATAAAAATAATTTATTTAAAAAAAATTCTTAATAAAATACATATCAATAACTCATTTTCTCTCATGTATAGTTTATTTTATATTAAGATATAACATTAATATTTTTTATTAAGATATTAAAATAGAATAATAGAAATTAAAATTCTAGAAATTAAAATAGAATTAATTCGTAAAAAAGCCCTTGAAATGAATAAATTGCGTTAAATCCTTAGTCAAATATTAATCTGTATTTTCCACTTTTGTTCATATGATTTGTACCGCTGTTTGAATAATTCTTTATTCAGTTGGTTTCCCGGCCACTTTGTTTTTCATGTGTTTATACCAATTTGTACGAAACATCTCTGGGGAAAAATCCTTTTTCCGATACTCTATCGGGAAAATGTGCTAAGTAGGCTCGATGTAGAAATTTGCGCAGTTGAAGGTGAAGAGGTACTTCAGAATAAGGAGATTTCCTTTGATCCTCGGCCTGGTCGATCTTCAGTGGTGATTAATTTAAAATAAGCGGATTTTCGTGCTACCACTCACCGAATGCAGACCCCAACCGGGCTTTAAATGCCACAATATGTCGGTACAATTAAACCTACGGTTATAAACAATTGGTCAAGATTATATCCTTCAGTTAGAGACCCAAGCCTAGCAGAATAAATCTGCCGATGTTAGGTTAAAAATGAATATTTTGAATAAATATTTTCAGCTGTACCGAAACGCCAGATGACTAAATTCAAGAAGTCATCTTCCTAATTTCTTTAACAATTGAATTGGTTGTTTTTATAGAACTAACTGTCTTCAGCAAAATGTATGTCAACTGAAGCAACGACAGTTAATTTCGTATTATCTATTAATTTTTTATTTTTTAAATCTATTAATAAACCAAACTTACGGAGAAAATCCGCACCTAATATTGCCTTTGATGTTTTGGCTATAAAGAAAGGCCATTCCATATTGAATTGGCCGGAATCCTAAATCAATGTTAAATATTTGGGTACCATAAGTCGGTATCTCGGCACCTTTAGCGGCATATAATTTGAAGTCAGTTGGCGTCTTCTGCTTAGTAACTGGAATTACTGAGACGTCCGCACCACTGTCCATAAGAAATTGTATGCCTGAGCGGCGATCCTTTACGAATAGTCTATGGTGACGGCCTGAGACATTACAGGCAGCGCACTCGGCCGTTACTGTGCCTGCCAATCGGGGTTTCCCTGATTGGTCTGATTCACTAAATTCGAAGACTTAGATTCTTTTTTCCACTTACAAGGTGGTGTACATTTTTCCGGCTTACACTATGTCCCATATCGGAAGTGACCATAACAATATTTCCCTTCTGGGTTGTAACGCTAATGCGATCTACATGAGGGGCATGAGAGGATACTGCGTTGACTTGGTTATTGTGACAGGTCATTTCCCATATCTTATCGCTGATTTCGGCCATTTTTTCTAATTCTCCATCCGTGATTGAGGTAATTCCTCTTATCTGTGTGGGTAATTTATCTAACCATAAAGTTTGTAACAATTTGTCGGAAATTTCTTTGCCTGCAAGGGCTTTCATTTTTCTTAGGAGCTGGCTAGGTTTCATATCCCCTAGATCAAGCTCGCTAACTAATTTTTTTATTTTCCTCTCTTCACTCTCTTTGAAAATTGTTAACAAGCGGTTTTTAGCTAATGTATATTTGTTTTCGTCAGTTGACGAAACGATGTCCCAAATGTTTTCGACCACTTTCAAATCTAATTGGGCTATAAGATAATTAAATTTAGTTAGCTCCTGAGTTACGCCAGATAATTGAAACTGCGCTTCCACCTGGTAGAACTATATTTCTGGTTTATCTGCCCAGAATGGAGGTATCTTGACGCTGACCCTTTCTACGAAATTGGGTTGTGCGGTCGTTTGATCCGGATTATCGATTGCGTTTTCGTTGTTAGCCATTTTGTTTCGTACTGGTCAAATTGAATGCGTGAAGAAAGAAAAGATGGGAAAGAAAAAAAGAAACTCACCAAGATGAAGAAAAAGAACACTTAATTGACGATTAATAACTAAAAGTTTATATACACTTTACATGTCCAAATCCGGGGTCACCAATGTAGGTTTGTAACAAAAAAAAGGGTTGTAACAAAAAATATATTTTTATAAAAAAAACTAAAAAAGATAACATTTGATTTTAAAAGTGATATTAAAATATTAATTGTATTTTCTAATTGGTGGTCAAAAATTAATAATAATAACAATAATAATAATTTCCTTTACTTTTACTTTTCTTTATAAAACGAGAATTAAATTCGATTATAAAATTAATATTTGTAGATTCTGAAATAGGTTTTATTATAGAATAAACGATTCTTTAAATTAAAAATAATAATTAATAAAAGAAATTGTAATCTTTTTTGAAAATAAATTGTAATAAAAGATTTAAATTTAAATAATATTTTGGTCTCGTATTTATTTTGGTTTGAATTGAATATTGGGATTTTGTATATCACAAAAAGGTGCCTGATCATTAAATTAAATTAATGTAGTCAGGTCCGATCATAAGAAAACCTCTGGGACCTTGTTTTCGGTTCTCCGAATTCAGAGTTGGGCCCGAAACAGAAGAGACGCGCTTACAAAGATATACAAACAGATCCTCCATAACAATCACTACCCTAAACACATAACTACAACCCAACACTAACACCAACCACTATTACTAATAATACTACATCAAATATATCAAATACAGACAAACCAACATACTTCACCATGCCATTCATTCACGGCCTATCACATAAATTTAACACATTTCTCTCGCCCGATAACTTTAAAATAGCTTTCAAAAACTATAAAATAGTTCACACACTTTTTTACAAAATTAAAGATCCCACACCAATAAACAAATAAATTTGACGTAATCTACAAGATCAACTGTTTAAACATTCCGGCAACTTACATCGGTCTTACATCCCAATATCTGGACAAGAGAGTAAATCAACATATCTATGATTGCAAAAAACCCAAGCAAAATCCTACAGCACTCGCTACCCACCATTTTGAACACAAACACAATTTCGACTTCAACAATCTAAAAATATTACACACAGAATAAAACAAACATAAACGTAACTTTTTAGAAATGGTTTACACCAACAGAGATAAACACAGCGTACACACAAACGTCCACTTCGATAAAATCAAAAACAAACACATCAAAAAATTAAATAACTTAATCAACAAACAAACATCTGTTAACACAAATAAATGGTTCCTAAACCTAACCAAAACTACCATTCCTCCAGAAATCCAGAACTTCCTATCACTTGGTCCCAAACATTCCATTCCTTACAACAAAACAGATTTTCCAATAGCTAAATTAATTACGGATGTAGACTATGCAATCCAAAAATCCACAAAAATAGAAGAAGAAAAAGACATAACACGATCGAAATGCATTAACACAATAACAAATCACTTACAACACCTCACTACAAATCAACACAACCTATCCCAACAAACCTATACCAAAACCAAAAATGGGCACTCTCGACACGACACGCAAGAATGACACAATTACACAGAAGAACACTTTGAGCCCTGAAGATGATCTCAATAAAGATCGAAACGTTGGCACAATAAAGAAAATGTTTTTCTGAAACCTACATCACACCAGACCGCATCTAACGATTTCTAAATAGATAAACACAGCATCAATTACAGAACATACACATGTAAACTCAGTCGCAGCTAAGCCAATATCAATAATCAAATTCAATAAAGATAACATACATATATCATCACATCACACAAAACATATAATATATAAAACATTCATCACATTCCACACATCAAACGTTTGTACATAGTCTAATTCTTCAACAATTTAGCTTTCCTTTTCTTAATATCCCCGTCTATATAATCCGGAAAGGATAATCTGGCCGAACCATTACCAACGTTTTTTCCCATCGTCGGTTCTTTTCACCTAAAAGAAGCCGACTCCTTATACAAAAATGTCATTTCTATNGATATGAATTGAAATCTATTACAATGTCCCCAAATCTCTCTTTTTTCAATTAGGAACAAATCATCAACATAGTTTTTTATTAATTTTATGCAGAATTTATACTTACATATCTAGTAACTCAATAGTAGAAAAGATGTAGGTTTTTTTGTTATTTAACAAATGTAAACGTTTTTACATTTTGACTACGTACCTGGATGTTGTCAAGAATCTGTAATATGTCTGTATTACATGCGATGGTACAAAAGCTCTATATCTGACTACAACCCCAATCCACGATGCTATTATGGAGCAAGTTCGTAAGAGCTAGTCGATCGAAGATACTGTTTTATCATTTAATTAAATAAATAACATTGAGTAGAAAGATTTTGTCGGGTGATTATTTTTAAATATAATATCTAAGATAACACAATATTCGTAATATTGGTCATATCCGTCGCCAAAGCTTGGTGTTGAATTTCCGGTCGGAGATTGTGGTCGACCAATTTGTAACCGTTTGTGCTGAACACCATCGGGAAGCCACAAATCATTTATTGTTAGCTGTATGTCAATATTTTACTGTTTTAACCAAATAAATTGACAATAAATAAGGCAATTGTGTATTTTGTGATCATGTACATGTTTTATTAATATTAAGCTTTGTGTTTTAATTATAATTACTGTTCCACGTTGTATTAGAGTTTATGAAAGTTTAATTAAAAAAAGATCGTTTAAAGAACAGGGTTTCATTTTTTATCTGATTAAATTCTATCAGGATTATAAATTTTTACAAGATTTTGTCAATTTGATTTTTTTTCAGCCGCTTTTGTTTATTGTATATCGCCCACGTTGCTCTGTTTTCTAACAATTTGTTTTCCTTATTTTGCTGTTTTATTGCGTTTGTCCTGCCTAAACAAAAATATATGTAAACGATTTTATTTTCAATATATTTTTTTAAATCTATTCAGGCATGATTTTTTTTCATCCTGTTTTTGTTGAATTTTTTGTTCTACTATTAGTCTTTTTTCTGATTTGCTTAAATTAGTACCATTTCAACGAAATCTCCGGGGAACGAATTGTACTATATTTTTATTTATGTAACAGTCGAATTAGTCCAAACAGGGCAAAACAGGACAGTCAATTACATAATTCATGCTCGCTATTATATTATAACTTTAAACAAAATCATAAAAATGCCTTAAGTTAATGACAATATCTTTCATTTTATTAAGGTTTTTTAGTTGAGATAAAAAAGTCAGTGTCACGAGCGGGATTCGAACCCACTACCTTCAGATATTTACCCACACAAGCCAGAAAGGGATCTGTTCTAGGACTTGAAAAAAATAGCCCTTCCTTGGCCCCTACTCCTTTCACTGTTTGAGTGTGTGGAGGGGCATGGCGGTTCATTTAAATCTGAACGTGACACATGTATTTGTTAAATTTAAACAATTTTTGTAAATCCCAGGCCCTGAAGATGTTCTCAGTAACGATCGAAACGTTGGCACGATAAAGAAAATGTTTTTCTGAAACCTACGTCACACCAGACTGCATCTTACCATTTCCAAATAATCATAGACTAACGATCACTAATCACCACTCATTTTTTGTTTAATTACCATTGTGGAGTATTTTCATTTTACATGTTTATATTTTTGTTCATACTCTATACAGCCCTATATTTTGTAAATGCGTTGTGTTTAACTGGATAGTCTCGCCAAGAATAAAGTTGATTTTTCCTTTAATTTCAGTTGTGAAACTTTGATTTTTAATGTACAGTCTTCAGTAACAACTTAGCTACTCATCAAAACATTCTTTCTTCTTTCTTCTAACATCAAGGTTATACAAACTTTTATAATTTATAATAGTCTCTTGAGTTAGGGTTCTGTTGAGAAAAACACATAGTGCTTTTGTATGTACCGACGCCGTGCTTTCGTCGATATATTTTGTCTTCTTCAGATTCTACAGAGAATGATCTTAATTTAACATTCATACAGTCATCAAAGATTCTTGATAACTTACATGTACTGAGACAAAATTTAAAAATGTTTACACATGTTAACAAAAAATCTCTTTCTTCACTATTAAATATTTTAACTATACAGTGTATATCAACTTCTAAAGACCACGCATTAATTCGGAAATGATTTTCATAGCGCATTTTCATTCTTATGCAAACCCCAAGTTAATTTTGACCAGGAATCGCGTGGTGGTAACAGATTTAACATAACTTTCTCAGCTGGGAAATGGCACTAACTTGGTTACTTTAAATGAGAATCCCATATTTTTATTCTACACTTCGATTCTGGAGCTTATTTTATGCCACTTTTACTGAAAGGAATCAATCAATTAATTGGAAAATGGCAAAAAGTAGGGAAAATTCGAAAGGTGAGGTTGAGATGGGAAGTTAGTGTCCGAGTGGATCGAGGTCACGATAGCTCAAGAGGTAGAGTAGCGGCGTATCTAGCCGAAGATCGTGGGTTCGAATCCCGCTCGTGACACTTTTTCATTTCAACCAACACCGTACATAAAAAAGATAAATTATTTGAAAGAAATAATTTTAAAAGTTGTTACAATTCCATTGAGAATGGTAATGAAGTTGACACAGGTTACAGGGGCTTTGCTAAAAATTCGATATGGTTGACCATGGATTGCAGTTTGGGTTTGGTGGCAGTTTCTTCGCCTGGATTAGATCCTATCTCTAGAATCTCCTATGAATAGAAATTTTAAGGTAAAGTTTAGAAGTAAACTTTCCAGAAACATGTGTCCAGAACAAAATCTGGTGTCTCCCAAGGATATCACTTTGGTTCAATCTTGTTTTTAATTACAATTAATTACGGTTTTTAGTTGAGATAAAAAAGTCAATGGAACGAGCGGGATGCGAACCCACGATCTTCGACTAGATACGCCGCTGCTGTACCACTTGAGCTATTGTGACTTCAAGTGGTAGAGTAGCGGCGTATCAAGCCGAAGGTCGTGGGTTCGAATCCCGCTCTTGACATTGGCTTTTTTATCACAACCAATACCTTACATAAAAATTAATTGAAAAAACCTAATAATAAATAAATACTAAAATTATTAATACTAANATGATATGAATTGAAATCTATTACAATGTCCCCAAATCTCTCTTTTTTCAATTAGGAACAAATCATCAACATAGTTTTTTATTAATTTTATGCAGAATTTATACTTACATATCTAGTAACTCAATAGTAGAAAAGATGTAGGTTTTTTTGTTATTTAACAAATGTAAACGTTTTTACATTTTGACTACGTACCTGGATGTTGTCAAGAATCTGTAATATGTCTGTATTACATGCGATGGTACAAAAGCTCTATATCTGACTACAACCCCAATCCACGATGCTATTATGGAGCAAGTTCGTAAGAGCTAGTCGATCGAAGATACTGTTTTATCATTTAATTAAATAAATAACATTGAGTAGAAAGATTTTGTCGGGTGATTATTTTTAAATATAATATCTAAGATAACACAATATTCGTAATATTGGTCATATCCGTCGCCAAAGCTTGGTGTTGAATTTCCGGTCGGAGATTGTGGTCGACCAATTTGTAACCGTTTGTGCTGAACACCATCGGGAAGCCACAAATCATTTATTGTTAGCTGTATGTCAATATTTTACTGTTTTAACCAAATAAATTGACAATAAATAAGGCAATTGTGTATTTTGTGATCATGTACATGTTTTATTAATATTAAGCTTTGTGTTTTAATTATAATTACTGTTCCACGTTGTATTAGAGTTTATGAAAGTTTAATTAAAAAAAGATCGTTTAAAGAACAGGGTTTCATTTTTTATCTGATTAAATTCTATCAGGATTATAAATTTTTACAAGATTTTGTCAATTTGATTTTTTTTCAGCCGCTTTTGTTTATTGTATATCGCCCACGTTGCTCTGTTTTCTAACAATTTGTTTTCCTTATTTTGCTGTTTTATTGCGTTTGTCCTGCCTAAACAAAAATATATGTAAACGATTTTATTTTCAATATATTTTTTTAAATCTATTCAGGCATGATTTTTTTTCATCCTGTTTTTGTTGAATTTTTTGTTCTACTATTAGTCTTTTTTCTGATTTGCTTAAATTAGTACCATTTCAACGAAATCTCCGGGGAACGAATTGTACTATATTTTTATTTATGTAACAGTCGAATTAGTCCAAACAGGGCAAAACAGGACAGTCAATTACATAATTCATGCTCGCTATTATATTATAACTTTAAACAAAATCATAAAAATGCCTTAAGTTAATGACAATATCTTTCATTTTATTAAGGTTTTTTAGTTGAGATAAAAAAGTCAGTGTCACGAGCGGGATTCGAACCCACTACCTTCAGATAGGCCGCTGCTCTAACCACTTTTGCTATCGTTACTTCGATCCACTCGGACACTAACTTCCCAACTCAACCCCACCTTTTGAATTTTCCCTCTTTTTTGCCTTTTTTCAAATGTCGTGAAATCTATTTGATTCTCGGTGACAAATGAAATGGCCACGGAGAGCTTTAGTGAAGATGTAATTCATTTAACTTATTAAATTCACTAGTTTTCGTGGTCTACTTGACCAATTAATATCTTTCAATTAAGGTTTTTAGTTGAGATAAAAAAAATTCAAAAGGTGGGGTTGAGATGGGAGGTTAGTGGCTGAGTGGATCGAAGTCACGATGGCTCAAGTGGTAGAGTAGCGGCGTATCTAGCCGAACGTTGTGGGTTCGAATCCCGCTCGTAACACTGCCTTTTTTTTATCTCAACTAAAAACCTGAATTAATTGGCTAAGCGGACCACGAAAACTAGTGAAGTTAATGACAATTTTAAATTATAATAATATGAACTAGTTTCAGGATTTAAAAAATATTATACGTTTTTATTGATGTTTAATTAATTGTATCTTGTTTGAATCAGTCTAGTGAATATTTTATGAATGAAAAACCAGCAACGTGAGGCCACGGGGTCTTGTGCAAACTAATGGAGTATTAAATTTCGTCTCACGTCTATTATGAAGCCCGATTGTCTACGATTGACACGATTTATTGGATCTAATCGATCTCAAATTCCGTAAACTGTTAATCCGCGATTGTATGATCAATTAAACCTGGCTTGAAGCGTTTGATGTGTCAGATGGAACTTCGTACTTGAATTGTAAGTAGATTATTACATTATTTTACAAAGCCAAGTTTAAAAACAAATAAAATCCGGATTTAATGAATTCCAGCCCGGATATTTGACCAATAGCTTCTAATGGACATAATTTGTTTTTTGTTGAAATAATAGGCAAGAAGATTTTTTCTTTACCTACCCTAGGATGCCTAAAAAGGGGGGTACTATCCCCACTTATATTCCCTACAAAGAGCATGTTATGCAGATGACCTGGTAACATATACGGAAAATTCGATGACACCCTTTCAAATCAGATACAAAACGCTTTAAATATTATAGGAAGATGGTGTTCAAAAACGGGTTTAAACATAAACCCAAAAAACACATCATACGTTTTACAACAAGAAGAAAGCTAAATCTGAAAGCACTACTATAAAAGATGAAGTATTAACTTTCACAAAAGAAACAAAGTACCTACGTTAACACACGACCTAAGGTTCAAACGGAGTCAACAGTGTGCAAAAAGCCAAGTCATTACTAAGCATTGTTCAGAGGTTAGGCTGGAAAAAGTGGGGAATTTGATTTCATTGATCTAGGATGGCGATTGGTTTTACACCACAATTGTCAGAACCCTGATCATTTATGAAGCTCTAGTCTTCAAGCACTAGTGTGTCTAATATAAAAGCAAAACTGCCCCAGTACAGCTATGAAAACAGCACTCCACCCTTAAATGTGGGAAAACCCTTATGTAAAAAAGGTTGCTTTTGCGAGTGCCAACTCCTGAGATACAAGGCCACCACAAAATTCTGAAGATAATTAATATAAATAAGATGGCTATTATGGAGCCTGATAAAGTAAGAGAAAACCTCAACTTTCACAGATTCTTCTAAATAGTCATAGATAATAAAGAACTTTGCAAGAAAGATAACCTCAAGTGTAACGATATATAATATGCACAGATGGATCGAAGATGGAACAGGGAGTAGGTGTAGGCCGATCTATGCCCTAGCAAAGCCCCCTGGACCAACAATTTTCCAAGCTGAGGTCCATGCAATACAACTTTGTGCACTGGAGTTAATAAATAAAAATTTGAAAGATTGATCAGACAGTCAGGCACCTATAAAGGTATGGTTTCAACTCGAAACTTACTTAATGACTGTAGAAAAACACAAGATCACCTTAAAGTGCAGGACAAGAAAGCATAGAAGGAAACAGGTTGAACAAATAGCCAAAAAGAGGCAGCCGGTGGAGGTCATAACCGCAACTAGCCGCAGCGAAGTGTGTGCTTAAGTTTGAACTAGATAAATAGCTTGAGAAAGAAAAGCTCAACCACTGGGCAAAGCAACAGGTAGGAGGCAACCGAAGAGATATATACGTCTCTCAAAAAGAAAGGTAAAAGATCTCTCTCAGCAGGCAGGATTTGAAGAAAATTATAGGCCTATATACCGACTGCCCGCTTAACTCCTGGAAGTGCCTAAACTGCCTAATGGCTCTGGGAAAGCAAAACGAAATGAACGGGGCTGACCAATAAAAGGGCGGGCTCACCCATGGGGCCAGAAATGCAGCTAGGGGCACCGGAATGTGTAGTTAAGTTGGAACTAGAAAAACAGCTTGGGAAATAAAAACACTGGACAAAGCACCAGTTATGAGGCACGCTCAGAGATTTATAAATCTCTCGAAGAGGAAGGCGAAGGATTTGAAATAAAATATGTAGGTCTCTACAGGCCACTGCTCTCTACCACTACCACCTAAAGAAGATAGGCAAAGCACAGACAAAAATTCTGTCAGGAGGAACCAGAGACATCAGCACATCCCCTTTGTGAATGTGAAGCATTAACCCGGTTACGGTACAGCCATTTCGGTATGACATTTCTCAACACCAAAGGAGGTATTCGAAGAGGCACAAAAAAAAGTGTATGGCTAATTTATAGGAGTTCTACAATAGACAAATCTAGGTCGCGGTGTTCAACATCCTCACAACCTAAAAAAAAAATTATATTTATCATCGCCAAAGTCATCAATGATTATTCATTCAAAAAATAAAAAAGCTGAGCAACTACCAATAAAAGGGCGGTCTCATCCATGGGACTAGAACTGCAACTAGGGGCACCGGAGTGTGTAGTTAAGTTGGAACTAGAACAAAATGTGTTGGAAGAAGGGGCTATCCTTAATTGGTAGCAACGCTCCTTACAGCGATCTTCTGACGGGTCATCTCTAGGGACGCTTGTTGTTATGCGTGATGCACAAGTACATCCCTTATCATGGCCTGTCGGACGCATCATTGAGCAGTACCCGGGTAAGGATGGAGTGGTACGAGTTGTGCGCATAAAAACGCCCTCAGGAGAATATACGCGTCCGGTTACACGTCTATCTCCTCTTCTCCCTGAACCCTGAATCTTTCCAATCCTGTTCTTCCACTCTGCAACGTCTCTTTTCTCTTAGTGAAATTTCTCTTGAAATTTGGTGGGCGGTATGTTTACGCCGGAGAGAATTTTATTCATTTTTTTTTATTTTGTTTATTTGTTCAAATATCCATGGAGACGAAAAAAAGGTCTCGGGGTCCAGCTGGCCAGTTAGTATTGGAGAGTGGACGAACGCGTTTGTTTAATTCTTTTTTTTTTTTTATCTCGATTTGTAATAGAAGTTACAATTTACCAGTACCCCGCCGGATTACGAAGTTATTTGTTTTCTCTTCGCCTGCTCATCGCTGTGGAATCGAGTTCGCCTGCAATTCTTCGCCGCACATCATTTTGCTGTTCACAGGTCAGATCTTTCCTTTCGGCAGCTGGCAGCATAAATATCTCAAAGAAGGGGAAAGATTTCTCAGCAGCCAGAATTTGAGAAAAATCTCTGTTTATGCCACTACTCTCTACTGCTACCACCTAAAGAAGATGAGAAGCGAAGAGGCACAAGGAAAGTGCTCAGTCTTTAGGAAAAAGTGCACTTTCCATGGATATGGCTATAATTTATACAGGTTCTACAATAGATAATCTAGGTCGCGGTTTTCAATCCCTCACAACCTGAAAAAAAATTCTTGCATTCGAATTTATCATCGCCCAAGTGATCAATGATTATTCATTCAAAAAATAAATAAAAATCTTCGTTTGTAATATAATACTTGAAAGGAAATTTGATAGCATTCTTTATTTACTGGAACCGGTCAATAAGAGAAAATTGTGTCATTACAAGAAAAAAAATAAAAGTTTGAAAATCGGGTCGTTTTTTATTAGATCTATCAGAATGAAACCAATAAATTCGCAATTTATTTATAATAAACTGTCTATAATGAAACAACCAGTTAATAAAAATAATTTGAACTGTTTTACGGGTTTTCATTTTGCTGTTAGTTTTGGGAAGAGTAATGATGTAAAAGGGTCTTTTTTAGTGACAACGCAGACAAAAAACCAACTAGTTTATTAATGAAGGCATTTGAAACATAAATAAAAGATAATTGATAATATTCTTTATTTTTCTTCTATTATTTGGACCTTTATCAACAAGAGAGAAAAATGTGTCTGAAAATAGAGACTTAATTGTTTTGAAGACAGGATTGCAAATTAAAGGTCCGAAATAGATCTAAAGCGATAAATGAACAACTTATTTACAGTGAAAAACGGCAAAATAACTTAATTGATAAGAAATGGCAGAAATTTCCCTTGGTTTATTTTCCTAGTGGCCCCCAACCGTAAGACACGAACAGCTGAGGTATTATCGAGTATTGTTTCCTGGGTGGGTCCAAGTCCCCGCGGAGGATGATGCCCGGATGAGCCGTGAGGAATTGGACAGACGGCCTTGCGATGGGGACTTCAATATCTTCGTCGGCCATCTCGACTGGATTCTTGAGAAGGACGTCGTCCCCCATCCTGGGCGTTTCCTGTCCCCTGGTCCGGGTCCCTTTCGGCCCGACGTACATGACGTTGTACGGCATGCCGCCGGCCCCCCAGCCTCGCGACATGAACACGTCCCGTTTGGGTTCGAAGCGCTCTTCCTGGTTCTCACTGCTGTAGACGGGTGCGGGTAACGCCTCGCAGGCGTTACGAGCGAGATACAAAGCCACGAGACATGTTAAAATCTTCCAAGATGCTTTTGAGAAACTTCTGAGCAACATTTTACTTCCTGCAACAAAACATACAAATTCATCAGAAACAAATCTCCGCAATACATAAAAACGATGGATTATATAACAAACACTCAGCAATTGACGAAGAAAACAATCTAACTTTGCTTTGGCAACGAGCGGAAAGGTTCTTGTGGCAAAGATGATCCTGCACGATAATTTTCTTTGCACTCGCAAACATGTTTAAAAAAAAGGGAAAAAAGTGCACTCTGCAAAGGAATCCAAAAACGACTGAGAAGGAATACCTATAGTAAACTATCTTTCTCCCTCACCCTTTCTCTTTCCTACTTTCTATTTCGCTACGTCTTTCTCTCTCTCTCTCTTTTAAATTTGCCTCTCTTCAAAAATGGGTATATGTACATTATATGTAATTAAATAAAATTATTGAATATAAGAGGTCAATATTTGACCAAATTTGTGACTATAAACAAAACCGCATTGATTCCCTCTCTCCCTTTTTTCTCTCTCCTCTTCACTCCCACTTTCTCACCCCTCCTATTCTGTCTCTCTTAGTAGTCAAAATACCCTCGTAAAAACCAACACTTCCGCAACACTCGCATGTTGTGCGGGTATAATCTACTCAACAGAATTGCTAGACTTTGAGTAAACCCTTTCCCATAAAATCTCTCTCACTCACTCACTCTCTCTCTCTCTCTCTCTCTCTCTCTCTCTCTCTCTCTCTCTTTCTTTCTTTCTCTTTCCCTCTCTCTCTTCTCTCTCAACCGTCCCAGAACGAATTTTTGAAAGGTTTCTAGCTACCGTCCCAATATATGAAAAATTAACATTTTCAGCCAAGCCAGTCCAGTGAGCAGAATAAAAATTTTTGTAAATACACATTTCATCCAACGTACACAATCAGTTTTTCTCCATTGTGCTAATATATAGAATATCACAATTCACAAACTAAATAATGAATAAACGCAAATATTATTGTAAATATTACTTGATAGGTAATGGTTCCCGATTCAATCCAACGACCCTGCAGTACAACTCTATATTCTTATAAATTTTTTTTTCAAACCCACCGGCACCCAGAAGGCTCATATAAATTCGTAGTTGAAATTCTCACGTAAAAAATTAAATTAAATTAAATGTAGTTATTTATGATTATTCAGAAATCGTGAGTTGCGGCCTGGTGTGATGTAGGTTTCAGAAAGACATTTTCTTTATCGTGCCAACGTTTCGATGTTTATTGAGATCATCTTCAGAGCCGGGGATTTACAAACATTGTTTAAATTTAACAAATACATGTAGGATGTGGAAAAAAGTGAATTTATACAATGCAAAATATATTTTTTATATTATATCAAAGAATTTATACTCAAAGTGTTTGTTTTCTGTGGAATTCTTGCATGCCGTGTTGAGAGTGCCAGTGAGATATTGCTGCTCAACACGACACGCAAGAATGGCACAATTACACAGAAAACAAACACTGAGTGAGTAGAAATGCTTTGATTGAATATAAAAATATAATTATTCAGAAATTGTGAGATGCGGTCTGGTGTGATGTAGCTTTCAGAAAAACATTTTCTTTATCGTGCCATCGTTTCGATCTTTATTGAGATCATCTTCAGGGCTCAAAGTGTTTGTCTTCTGTGTAATTGTGCCATTCTTGCGTGTCGTGTTGAGAGTACTTTCTGAAACCTACATCACACCAGACCGCATCTCACGATTTATGAATAATTATCGACTAACTTCATCACCACACCTTTTTATTTAGCTAGATATTATATTTGTCTTTAAAAATATCCAGTAAACAATAAAAACTAAAAATTATAACGATTGCAAGTATTTACTAAAAAAATGATGTCAGGATGAAATGTGGTTTTCTGAGTAATTATAAAAATATCTTTTGACAATACTACATATAAATGGATAAGAGTAGAATATTCGAGAGTTTGAAGGTAATTCCACTAAGTTGCGATGTCGTCGATAATCAGGGCAAACTAATTAAAGAACATTATAAGAAATATATTTGGAAAAGTAGGTCGTTCGACAATCTGGCTAAAATATCTCACATATAGCTTACTTTGTTCGCAAATTTCGTCCTCGCCAAGGACGAAATTTATTAAGATCGATTTTTGAATAATAGGCCACTGTAATAACTAATGAATAATAATAATATACAATATTTATATGGTATGGATTATGGGTAAGTTATATTACAACGGTCATTCTAGTTATAGAATCATTAAGTAATAAGTATGTTTATCTGGACATTTATGGAATATGGTTAAAGAGCGACTTTATTTCCAGAAATATCAACGCAGGGCGCTTAATGTGGAAATGTTCTTTGCGTCACATTCTCAAGGAATCTTTAGTTATTCTCTTTGTAGAACATTTCACCCTGGCGCATTTTACCCTTGGTGATTCTTAAACTGGTGATAAAGTCAGATTCCATTTTTCTTTTATTGTCGTGCATTCGTACAACAGTGGTAGTTAAAACGTCCCGAAGAAGGGTTTCACTCGGGTTGGTTTGAAGATTTACCAATTCTACATGGATTTTTGTGAAGTTCTATCAGTAATATTTAGACTTTTGCTTTTGTTAATCTAAATTCTTATTTGAATAAATTTTACGAAATCGGAAATTTTCAGGATTAGAAGTATCGACAACTTTTTCACTTACGAACACTGAATCAAGGTATGGTCTTGAAGAAGAAAACAAATTTAGTTGCTACAGCAAACTTTCGCCCTATTTTAAGGAAATCGCTTGGGCCTAAATTAATTTCACAGTATGAAAAAATTTGTACAATTTGTCTTTTCAGAGGATCTTCGGAAGAGGTCAAAACAGAGAAAACTTCCTTACGGTTTTCGCCGAGCTTTCGACAGTTTTATACTGTCATCTTCAGGGCTTTAAAACCTTAATAGGAAATTAAACAACATGGTGTTTTGGGCACAGAAGTACATTATATTTTTTTCGTTTCAGCATCTCATATAAGTCTAAAAACCAATAAAATCCACCTTTTTTTAGTTTTTCAGGTACAAATGATCACAGTATGTTTCCTAAATATATATATACATATACAATTAACTTATTTTAAAATTTAAATTAAAACTGTCGAAAGCTCGGCGAAAACCGTAAGGAAGTTTTCTCTGTTTTGACCTCTTCCGAAGATCCTCTGAAAAGACTTCTTGTATCCAGCAGGTCGATAATCTAGTTCATCATTGTACAATTTATTTAACAATCAATATAACAATATAGAACTTACAAAACAACCTTAAATATGACTACTGATTGACATATTTAAGTTTTTTCAAAGGAGATCTCGAATTTACTTGAAGATCGATTCAGTCTCAACATTGCCAAGGACTATAAAAGTACTGCAACTTTATCCCGCAAGAAAAACCTCTTTTTTTTTAATTAATAAGACCTTCACAAATTGAACTTAAGCCCATGGAGTGGCCTTTGAAGAATCACATGATCGTCAATAATTCACTATTTTGTGCTTGTCACACGTCTGATCAAAGCATAAACGAATATAAAGATCTAAGGATATCTTTTCTGTGCATGAGAAGGATTGAAATGGATCAATTTCGCAGCCACCCTTTCTACAAAAATAATAAATAAATAAATGAAATAATAATATCTGTATATGAAAAAGAGAGGAACATAAAAAATATTCAAACAATTATTCAGAAATCGTGAGATGCGGTCTGGTGTGATGTATGTTTCAGAAAAACATTTTCTTTATCGTGCCAACGTTTCGATCTTTATTGAGATCATCTTCAGGGCCTTGTGTTGTGTGCATTTCAACAAAAAGGTTCCCTGGTTGATAGCCGATGCGAGTTTCTTCTCATTGTTGGCGATGTCCTTCAAGAGCCAGCCGTGAAGATGATCTCAATAAAGATCGAAACGTTGGCACGATAAAGAAAATGTTTTTCTGAAAGCTAAATCACACCAGACCGCATCTCACGATTTCTGAATAATTATCGATTAATGGTCACTAATCCCCACACATAAAAAATATATTTTGCATTGTATAAATTCACTTTTTCCACATCCTACATGTATTTATTAAATTTAAAAAATGTTTGTAAATCCCAGGCCCTGAAGATGATTTCAATAAGGATCGAAGCGTTGGCACGATAAAGAAATTTTTTTTTTTCTGAATCCTACATCACACCAGATCGCATCTCACGATTTCTGAATAATTATCGACTAACGGTCACTAATCACCACACATTTCTACACGATAAGAACGAAGAACATGGGATTCTATGAACAAATTTCAACTACATATGGACACGAAGCTAAAAGTACTCTGAAGGACATCGCCAACAATGAGAAGAAACTCGCATCGGCTATCAACGAGAGAACCTTTTTGTTGAAATGCAGACAACACTAGGCCCTGAAGATGATCTCAATAAGATCGAAACGTTGGCACGATAAAGAAAATGTTTTTCTGAAACCTACATCACACCAGACCGCATCTCACTATTTCCTAATAATCATCGACTAACGGTCACGAATTACCACACAAATATTAAAACATTTTCCAGCATTGTTTGCTAATTTGGTTATTTAAATTCATTTTACACTTACATTACGCTTGGAAAGACAAGAGATGTGGGTGTCTGAACCAACCACCTCATTTGAGTGATTTTTTCTAAATTTTAATTAACACACCAGTCATCTTTAAGTAACTCTATTCTGTGACTACCATCGGTCAGATGTTCCCATCTTCACACATGGATGTTGAGAACCATGAGGATCTTTTACGTCCGGATGTTTCCCCGAAGGGACATCTCAGATGTAGGGCGCTCAAATAGAACACCACGAAGATTTTACAAGCATGGACTTGTCACATCCAGGTGATGCAACGCTAGCCATGTTCAGAAGTGCTCTTAAAACAGCACATCCTTGAAAAAGGCAGTTTTGTGGTTTCTGGCGCAGCTTTTCAGCCGTGCCTTTCACCACCCCCGGAGAGATAGAGAAGGCACTCTATCTCCGGCTCCGGTTGGCTACCCTCCAGCTGAGCTACTTTTTTGTGCAAACTAATCCCACCACGAGTTCAAACTCAATTGGGGCTACTTGGAATCACCCGCTCCCGTGGTACAGTAATATTTTTAAGGTGGGACTGATAAACCACCCGGGAATGCCGAGGAATAACCTAACGATGCATTCGTTGCCTGAGGGATGCCGGCTCAGTAACCCAGGAATCCTCTGCCAAAGCAAATGAGGTAAAGGATGAAAGGATAGGGCAAGGAAAATGAAGGTAAAGGTGGAAACTGCCTCCATCATCGGTTACCCACAGCCACCACAGCTGATGGTCGGACTTTGCCCTGGCAGGGAGGTGGCGAATATGATAGGACAATACTTCACCCAAACTACCGTTATACCACATAACCCTCTCCAGCTCGAATCGAAAATATTCAGTTGATGTGCCTTTCACGCCATTTGTTAAGATAATTTTCCCAGATCTTATTTTTACCATATGAGAGGAAGTCATATGAAGAAACTCTGTTAATACGAATGCGAAGTTTGTAACCACGAATGCGACAATAACCCAGTATCCACTTGAAAAGGACCGAGACAATCATTGTTCTGATTTTCCATAGAAAAAGAAGGATTCCGGGATTAAGGTAAAATTGGTTCCGAATATGGCCGAAAAACAGCCAAAGAATCCGTGCATATTTGTATACTTATAGAGATAAATAATAGGTGAGTGGGTGTATTCAAGGACAGGTTCACTGATTCATACCGGATTTGTTACCACGTGAGAGTGAATTTCCGTCATACTTTCAAATATATTTTATAGACTCATCCAAAGCTTTGATATGCGTTCAGGACGCCCAGAAAATAAAAAAACTGACCGCAAAGTTTTGACAGTACCGTTTTGGCTAAAAATTCTTAACAGGACTACAGCTTAAACAAAGCAAGACGAAAATTTTCACTTGAACTTGCTTTTTGTTGAAGTGTACAGACGGATGTGCGTAGATCCGTAGATTTGACAAACCTTCAGCAGAAAAAACAGCTAGAGTTTTCCCTTCTTCAAAATGGGAACCGCCAGGTCATCGACACTTCATTGTGCCACATGCAACTAAGCCAACAGTGTATCCAGAAGTATTTATTTAGAACGAATAGTATTACATGTATTGAATAGTATAACAAAATTCAAAAGGTGGGGTTGAGATGGGAAGTTGGTGTCCGAGAGGATCGAGGTCACGATATCTAAAGTTGTAGAGTAGCGGCGTATCAAGCCGAAGGTCGTGGGTTCGAATCCCGCTCGTGACACTGACTTTTTTATCTCAACTAAAAACCTTAATTAATTGAAAGATATTAATTAATCAAACGGACCACGAAATCTAGTGAGTATAACAAACTTATAATAGTATAACTCTTTGCTATCGTTTTAAGATTAAAACAAAACTAGTTTACTAACTTACCCTAACAGGCCATTAGTATCCATGTGTAACGTTCCCATTTGATGGAACCTTACAAATTATCGAATAAAAAGGGAAAATAATTTAAAAAAATATATAATTGAAAATAAACAAAGAGATATCAATTCTCTCCTTACAACAGGCCAATAAGGTGCACAGAGGGAGAGGTCAAAGGAGTAAGAGTAAAAACAAGGAGAGTCTTGAATCAGAGGTCAGACTGAAAGGACCATATTGAGAAGGGCCATGCTGTGTGTTTTTTCAAATTAATTAGTGGAATCTTTATGTTATAAGAAAAAGCGTTCCAGGCCTCGTAAGGTGAGCCTTCCCTGCTAATTTACCTTTAGTAATAATTTGTTTTGTATTTTGATAATTAGTTATTTTCAATTTATTTTGGATTTGAGAAAAAGAAGAATTTTATTTTATTTTATATTATTATTTCAAAAGAATATTTAAATAATTTGTTTTTGGTTTCCTTCGTGAATTATAATAAACCCTCATTTTAAAGGAATTTGTTTATTTTATTTTTTTCTCTTCTGTTTGAGACAAAATTGAGAATATTTAAATAATTTGTTTTGCTTTTCTTTCTTGAAAATAATTCACTTAATAAATCAATTAATAATATAAATAATTAATAATTCACAAATAATTCAATTAATAAATCCTTATTTTAAAGGTAATTTGTTTATTGTTTTTTCCTCCATATGTGACACATGTATTCCCCTATCTATCTATTAAAATACCAAATATTTGTAATTTTTGCAATAAGAAATTGCTTTGTAAACATGTCCATGTCAAGATAATAGAAAATATGTAAAACCGTTTTGCTTATTTAAACATGTCCCTTCTTTAATTACAGATTCGAATTCCGACGCCAATTATAACTCGACGATCCGCAGAAGGAATAAATTCCCGCGGAGTAGCCAAAGTCAACAGTTTTGCTTACTTTTATTCCTCCAATCCCCTCGGTTGGGATAAGGTTTTCGTTGGATGGAAAATGTCTAACGGTTTACACTTAACAGATTGTTATATTTTACTTTTTGAATTAGTAGGGAAAAGTTTTCCCTTTACAATCTGAATTTCAAGCGTTTTCCTCTTTCCCCAATTATGACAATAACGAAATTGTATTGGCTAAACTAGTTTCTGCAAGAAGGGAGAAA
The DNA here is from genome assembly GCF_000648675.2 of Cimex lectularius. NCBI lineage: Eukaryota > Metazoa > Arthropoda > Insecta > Hemiptera > Cimicidae > Cimex > Cimex lectularius. The sequence continues at coordinate 376,896 of NW_019392999.1, forward strand.
AAGCAAACAAAAATATTTTTTACTTTTGGCAAATGTTTTATAAAAAGCTTGTAAGGAAGTGGTCCAAAGGAACGACCAGTTTGGTGGTCACGAATTTGAACAATTTTTTTTTTTAAGAATCTTCACTCCAAAATATCAGGCACGTATCTTTTGAATAGGCTCTGGTTTCGCCAAAAAAATTTTAAGTTAAAGTATTCCGATTTTTTAATATTTTTATTACGCCTTTCTACTATTCGTTATTATTTTTCGTGTATTAATTTCATTGTTGGTTAACATGGAAAAAAATATGGTACGAATACGAATTAGAATATTCTAAATTGGGAAGATTTAAAAAGATCAAACAACAAAATACTGCTTTTTTTGCATATTTTAACTAATATTCATTAACCAAAGTAGATCAGAAAATGATCATAACTTGTAAACAGGCCCTGGTTTAGTCTTTTTTTTTTTTTTTTTTCAATTGACCGTTATTTTAATATTTTTATTTTGCCGTTCTACTTGGTCAAATCAACTATGTGAATATATCATTTTTCAGCATTTTTTATGTAGATTGCAATGAAATTATAGTAAAAGGTAACAATGTTTATCAATAGTTGAAAAAGTTCTAAAATCCAAATATTTTTCGGGTAAACTAGGTCATAATTTTTTTCTGAAACTAATATGAGATTTTGGTTGATCACTAGAGAACCCTAAATATAAATTTTTGTTTGAATTTAAATTTATCGATGTTTTGGCCCCTAATTTTTTTCATACTTTTGAGTAGTCGTTATTATAATGTCTGATTGAAACGTCTATAATTAAAAAACTGCGAAAAGCGGATGATTTTAACGTCAAACAGACCATTTGAAAGAATAGGACTGTAGCTTTTTAACCTCAAAAGTACCATTTTCTTTATAAAAAAAACATATTTATCAGAAATTAACCTCGTTTTGAAAATCTAATTTTAAGCCCAATTATATGAGCATAAATCGTCATTTAGAGATTAAATTTTTTTAATTTTTGGTGTATTAATTTCAGTGCTGGGTATAAAAATAAAAATGTTCTACGAGTACGGCGCGGTATATTCTAATTTCGTAGGATTAAAAAAGATAAATCATCAAAATCCTGCTTTTTTTTGCATATTTTAACAAACAAGCAAAGTAAGCAACAAGAAGTAACAAGTAAGCAAAGTAAGTCAGAAAATGGCCAAAACTTGGATTTGATCTCATTGTCCTGATTATGCCGTTATAAAACCCTTAGATACCGACTTTCGTGAAAATGGGTGTAAATTAATTTTTTCACTGATAATTTCCACGACCTACTGCGTACCTGACATTTCTAGTGCATGTTCTAACGTCATTTTTCTCTATTCTTAGGAGAGCAATTTTCATTATCGACAATTCGTTTTAAAAAATTGAGTGATTTTATAACAATATCAAACATTCAAATCTATTTTTTCCATTTAAACAAAGAGCTTAACTTCCTAACAAATAATTTTTTTAATTTGTGTATTTTCTTATAGAAAATATTTTAATGGTACATACATCGTTAAAAAGCAAAAATTTTAGGGATAAAAAGTCCATAAATCTAAATTAAAAGAAAATTTTATATTTAGGGGTCTCTTGAGGTGTTAAAACTAAATTTCATATTAGTTTCACATCAAACCAAATGAAATCATCAATAGCAGCATACTTGAAGTAACAACCAAGCCACAAGAAGAAAATATAAAGCTAGTTTCACCTAAAGAAGTAGCACGAGAAATTAAAAATTTACCTGCTAAAAAGACTCCAGGATATGATCAGGAGACCACTGGAGAAATACTAATACAATTGCCAAAAAAGGGTATAGTTAAACTAACATACCTATTTAATGCTGCAGTCANCGACCAAACTCTTACATAACCGAAACATGGTCAGAAGATTAAAAAGAACAAAGCCATATGAACTTGTGTAGTTAAAAGTGAATAGTGAATAGTGAAATGTAAATCTTATTGTACCAATGGGTTTATAAGAGTGTAAACATTTATTTATTCTATAATATTATTGTAAAATTAATGGTTGGTCTAATAAGATCAGTTTTAATAAAAACATTTAATTAAAAAAAAAAAAATATATTAGTTTCACGGAAAAAAATTACAACCTAGTTTACTTGGATAATATTTGGTTTTTTAGATATTTTTGGTTATTGATAAACTCTGATAGGTTTTACTATATTTTTATTACAATCTACATAAAAAATGCTCTAAAACGATATATCCACTTAGTTGATGTAAGGATAGTAGAACGGGAAGTAAAAATATTTAAAAAAACGGAAAAGTTCAAGTTTCAAAACAATTTTTTTGGCGGAGCCAGGGCCTATTCACAAGAAATGACGGATACGTGCCCGATATTTTCGAGTGTAGAATCATTAAAACAAGTTTGGTCCAAATCCGAGACCCACGAACCAGTTCACCTCTTTCTAAGTCATGAATTTTTTAAACAAAGTACAATCTAGAGGCTGTAACGTAATTCCGACCAGGAGGATTTCGTCAAAGCCCTAGCCGCAAAAATAAATAAATAAAAACGAAAGTAGAAACATGGCCAAACAAAGAGCATGCAATATGTCAAGGACAATTAAAGGCAATTTAGAAAAAAAAAGCCTTACGTTGGCAATGTCGATTTAGACCGATACGATATCCATATTAAAAAAATAAAATTTAATAAAAAAATAATAAAAATGAAAAAGATGACGAACGCTGATTACAGTTCATCCTTATATTATTGTGAGGGAGAAAAATTCCTGTTTCAACAAAATTAAATCAACACGCCCATATTTCGAAGGATAAAATAACAACTCAAACAGAAAGAGTTAGATTTCTGTACTTCCGCATGCTCGGACGATTTCGAAAATAATTTTATCCCCACAAGTGCGAAGTTATACGAGGGGTCGTACGCTTACCAATGGAGAATGAAGTCCTCACCCTCAATAGAATTTTTCCCTTTGATAACGTGACGAATTTTCCGAATTAATTTTAACCCTTGAATATGAAATAGATTTAATTAATTATGATTATTTAATTAAAAACAATCGGAAAAACTTGCTCAGGATTTTTCCTGCATAAAAAATATATTTTTCATGAAGAAAATGCGAGAATATAATCAGTAGATATGGAAAAACCGAGGAAATAAATAAAACGCAGCAATCACGACCTTTAGAAAAAAGACTTGAGTTCACAAAAATCACTCAGATCCAAACAATGATGATGGCGAAATACCGATCTGTAACGACATCAATTTTCAGGACTATCACCTTGCTTAAGTGTTACAATTATTTCCGTATAAAAGTAGAAATTATTGAGGTTTTCTGTCACATTCAAAATAGCGAAATAGCCAAGAGAATAAGGCAGAACAGGATGACCAATGATAATCAAGACTGCCTTTTTTTCAGCAGACCATGCGTTACCATTTCACATAAGAATTTTTCAAGTTGATTTTCTAGTTTGAATATAAACGAAATGTAATCATTTACGAATGGAGTAGAGCAAAATACTGAGAATGGCAGACCAATGTGGACAAACCGGTAAAAATACCAATTCGAATGGAAAGATTTTGAAGACAGAAAAATAGAAAGTTGAAGTTTCTCGGTCATAAGTGAGCAAGACAGAAAAAGAAGAACAATGATCAGGCTACACACAACAGAACACGGAATGCTCACATTAAATGAAATATATCGACAATGAACACCAGGGGGGCGTCAGTGGCCGCAATGGTTTTGGCGTTGACACAGCGCTCATGACAGTAAGGTAAAGGTCCCGGGTTCGAAAGCAGGGCCGCTGGATTCGAACCCGGGACCTTTACGACATACTTACAAATGGACTTTTTATCAAGTTTGAGTTTATAGAGAGTTTATATGACCTCTGCTGTTGCGAACCCTCGTTAAAAAAAAAAGTTTTCGAGTTATTCGCGGTTTCCGGGCAAAAAATGTCATTTTTTCGTGCTCAAGGAAAACTGATCACTCTATCTCCTGATTTTCGAGAATGCATCAATTATGAACCGTCTACATCTTTTATTGTGAGGACTTAATTGATAAAAGTGAACAGGGAAGCGACAAGTACTTTTTCTTACTTTGACCTTTTGGGATGCGGAATGCTCCTGCTGATGATAACCACTCGTTTTCTTCATCACGGAAATTCACCTTTTCCCATTTCAACGTAAAAATCATGTTTTTTGCCCAAAAATCGCGAATAATTCGAAAACGGTCGAGAAATCGGGCAAAGTTGAAGGTGACCAATTGAAACCTTATTAAAATTTCCTATCGGTTGTTAAAGGGCGTCGCTCCAAGACGATTTCCTAGCTCCACAGCTCAATTTGAAGTTTTCATAAAAACTGCAAAAATTAACATGTTCCCGAATTTTTTAATTGACTGGTGAATGACTTAAGCCATTACAGTTCGTGGTCCGATTGACCAATTAACTTTTTTCAATTAATTAATATTTATGAAAGGTATTGGTTGAGATAAAGGAAAGTCACGATAGCTCAAGTGGTAGAGTAGCGGTGTATTTAGCCGAGGGTCGTGGGTTCGAATCCCGCTCGTGACGCTGACTTTTTTATCTCAACCAATACCTTTCATAAATATTATTTAATCGTCTGACAAGTTTTGTGTGGGTTTCAACGTCAGTCTGTGTCTAGATATAGGCCTAGGTATTTGACTTGATTTCATTACTAAGACTACAGTTGTTTAAGAACGTGGCGACATAGTTATTTAAGTTTTGAGGATTAAAGCTTGAGAAATTTGAAAGTATGAAAAGTGTCGAAGTAGATGGCCGAGGGAGGAAATTCAAGTAACACTTTCCTTCATCATCGTGGCTGACTTGAGCAGAAGCCTGCATTGTTGTTGATGAACAGAGCAAGACTGTTTTTTAATGTCAACATTAGGCACATTTTCCTTCAGTCGTGTCCTCCACTTTTTCCTTTCCATCAGTCTTCGATAAGGTAAAGGTGTCGGAGGGTAGAATTCGAGTAAAAGGACAAAATTGCGTTATCGTATGCAAAGGATGATAGCCTGGGGTGCGCTGGTAGGCAGCAATATATGCTTCCTTGTGGGACGCCGTCCTGTATCGGCCTGATTTCCGAGAGCATGTTGCCGCATCTCGCTGTGAAGCAGCAGTAGGATTTTAGGATAATAAGGAGTAGGAATGTTTAAGTTTATAAACCATACCCGGGTGCAAGACACTACCAAAAGCTTGTCCTACAACTGCACCCAAGCAATACTCTTTGTTCTCGAGATCAAGGAGATAATATCGACAACTCTGAATCCTTGTTGAACCTTAGACTGATGTGGACGGAAGCCGAATTGGTAAGAGGTAATTATTTTACGAGTATCTAGAGAATTTGTCGCTTAATAAGGAGTCTTTCGAAGATTTTGAACATAGCAAGAAGAAGGCTGATGGGTCTATAGGAGGATGTAGTTGGGAGATTTGTGAGCTTTATGAATAATTTTATAATTTGTCATCAAAGTTTTTGGCAGCTTGAAATGACTTTTGCCCTTGTCATCGATCGACGTATTCCTCCGGATACATTTCTTATAATTTTCTTTAATTACTTTGCCCTAATTATAGACTAAATTAAAACTTGGAAAATTACCTTCAAACTCTGGAATATTCAAGTTTTTCTTAGCTTGTAAAGCTTAACGATTCGAAAGGGGGGAAGCATTAAATTTGATTGATCGATCGACTATTTTAGCACTGAATGCAATCAAATGATCATACGGGACATTTGAACGCACATTTAAGCGAATAAATAAATCGATGTAATAACACCAGAGTCAAACAGCTTTGCACAATAATGTAAAGCTCTCTACAGGGTAATTCTTGAGATACCAAATGTTATTAATTGAAATAGGTTTTGAGACGTGAAAATCATTGTTCCCTTTACCTACGCTTCTTAGAAATTAATCTCGGCACAATGAAGGCGTAACACATTTGACAAAGTTCAGAGTCAGATTTATGCTTGTGTCAAAATCAGTACATTACTATCTCCCGTTCTCTTGCTCAAATAAATTATGTGAATATATCATTTTTTCACATCTTAGTGAAGTAGTATAGTTCATTTTAAACTTATTAAATTCACTAGTTTCGTGGTCCACTTGACCAATTAATATCTTACAATTAATTAAGGTTTTCAGTTGAGATAAAAAAGTCAGTGTCACGAGCGGGATTCGAACCCACGATCTTCGGCTTGAAACGCCGCTGCTCTACCACTTGTGCTATCGTGACCTCGATCCACTCGGACACTAACTTCCCTTATCTTATTTATCTCGTACTTATCTCAACTGAAAACCTTAATTAATTGTAAGATATTAATTGGTCAAGCGGACCACGAAACTAGTGAATTTAATTTTTTGGTTGAGTTTAAATTAAAATATCTTAATGGTAAATTCGTTGTTAAAAAGGGGTGTTCCACTTCTTTCAAATGGCTGGTTTGCTAAAATTTTAAGAAAAATTTAAATTTAGGGTTTCTAGAATGATAAACCGAAATTATATTAGTTTCAGGAAAAAGTTATGACCTAGTTTGCTTAAAAATAGTTGGTTTTTAGAAATTTGTCAATTATTGATAAACATTGATAACTTGTACCATAATTTCATTGCAATCTACATAAAAAGTACTGAAAAACATTAACATACATTCACATAGTTGATTTGAGCATGTCAAACGGCGAAATAAAAATATTAAAATAACGGTAAATGTCAAGTTTCAAAAAAATATTTGGCGAAACTAGGGCCTATTTAAAAGAAGTGGCGGATACGTGTCCGGTATTTTCGAATGTAAAGTCATCAAAAAAGTTTGATCCAAATTCGTGACCCACCAACCGTCTACTTGTAATTCATGAATTTTATAAACAAAGTACAATCTAGAGGATGTAACTTCATTCCGACCAGGTGGATTTCGCAAAGCTTTATCCGCAAAAATAAATAAATAAATAAAAATAAATATAAAAACGAAAGTACAAACATGTCGGCTGATTCCTTAAAGAGCATGCGATATGTAAGACAATTTAGAAAAAACATTACCATATGTCAGCAATGCCGGTTTATGACAGCATGATATCCGTATTAAAAATTATTGTTTCATAATTTGTTGAAGTTGAAGTGAAATTCGGTTAAGAATGAGGTAGTTTAGAAAAATACTTTTATCATTTTATTTGCCGACGTTTCGACCTTTATTTGGGTCTTCTTCAGAGCATAAAGTGTGATGGTATTCTTGTGTTGACATAATGGCTTTGTGTGAAAGTGTATCAAAGTCAGTTCTCATAACACTTTCACACAAAACCAATATTACACCACAAGAACAGCCCCACATTTTATGCCCTGAAGATGACCCAAATAAAGGTCGAAACGTTGGCAAAAAAATGAAAAAGGTGTTTTTCTAAATTATGCCATTTTTAACCGCTGCTCACAACTTCAACAAATTAAAAAAAAAAAAAATGATAAAGATAAAAAAGATGACAAACACTGATGAAGTGTTCATCCTTATATTATTGAGAGGCCTTATTCCAAAATTAAATTAACACGTCCACATGCCATTTTGAACAATGAAATAACATAATTCAAACGTAAAGAGATTTCTGTACGAGGTCCTATTCACAAGAACTGGCGAACAGGTGCCTGATATTTTGGAGTGTAGATTAGCCAAAAAAACCCACCAACCTGGCCGTCCTCTTGTAAGTCTTATAAAATTTTCGAAATTTGCAAGACGGTCACGACCTAGACGTGGAGAAAATTTAAATACGATTTGCACCATTTAAGAAATGAATGTTTGAGGTCAATCTTCTGCAAATTTACACCGTATCCAAAAGAACGAGAAAAAAAAAAATCTTTCAGCCCTATATAACGATACATTTCTTTGTCCTCGGAAAGGACTTTTAATTGGGCCTTTATAAAAAAATAAAGGGTTTCGACAAAGGATACTTAAAACTGGGCTTTGGCGTTAAAAGAAAAATTTCCGTTCTTGAGAGGTATAGGTGATTTGAAAAAGTTTATAAAAATAATCATTATCAATCAAAACCTTAGATAAAAAGAATAATCAATTTAAATAATTAATATAGTCAATTATGACCGCTAAACATTTATGGATTAAAAAATAATTGTAATAAAAAATAATTGTAATAAAAATAAATCAAATCATTTCTATTTAAAAAATGATTGCTCTTGAAAATAAATATATTTTTCTATAATAAATATGCGGAGAAAGTTGCAAATTTTATTTAAACATTTCTCAAAAGACAAAATTGTGCTCGGTTTAATTAGAATTTCGTTTAGCTGTAAAAATATTCACCTTGTATTTTGCCATTGTCCTGTCTTTAATTTAAGCTCATTTCACTTGGAAATAAGTCATCCGACTTATGGTAATTAACAATGGGGAGGAAAAAATAAAGACAATAGAATTACACCTATAATCGGCATAGAGGAATGGGTATAAAATCGAAAACATCAATCCGAGAGCTAATACGAGGACAACTGAGGCCAGAGGGCGGCAATCTACGCAACCCTATTTCCCCTGGGTGGAAAAAATTTGGAGGCACAAAAGGCCAACAGACTAAATATAATCATTTAGATTTTTTTAACCGATTTCGTGCATAATTTAAAGAAAACCGCTAAACGAAAAAACCAAGTCTCACTAAAGTGTGTTCTTGTTATCTTATCTTTAATAAAACTGAAATTGCTGGTTATTTTGACGCTTGTTGAAGATAAACGGAAAAATCAATATTTTGAATTAAATGAATATCAACATCTATACAAAACAATTGTTTATTATTAAAATTAAGGATCTGTATGCGTGCACATTAGTGTTTTTGAAATGTTTTATTGTTTTTGCTGAATCTTTTGCACTTGTTTATATAAGGATTTTGAGCCGAAGTGTACACTTAGTGAGAGCTACGAAGAGTTTTATGTAATAAAATCCCCCACGATTGGCAGATAAGGAGACAGCGACAATAAATAAGGAAGAAAATGCTTGAAAATAATAGAAATTTACTTTTGGGCCAAAAGTCCGGTTTTCTAGAAAAAGCTCGATGAATCACACCCAATGTAAAGGTGCAATTCCTTGACTCCATATAGAGGCAGCAATTATGCTTGAGCATGGCATCTGGGTCACCTAATCCGATTCCTGGAGGGAACAGGGTCCTTTTATTGTATACTGTAATGATAGTTTTAGATGAACAACGCGTGTTGAGATTGAATGTATTTATTAGCGCGAATGTATAGTGTGCGAGGGTCGGCGGCGAAATATTGAGTACCAAATCGACCTCTAATTAGCTTAGTCATATAAAATGCTGATAAAAGGAATATTGAAGTCTCCACCACCGACCTTTACTGAGTTTATATAAGGATTTTTAGCTGAAGAAGTCACTTAGTAAGAGCTGCGAAGTGTTTTGTGTAATAAAATCCCCCACGATTGGCAAATAAGGAGACAGCAACAATAAATAATTAATGTTAGAAATTTACTTTTGGGTCTAAATTCCCGTTTGGAGAGAAAGATTGCTCGATGAATCAACCAGATAGAAGGGTGTAATTCCTTGGATCTATATAGAGAGCACATCCTAAATGTCCCCCCCCCATACGAAAATTATGCTTGAGCACGGCATCTGGGTCACCTGATCCGATTCCTTGAGGAAACATGGTCCTTTTATTGTATACTGTAATGATAGTTTTAAGTGAAAAGCGCGTGTTGAGATTGAATGTATTTATTAGCGCGAGTGTGTAGTGTTCGAAGATCGGCGGCGAAATATTGTGTACCAAATCGACCCTCAATTAGCTTAGTCATATAAAATGTGTGGACGGTGATAAAAGGAATATTGAATACTCCACCCCCCCCCTTACTGAGTGAATCGAATGTAAATAGACAAAATTTACCTAGAATGCTGGCCAAAAAGACAGTTTTCTTTTAAATTGGCCTCATCCTTAATTTTTATTACAAAATTATACTAAAGAAGGCTCAGATTGTCGAAGATAAAATGTATACAAATTTGACAATTAAGTTAAATTAAAATAATTATCCAATAGAGTTATGCCAGGCAATAAATTTTAATGAACCCATTACATTTACATTACATTTACTTATCGCTATTTACCGAAATTATAATACGCACAGATTTGGTCTTCTGGCGTTACACAACTTCGAGAAATAGGTTTACACGCGTAATTACATATTGCAAATTATTATATAGGGGTCAATCTCTCACCTCTCCATCTGATTCAGTTTGAAATTGAATTATTCATATCAAAGCATTCTATTGCGACTCAGGTACCGAAACTATTAACTATAGTGATAATTATTTAACTTACAATAATGGATTATGAATTAAATTACGTCACTAGATAATCACTTTATATAATATTTCAAACGTGGCTTGCGCTCTAAGACAATAACTATGCAGAACGAAATACACTGCCCCCCCCCCCAAAAAAAAACATACTACCTGGTTTTTGCACGAAAAATAGCCAACTTTGAAAATGCATATTTTCTCAGCCTTTTAAGTCACAGGCCTGCTCTAGACTATTTACGCTGAACAAGATGGCTTTTTTTAAATGTTTTCCTAGCTTAAGTCATTCATCAGTCAATTAAAAAATTCGGGAACATGTTAAATTTTGCAGTTTTTATGAAAACTTCAAATTGAGCTGTGGAGCTAGGAAATCGTCTTGGAGCGACGCCCTTTAACAACCGATAGGAAATTTTAATAAGGTTTCAATTGGTCACCTTCAACTTTGCCCGATTTCTCGACCGTTTTCGAGTTATTCGCAATTTTTGGGCAAAAAACATGATTTTTACGTTGAAATGGGAAAAGGTGAATTTCCGTGATGAAGAAAACGAGTGGTTATCATCAGCAGGAGCATTCCGCATCCCAAAAGGTCAAAGTAAGAAAAAGTACTTGTCGCTTCCCTGTTCACTTTTATCAATTAAGTCCTCACAATAAAAGGTGTAGACGGTTCATAATTGACTCATTCTCGAAAATCCGGAGGTAGAGTGATCAGTTTTTCCATGAGCACGAAAAAAATGACATTTTTTGCCCGGAAACCGCGAATTACTCGAAAACGGTTGAGCATTCGGGCAAAGTAGAAGGTGACCAATTGAAAGTTTATTAAAATTTCCTATCGATTGCTACAGGCGCCGCTCCAAAGATTTCCTGGCTCCACAGCTCAATTTGAAGTTTTTGTAAAAAGTGCAAAAAATTAACACGCTCCCAAATTTTTGAATTTAGTGATCAATGATTGAAGCTAGGAAAACATTCAAAAAAGCAACCTTATTCTGCGTAAAATTTTCTAAGAAATCAGATCTAGCGCAGGCCTGTGACTTCAAAGGCTGAGATAATATGCATTTACAAATTTGGCCATATTTCGTACAAAAACCAAGCGGTCCTTTTTTTTATAATGGGAAGTGTACTTTATACTTGCACACATTTTATATCCTAAAAGAATTTTAAATAATTCTTTGCTTGTTTTCTATATTTGGGAAGCTATGTTGTTATTTTTGTCTCTTTTATAGAAGGAATTCAACCAGTTTGTAAAAATTATTAATTAAATAATATATTGTTATTAAAACAACGATTTAATTATTAATTTATATAAACCAATTGTCTTACTCTAAAAAATAGATTATTTAATAACATGGCAAACAAAGAAATGAGAAAATATAGAATGCATGCCTAAAAAGAATAATTATATTGCACTTTTTTTACTTTTTTATTTTATTTTTACAAATTTTATCTTCTGGTTTTAACTCGGTTACAACACTAGCACTACGGCCAGTACCGTTGCCAGAGGACATGTCTTGAGAAACCAACCAGCTAAGGTACTTAATATGAAAGATTAAGGAGCGAGGAGGTCTACGTTATTTAACGCGATATGGAGGACTCATGTGATGGAAGACAGAGAGAACATGTGCGGAAAGACAAAAGTTTAGATTGAAACTGGTACGGATCAAGTCTTAACGAATGGAATATTGATTTCATTGTGGAAAGTGGGGTTTGAGATGTAGTAGGAAGTTTGGAGAATTGAGGATGGTAGATGGTAGAGAAAAGCTGAATGGAAGAGTAAGTCTGTGACAATAGGTTAGATTCGAACGGGGACGGATCAAGTCTTAATCTAATGGAATATTGAGTTCATGGTGGATGGTGGGGTTAAAGATTTAGTATACTGCTTGGAGATTTTTTCTTACGACTTTGATTAGAATGCTTGGATGGATTGGATATTCAGAGTTCAGCTCTGTATCTCCATCCAAATAGATCGAATTAATGTTTCTTAATGTGAGTTTGTTACAGTCTAAGTCTTTTATAGGGATTCTACGTCAGTCAATTATCTTGGTGCAAGCCATGACTTGAGTATGACCGGTAGCTTGTTGGTGTTGAAGTGCAGTAAAGGACAAGTCTGTTTTTCCACTATAAATGAATACCGTACATTTTTCCTGATTCGGTCCTCCACTTTTTTGGTATAGTGGGTTGCGTGGATGAGAATCGGGTTAGAAGACAAAATTTTGTTGTCAAGTGGAAATAAGATGTTGGGATAAAGAGGAAAGTCAGAAATGTAAATAGTATATAGAATGGGACCTAGAACGCTCCCATGTAAGACGCCGCACTGGTGTGATGATTCGTTGCCCAACCTCACTCTCTTCCCAACTAGAACGAGGGGTTTGTTTGTTAGTCTTAGTTGTTCAAGGCTTTGGTGCCTGTCTACGAATCCAAATTTCACTTCTCTGAATGTCAATAATTCCACATGGCCGAAAGTCTGCATTCGTCCTCATTCCATTTCATTATTCCAGATGAGCCCGAGTTATTCCTGGACATTGGCGGTGAATAGATTTGGGTTTAGGGGTGGTACATAGCGAACGTTGTATAATCCGTAATCTTCTTACTAATACACAGTTGACGGATAAATCACAGGTGATTGATTCACTAATAAACTAACACAAGTAACAAGAGTATTGTGCTAGATTAAGTTGTAAAACTACTTCAAAGGGAAGAAGTTAACTTTGGCTAGTTTTCCCAGATGTGTTTTAAAGGTAAATTTAACTTTGATCCTTAAAATGTTTTTTTCAAAGACAATATCGCGATACTGACCTAATTTAGTTTATGATTGGAACAATTGAAGAAACTCGAAAATTTCGAACTAATGAAGGAAAAATATTTACGTAAAAATTGTGTTTTGTTCAAGCAGGGAAAATGTCTTGTTTTACAATTCGAAACAACCCCAAATCGTAATATTATTTAAGACGGACAACTTAATCTACGACAATAACAAAGGAAACAAACTATGCTTTAAAGTTGGTAAAAAGCCTATATTGCAGCTTTCAAAAGTCTTGATTTGTTCTTGTACGTCCAAACTGTGCATCAAAATGGAAAAGCCATATTTCAATTGTAAATTTTAAAAATAGACAACTATTAGATTTAAATTTTTCACCTGGTAGCAATGGAAGTATTTCGATAAATGGAGCTTAATACAAAGCAAAATATGGTGTTAAGAATAAAGTGGATTTACACGTCCGTACGTGACTGCTTTGAAATATCTAGCGTCTTGACGATTTAATATTTGTCGATCTGTCAAAAAATCTAAAAGAAAACCCTGTAACCTTTCGTAAATTAGACAGCTGAATAGGAACGGAAGCCCAAAATACATTCTTCATAATAAAAAATAATGATTAATCACTGTAAGTATTAATCACAAGTACAGAAAAAGTCACAAAATTTTATTTTTAACTGACGGCGTAAATAAATTTTAAAAAAGTCAAAAGAGAGTTAATCGTAAAATCAGTAAACAGTCGATTTATTCTGAAGCTGTGATTTGGCGAACAATTGCTTTTTCATTGCCTAATTAATTATAAAGGTCTTAGTGAAACGACCCAACTTGGTTTTATATACCTATTTTTCCTTAAATGTAATTACGAAATGTAACGACTATCTTGTTAGCCAATGGTATTAAATTATTCCAATTAATATTTTAACTTTTACATTTAAAAAAATTCTATGGAAATATAATTTAGAAAACTATTGATGTTTAAATTTTTTATATAAAAAAGTAAATGTGAAATCAGAAATTTGATCAAATATTGCTATTGTTTCCACAAAAAATAAATTAAAACACCCACTAATTTATCTAAGCACACAAATCACCATAATACAAGGATGTAAATAATTTAGAGTTTATACAAAGAAAAAAAGTCAAGGCGGATCGACGAAATTTTTAAAATGTAAAACACACAGGATTCCGGTCAAAACGCCATATTATTTTCAACTTAAATTGGTAAAGTCTGAGATTCAGTTTGAAAGTTGATTTTTAATCGGGCGTTCGAATCCTATTTTAAAAGTCCCGACGCTTTCCCGGTTGGAGTTTGAAGTTTCGAGATTGAATTTGACATTTGCTGTTAAGTACATTCCGTAAATTACAAATCGACGGATTATATTTTACAAATTATTGGTGACAAAAGCAAGGATGTCAAAACTTTTAAAATTCGATTTTTTTAACAGTTTTGGTTTGTTTAAATTTAATATTAATAAGGAATTTTTATTGGACAATTTATAGGAATTAACACATCCTGGAGTACAAAGATCATCATAAAGTCATCTTTTTTTAATAGAATACTTTTTTTTGCCAAAATTTATAATAGAGACTTCTACGTACCTACTTCTGATGACGTGGGAATGAGACTGAAGCTTTCGGAAGACGCCCCAGCCGTTTTGTTGAAGACATGCGCTCAACAAATTCAGCATCCCGCTGCACAAAAGGAGCCGGAGCGTTGTCACTCGCACATTTTGCCTGTTAACACATCAAGCATTGAAACAGTTCGAGAGAAAGTGAGACAGTGCGTATACAGAGATTTTGATGCCCCTTTCAGCACATATCTGCACGAAAAGATCCGCTTTGTTCCGGAGGATTTTTACAAGAAATAAAACAACCACCGTTGTATTCATGTGCCAACGTTTATCTTGCAAAGCTAGTATTCAAGAAATTTTTTATACAAATTATATATTTTATTTATATATTTTGTACAAGGCCAAACCAGGCATCAACACCCATCGGTACGATATGTTACTGTAAGGATTTATTTCATGCTTAATCGTGTAGCCAAATTAAAATTAATTAATAATTAAATTTATACTTTTCTAAATGAATAATTAAAAAAATAATGCGTGCAATGGCAGGGCTTATAGATTGTTTTCGGTAATATATTTTCTTATAAGCTTTTTTTAATTTTTTTGTTATCGTTTTGTAAAAAAAAATGATAATAATTGGAATGAATTGAAGATTGTTGGGATTTTTATTGCTAATGTGCATTGACCGTATTTATTATTATGCTTTGGAATAAAGTACGTAAATATTGTATCCTATTGTTACTTTTGTATTCTTTTAATTAGAGATGCTTTGAATTGCCAATGAAGTAATTTATCATTTTAAAGATGAGATGTAGTTTTGAATTTAGTGTAAGTATTATTGGTTAGAAAATTTTCTTTATGCTTATTAGAATTTAACATTATTTTTACATTTTCATTAATTATACTTTTTAACTGAGGTCTTTTTGCCGTATTTTCAAATATCGTGTAATCAAAGTTCGATTCTCGACGATTTAGGAAGCGCCCACGGGGAACTGTTAGCGAAGTAAGTCCTTCTATATTAATCCTTATACGTATTTAGTAGTCATAATCGACTGTTTCACTGTTTTAAATAATGTGTATTTCTTAGTGACCTGTTGTTTATTTGTTGAGGTCGTGTGGAGCGGTCAAGAATGAGGTAGTTTTAGAAATACATATTTTTCATTTTTTTACCGACGTTTCGACCTTTATTCGGGTCATCTTCAGAGCCTGGGTAAATTATAAAGCATACGTTGATTGGAAAAAATACAATTTACGATGTAACTATAAATTTTGAAAATATAAAATTGTAATTAATTATAATTTTTATCTAAAGTCTTGGTTGAGATGAAAAAGCAAGTGTCACGGAGGGGAACCCTCGAACATTGGCTCAATTATTACTACTAAATGTATATATGGATTACATTAAGCCGAAGGTCGTGGGTTCGAATCGCGCTCGTGACACTAGCTTTTTCATCACATCCAAGATTATTGATAAGAAGTATAATTAATTAAAATAATTAATAGGTCGATTATAACTAGTAAATACATATATGGATTATTTTTATTTATGTAGAAATCGTGAGATGCGGTCTGGTGTGATGTAGGTTTCAGAAAAACATTTTCTTTATCGTGCCAACGTTTCGATTTTTATTGAGATCATCTTCAGGGCCTGGGATTTACAAACATTGTTTATATATTACAATTACGTTTTGGATGTGGATAGGTGAATTTATACAATGTAAAATATATTTTTTTATATTCAAATCAATCCCAGGCCCTGAAGATGATCTCAATAAAGATCGAAACGTTGGCACGATAAAGAAAATGTTTCTGAAACCTACATCACGCCAGACCGCATCTCACGATTTCTACATAAATATCGATTAACGGTCACTAATCACCACACATTATTTTTATTGTTTGTTTTTGCAGAGAATTAATGTGTAAAATTCCACTGCGTACCAACTAGAGACGCAAAGAAAATTTTATATGCAATTATGAGGGAATTAATTTAAGGAAGTATTGTCTGAACATGAACAGTTTGGCGGAATATCTTAGTTTGATGAAGAGATTCTTTATGTAGGAAATAAGTCATTTGTTTTAACGTTCAGGGAAGGGCAGTCTTATGTCAAAGCATTGGCTCCTCTGAGCTTATTGGTCAAGCAAGGGCACGAATGACTTAAAACAATCACTGGTCAAGATTAAACTGCATTTGCTTGAAAGAGATTTATTGCTAACTTTCGATCATGAGGCCAAATTAGTAATTATTCAAGAATGATTGAGATAGCAGACATCTAATCGATATGCACCGGCAAAAGAAGCATCTGCATACAAAAACATCTCCCCTGAACCAATTGCTTTATTCATTTCGTTCAAAGAAATAAGAAAGGCTCCAAAACACTACCCTTAGGAACTCCACTATTCAATTTTAAAAAGATCACTGAACTGGTCGGTAATTTTTACACTTGTCTAGTAATTAAATAGCTCTTAAAAGTGTTAATAGTGTTTTCATTGAAATTAGCCTTTTTTTAAACATTAGTACCAAAGCCTTACTGTAATCCAATTTGGTTTTATGCATGATCTGGTCCCTTTATCTTTCAAATGTAAAGTGTTTAATGCGATTTGCCGTTCCATTCTCAGGTACGGATGTCAAGTTTGGGTTTTCAACCTTATGATCAGGCGGAAAAATCATTGAGGTACTTCATCAAGCAGTTTTTACCTTGCCTTCTTGTACTCCAAATTACATGCTGTATATAGAAACCCGGTTGATCCCTTACTTCTGCACATTAAAACTCCATTTTACAAAGCCTTAAAACTTCCTGGTCACCGTTACACGAAAATTACAGTTCAAGAGATAATACATAAAAATATTTTCTGGTATAAGCACTGGAGTTCTTTGACAGATAGATATCATCCTTCTTTTCGATTCTCTCCAGACAACATTTCTGAATGGATGGCAGAAATCCAGTGCATTCTTTCCAATATAAGGTCTAGCGATAGCAAGAGGTTTTTGGAGCGAACGCTGACAACAGAGAAGATTCTTTTGTACAAGAGACATAACCGAAATTTCGATGTGTTCTGCTTGTCGAACGAGAAACATGGAAGAACACTAAAACTGAGGGATCTCCGCTGGTTCTGTAAAATCCGAGAACTTCTTTTCCTTAACTCCACCCCCTTGATAGGTTGCCAGAGGGATACAAAAATGTGCTCTCTGTGCAATACAAAGGAAAAGGAAACCATCGTGCACTTTTTGGCTATATGTACCATTTTATCCGAGATGCATGCTTCTTACTTGGGTAGTGCTGTGCTCTCGGAAGAAAGCCAAACTTTTAAATGAGTCAAGCCGGCTGCTAATAAAATTCACTCGTCATGCCTGGTTTTACCGTTGGGAACTGATACAAGAGGTCAATTTTTAATTTATTAGATAAAATGTTTAATTAATTAATGGTGTATAAATCTGTCTTGTTCTGTGTTCACCAGATTATTTTATTGTATTTTTATTTATTTTTTAATTAATTATTTTATTTTATTTCATTTTTGGTGTTCTTTTTTCTAATTATGTTATAATATTGTTACATTTTATTGGCTATTTTATGATTTTTTATCAATATTTTATCAGTAATCTCGACTCCACGCAGACGGATAGTCCATTGCTATAAATACTTATGCTTTTTTAAAAGTGTATATTTTGTTATTTATAATAATTGTCAAATAAAGTGTTATTATTATTTTTAGTCAGGGAAGCCCAATAGCAAACTTTCCGTGCCTTTTCATTTTGGAAAAAAGACATCGAGTCAATTTATGACTATAACTCAATTAATTAATATTTTTAGTTGAGATAAAAAAGTCAGTGTCACGAGCGGGATTCGAACCCACGATCTTCTTTACCACTTGAGCTATCGTGACCTCGATCTACTCGGAACACTAACTTCCATCTCAACCCCACCTTTTGAATTTTCACTCCTTTTGAGTTTTTTATTTCAACTAAAAATATTAATTAATTGAATGTATTAATTAGTGGTGGACCACTAAAACTAATGAATTTATAACTATAACATTAAACATCTTCCTGATTTAATTTAAATTAATTTTTATACCTAGCATGTGTAGTGAATGTAGTTATTAGCATGAATTACTTTTTTTTTTATAACTTTCCTTTAAGGAAAGCTAACTTATGGCCTTACGTTAATCATATTAGCCAATGGTTATAATTATGGATGAATTACTTATTAGATTGAACGTGTGGTGTGAAAGGGCCGATTGCGGAATATTGCGTACCCCATCGACGCTCAATTAGGTTAGTTATATGTGTGTAAATGGTAATGAAGGAATATCGAGTACTCTACCACCCCTAATTGAATGAATGTAAATTGCGAAATGTGGGATTGCAGGTGGAATGCAAGAAGCAAACGCTCAACTCCGCACATGTTATGTGCGTACGTACATAAGAGGATATGAGCCCACTACACATCCAAATTAATTTTTATTTTGTTTCCATTTTTCTTACTTTATTTTCGAAATTATCTCGCTTTATTTCTGTTTGTATGTTGTTAAAAAAAACTGTGCAAAAGCTAAAAATGTGAGTTGTACGAGTGAAAAACCAGTTTACAAACAGGCCTAAAAAACACAATAAAAACGTTTATAATTTCATTTCAGATCGAAAAACTTAGCCATTAAAATGTCTCTTTAAATATATCGTATTATTGTTTATTCCATGGGCTTGGGCTTAACCACCAACTTCGGCAGTTTTCGAATAAATTCTCGGTTGACCCTACATCGCATATTTATAAAATAAGTTTTAAAAAAAAATTAAATAAATTGGACGTTTTTTTCTGTTGACTCAGGAAATGAAGACAGTTCAACAGGGACACACAAAAAACCCGATAGTACATCAGAAAAAAAAACATGCATAATTTTACTTGAATATGAAGCTCAGTCAATCATTTTAAAAGAAAACAATGTGAAAAAGCTCAAAGTAAAATATTTTAATATTTTCTTTTTTCTTTTACGAAATCACGAAATCCTTTCTACAAAGCGAGTAATTGAGGGTTGAGACTATTTAAAAGGAAAATATTCAGATCAAACATTTTTTTATTCACTGAAATTCTATTATTTCCTCATCCACAGTTTGATAGTTTTGTTGTATTACTTTACTTTATTTTGTCTTTTTTTACAGTGCACACAATACTTTCGTAATTCTTGCGGATACCGCCATCATCACTGCCGTTTTCCTATCTTAAATTGGGTGGTACCCAAGCATCTAAAATCACGAACATGTCTTGGAAAACACTCAAAGAAGACAAAAACCGAACACTTGTATTGTTTATTTTCCATAATAATTAGGTATAAAGATTAATAGTTGACTAAAACGTAAACCCAATATTAATAACTTATTGTTTACCTTTATTGTGTAAATATTAAAATTGTTAATGAAGGTACACTGTTTTTTAACTTTTGAGTAAAAGATTTATTGTATGACTTATTGTATATTTGTTTATTGTGTTATATATGTCCTATTTCACTAGGTCAGTCAGGTACAAACCTGAGGATTTTTGTTTTAGTGGTTCTTGAAAGACGATTGTTTGTTAATCTGCGTATTTTAACCGTGCTTTTCTTGGCTACCTTGAGTATAACTTCAGACATATAGATCACATTGGAAGTATATGGAGAGATAAAAAATAACCTCTTTTCATAGCAACGCTGATAGTCAACCTGGCATCTGGTCAGTTTATTGGGTTTTTATGACGAAATCAGTTTTCTTTTTTGAAGAATTATAAATTATTAAATTTTGAGATGACGGGTTGTGAAGGAATTTTCTAAGCGTTCTTTTCCGTTCTCGGACTAAATTATTGCATTATGATGACTACCAGGGAACTGGAAACTGCGATTTCGGTTCAGCTTTATTGGGATAGACAGTTTGGCTTCGGATAGAATGTCTCGATTGAATAGCTCAATTAGGCTGCTAGTGTTATTGCTTTGCACATTGATTCTCCTCAAATTCAAGTTATTTCTATACATTGCACAATCTGCCTTGTATAGTTTCCATCTATTCGGGCGTGGATGAAAGGAATTGTTTAGGACTGAGGAGTCAATGAACAAAGTGATGGTTTCAATGTGAACCTAGAAGCGTTTTGCAAGTGAAGGGTGAGTGTAAGATTGGGTTAATGAGACTAAGATCTATGAGAGAAAATGTGCGAACACAAAAACGTGTTGGACTAGAAGTTGTACAATATTTAGGTAGCACGGATCTATGAACCAGGTTTGCCCCCTGTTTGTTGTCCTTATGGCTCACATAAATGGTTATGGGCATCGTATTCCCGTGTATCATTTCAGGTGGTGGTAATAGTAAAAACAAAGCTTTTAGCTTGTCTGATAATGCATTTTAACGGGTGGTATATGGAGCAAATTGTAGCAGGAAGTAGATGGGAAATTCTTATGGCTATTGCTTGCAGGTGGGAGTTAATGACTAATGTTTTGTAAGATATGTCTTTAATTAGTTCACAGACTCCTCCTCCACATGCTATCAGATCACTTATCTAGTCATGTAGAAATATATTGTTATTTTGTAGTTAAAAGTTATCTGTGGGTTGAAGTTGGTTTCTTGTAAGCATGCAATAGTTCAATTTGAGTTAAGAGAGTTTCTTCTATTTATAAGTTGCCACTGCAAGACTATTGGAATTATGTTTATACACATTCGATTTGTGTTTCATGTTTTATTGTTTGCTTGACCGGTTTTTTTCTTGTGGAGTTTTCGGGTTTTTTATGTTTGGCGGAATTGATTCATTTCTCGTAAAGGATTGTGATGCTGGTCTTGTTTTGCGTTGTGGTACATGTGGGAGCTGGAGATTTCAGGTCATTAGTGGGAAGTGGTGAAGATAATGTCCTAGGGTCGAGAGGGTCGAGAGTAAGATCATTTTGTGTTGTGAGGGGATGTTAATTATTGGGGGTGAAAGATTAGATTGGGATGGGGTGCAAGGGGTTTTGGGTAAGTTTCTTTTTCATATTATTTTTCTACAATACTTAGTTCGTTTACTTGGTTATATTTCTAGGCTTGATTTGCTATTGGTAGGAGTAGATTGTGTAGTAGTCGATTTAAGCGGTAAGAAGCGTACTACATCTTGTGAAAACGAGCAATTGTAGCATGTTGTCGATATTTCCCGTTTTTAGATTAAAATTTCGGAGTGTTTGAATGAAATTTTCTCAATTTTACGGATGTTTTCTACTTTTTTCATATGTATAATTTTTGACGTATGCAGGATGTGGACAGTTTATACACTTCGGTTTATTTTCACACTAACACCGTCGTGATTATATGACCCGCATTGTTCTTACAGTATTTACTTGTGTGCCGAAATCTATAGCAAGAAAAACACTGCATTGGATTTGGGATGAAACGGCACACCTTTTCTTGAAGAAAATCAAACATTATTCCGGAATTTTTGCCTTTTGAAATGTTATGATGAGTATTTTAATACCGTTTACTATTTTTCTAATTCCGAACACCTTCACATCTTGTGATCACAGTTCGGTTTCTATTTCAGTCTCAAAAGGAGACGACCAGGTTGGTGCGTCACGGATTTGGACCAAACTTTTCTAATTAAGTAATTCTACACAACA
Organism: Cimex lectularius; assembly: GCF_000648675.2. Taxonomy (NCBI): domain Eukaryota; kingdom Metazoa; phylum Arthropoda; class Insecta; order Hemiptera; family Cimicidae; genus Cimex; species Cimex lectularius. The sequence continues at coordinate 399,090 of NW_019392999.1, forward strand.
AAATATCGGACACGTATCCGCCACTTCACGTGAATAGTCCATGGTTTCGAAAACAAATTTTGTTTTGAAAGTTGAAATTTACCGTTTTTTATTTCTCCATTCTAATTGCTCAAATCATTTCTTTATGTAGAATGCAATAAAAATACAGGTAAATCAGTCAAAGTTTATCAATAACCAAAAAATTTCTAAAAACCAAATATTTTTCAAGTAAACTAGGACATACATTTTTTTCCGTAAAACTATTCTGAAATTTCGTTTTATCACCTCTAGACACCAAATATATACTTTTTTTTAATGTAAACTTCTCGATTTTTTGAGTCCCTTAAAATTTTTCCCACTGTTAAGAAACCATTCTCGGAAAATCTGATTGAAACGGCTATAATTCAAAACGGCGAAAAGGATTTTAACGTCAAGCATACCATTTTAAAGAGAAAGGTAGTATTTTAACGATATATGAACCATCAAAAGATGTAAAAGATTTCTTAAGGAAATATATAAAATAGGAAAATATTTTTGTCACAAATTAACCTCGATTTGAAATGAAAATAATAGTCTGATTTAATGTTTGACAAGGTTATAAAATGCACTTGACAATTTCTTTGAAACGAATTATAAATCATGACAATCAGCCTCCTTAGAGCTTGCTCTAAGAATAACAGTCACGGTTCGTGGAAAATTATCAGCCAAAATTTAATTTTCATAGATTTCCGCGAAAGTAGGCATCTAAGGATTTTATAACGCTAGAATCATGTCAATGAGATCAATTCAAAGTTCTGACCATTTTTTGACCTAAATTGCTTACAGAATGTTTATTAAAATGTGCAAAACAGCGGTATTTTGTTGATTTATCTTTTCAAATAACACTAAATTAGAATATCCTGCGTCATAAAACATTTTTGTTTTTATCTTAACCTACAATAAAATTAATACATCAAAAATATTTTTTTATATCCCTAAATAACGATTTAAGATCATTTATTGCGACCAAAATGAGATTTTGAAAAACGCTTCATTGATGTGAATTAAACGCTCGGCTAACGGTTTTTGTCATCCTCTGAATTAGAGAGTAGAAAGAGTAAAGTAAAAGAGTACGGGAAAAAAATTAAAAAATAATCTTCGGCTACAAATAAACTATAAATGAAATGTAAATATTGGAAATATGCGGTGTTTAGTGGCCGTTAGTTAATGATTATTCGGAGATGGTGAGATGCGGTCTGGTGTGACGTACGTTTTAGAAAAAAAATTCTTTATCGTGCCAACGTTTCGATCTTTATTGAGATCATCTTCAGGGCTCAAAGTATTTGTTTTCCGTGTAGATGTGTCATTCTTGTATGGGCACTCTCAACACGACAGACAAGAATGACACATCTACACGGAAAACTTTGAGCCCTGAAGATGATCTCAATAAAGATCGAAACGTTGGCACGATAAAGAAAAGGTTTTTCTAAAACCTACATCACACCAGACCGCATCTCACGATCTCCGACTAATCTTAAAATATTGGTAGTCCCATCGCCAAATAAACAAAAATATTAGCTAAATTAAGAGTATTTCTTTCGCTCGCCTTAAATTTTATTTTCCAACCCTTATTAATTCGGTTTACGGATAGTTTCACGACTTTTGAGGGGTTTTGTCTTCCTACTTGACTGTCGATCCATTCAGGATCGTGATAACTATGAAAAGTCATAGGCTCAATTCCATGCATGTGTTATGTAAACGTTATTACACATACAAAGATTTGAGCTTATATAAATCAGTTATCGCTCGGTACCATTCATTCATAAGGCTTTTGAGTTGAGAGTACACTTGGTGAGGTATCGAAACATACAAATAAAAATATACCCTGCCATGTATGTCTTTGGACTGAAGGCAATTAATGCAAATACACATACATTTTAAGTTGGGTTTTAAAGATATTTTTTCAATGATTTAGAAACAGAAATAATAACTTATAATTAAATTAAGTGACATGAAATGGAAAGATGTGTTTATTCAATAATTATTGGATATCAATTTTACATAACTTAGAATAGGCTAAACCCGCACAACGTCTGTGTCATGCCGAACTGTTGGTCCATTTTATTTACTTATAATTTTTTTTAAATTATTTTATTTGTACCCTTACTTACAAGTAGAATTTAGAAACCGTTTTTTCACACGATCATGGCATTAACGCTATTGCCAGCGTTCCAAGTATAATACACATGCCAAGAGAAACCAGCTAATGCTAGCACTCAAGAGAGGTTTTCAGGCCGTTGCCCATTAGGCAACGTGGGTGGGAATGTGCAGACAAGATTCGAGCACTTCGAGCAGTAGGGTAAGGATGACTCGAGAAGTTAGGGTGAAACATTTCGAATCGGGAATGGACCAGTCCGTTTATAAAAAGAATTCATTGTGGATAGTGAGGTTAGTGACATAGTAGGGAGGTTGGACGATTTGCCTGAGGACTTTTGATTGGACGGACTAGATGCGCTAACTGTTGGATGGCTTGGCAGAACCCCGCAGTGCGTTATGTCTAATGTGGTCGTAGTAAAGTCTTGTATAAGGTTAGTTTAGTGTTGATACACGGATTTCGTTCTTACAGGTCATCGTAGCTGTCCTTATCTTCTGTTAACTGTGGTCTCCTAAGCCTTGTGTGGCGATTCCAGATCAGTCTGTTGTCTAGGTATCGTCCTAAGTATTTCACGTGAATGAACATCGGTATGACTTTCTGGAGGGCAAGACTGTTTTAATATCATGAGAGTGCGGCCTATTTTGTTCCGCTACCCCAATTAAGTCGTTTTGTTAAGAATTCTCTTAAGACTATTTATAATGAACACGTTGTAATTGGAAAAGTAGGGGTATTTATGCAATTACTTATTCTCATTTGTCAACAGAAACACCTTAGGTTGGTTAGCAAGTAAATGCCAGAAGTTAATTTGACGTTGATTATTGCAGTTCGATAATATTACATATATCCAACTCTGAAGCAATATTAATGCGGAATTCTTCAGAAAATGGTAGTAAGCAAAGTAGGTCAGAAAATGAACAAAACTTGGATTTGACCGCAATGTCGTGATTCTACTGTTATAAAACACTTAGTTACGGACTTTCTTGCCACAGAAGAAAGCTCAGTCATCGGGTTAAGGAAAATTTTTGCCAAAATCTAATTTTAGTCACAATTAAGTGATCATAAATCGTTATTTAGGGATTAAAAAAATATTATTTTTGGTGTATTAATTTCATTCTTAGTTAAGATAAAAACAAAAATGTTCTATAACGCACAACATTCTAATTTGGTATGATTTAAAAAGGCAAATAAATAAAATAATACTTTTTGTATATTTTAATAAACATTCTGTAAGCAAACTAGCGTTATAAAACCCTTAGATACGGACTCTCTTGCCAGAGAAGAAAACTCAGTTATCCACTTAATGAAGCTTTTTTTAAATCGTTATTTAGAGATTTAAAAAATATTATTTTTGGTGTATTAACTTTCATTGTTGGTTAAGATAAAAAACAAAAATATTCTGTCGCAGAATATTATAATTTGGTATGATTTAAAATAACAAATCAACAAAATAGTGCTTTCTTGCATATTTTAATAAAAATTCTGTAAGCAAAGTAGGTCAGAAAATGGCGAAGAGTTGGATTTGACCTCATTGTAGTGATTCTAGCGTTATTTTCTAGCGTTTTCTGCCGTATTTTTTTCCTGGGAGGACAGCCATTCAAGTAGGAAGTCAAAACCCCTTACGCCGTGAAACTATCCGTAAACCGAGTTAATGAGAGTTGAAGAATAAAGGTTAAGGCCGGAGAAAGAAATACTTTTTAATTTACCTAGTATTTTTGTCTAATTGGCGGAGGGATTACCAATATTTAAATTTCAATTATAATTTATTTTTAACCGAGGATTATTTTTTTAATTTTCTTTATTTTCCCTTATTATTTACTCTACACTTTCTACTCTCTAATTCTACGTTCGCTGGTAGGAAACCGGCGGAGAGAGGGTGACAATAATTGCAGAGGTTTAATTCACATCAATGAAGCGTTTTTAAAAATCTAATTTTAGACGGAATTAAATGATCTTAAATCGTTATTTATTGATTAAAAAAATATTACTTTTGGGGTATTAATTTCATTGTTGGTTAAGATAAAAATACAAATGTTCTATGATTCTTCTTCTAATTTAATACGATTTGAAAAAATAAATCAACAAAATACTGCTGTTTTGCGCGTTTTAAGAAACATTCATATGCAAATTAGGTCAGAAAATGGTCAAAACTTGGATTTGAACTCATTGTCGTGATTCTAGCATTATAAAACACTTATATACCGACGTTCGCAGAAATCGGTGTAAATAAATTATTGACTAATAATTTGGATGATCTTCTGCGTCGCTGACATTCCTAGTGCTAGTTCTAACATCATTTTTCTGAATACCTAGGAAACCGATTTTAAACAAATTGTCAAATCCATTTCATATCTGCATGAAACATTAAAATGGACTATTATTTCTATTAAAAAAAGGTTAATTTCTGACAAAAATAGTTTCTTATTTTATGTATTTTCTCTTAGAAAGCTTTTATTTATTTTTATGGTACATACGTCGTTAAAAAGCTATAGTTTTCATCTTTCAAATGGTCTGTTTGGCATTACAATCCTTTTATCCGTTTTTAAATTTTAGCCGTTTCAGTCAGATATAAAGATAATGAAATTTTTTGGAGTCAAAAAATCGATAAATTTAAATTAAAACAAAAATTTATATTTAAGATTCTCTGTAGGTGCTAAAACGAAATCTCACATTAGTTGAGTTAATTTACTCGAAAATATTTGGTTTTTAGCATTTTTTTATTATTGTTAAACTTTGACAGCTTTTACTATATTTTTATAGCAATCTACATTAAAAAATACTGTAAAATGATATATTCACATAGTTAATTTGAGCAATAGAAGGGCAAAATAGAAATATTAAAACAGACGCTACAAAACAAAATAGTGCTAGGATCACTGCAATGAGGCGAAATCCAGGTTTTGCTACCATTTTCTGACCTATTTTGCTTCAGAATGTTTTAATATCCAATATGCAAAAAAGCTAGATTTTGTTGATTTATTTAAATCATACCCAATTAGAATATTACGAGTCTTATTCTTAGGACATTTTTATTTTTACGTTACTCACGTTAATACACAAAAAATAATATTTTTTTAATCTCTAAATAACGATTTATGATCATTTAATTATACTTGAAATTAAATTTTGAACAACGAGGTTAATTTATAACAAATAATTTTACTAATTTGTATATTATCTTATGGAAGCTACCATTTCTTTCAAATGGTCTGTTTAAATTGAAATCCTTTTAGCCATTTCAATCAGATATTATATTAACAAAATTTTTGGGTGTCGTCGAGTACGCTGAGACTACGTCTACGGAGTCCCTCGAATGCGTATGGGTACGGTGAAGTGCAACTTATAACCTATCCCGTTCCAGCGGCCTTTCGCCTACTCGTGGCGCCACTGTTAGGGTCTCTTAGGAGGCTGAACCAAAAGAGGACCGCAGCCTTCTCGTTTCGTGGCTGTAGGTTGGCGAGGAAGTTGCCTTTTGGAGGATCTCAATGAGATGCCGCCGAAGGGGGGGGTAGATTGTCCTGGCAGAGTTTTTAATGTGGTAACGAGCAGGTGCGATGCATGTGAGGCAAGCGCATATCGAAAAATCGTTATACCTTTTTCTCAATCCAATTCCTGAGACTGTGCAACGGGTGCTCCTAGGAGACTCCAGTAGACCCTTCCCAACCCTTGTTTAAGGGGGCTTTCCAGGTACAAAATAATGGTGCAGCCTTGAGAACGTGACGAACTCGCAAAGCACAAGCTGGCTCGGGTTTCCTGGCGCGCATGGTCGCTTTAAGCAGCCTCTGCATGCATTTGGAAGACAGGACCAAGGAAGCGTATAGCGTGCGAGGATGATGAGACTACACTAACCTAGTCCCTCGAGATGCGTTAAGGGAGTGGCTGACATGAGAGCTGGCCGCGAACGGCGGGTGCTGTAGCAGAGGCACACGCGGGTTAGGGTACCAGATCCTGTATAAATATATATTTTTAATGTATATACGGATGGGGGAGGGTGCATAACCATCTGTACTGCTCGGCAGCGTATTTTCGTTCCAAGTACAAGCCCAGCTGCATGGGTAAGTACTCGCAGTGGCTGAGTGGTGAGACCCCTGGCGGGTACCTAGAGAAGAGGCTGTGTTTCATACGTGGCCGTGGACCGTAGTACTTGCACATGACCTCCGAATTACCTCCCGACCTCGTGGAAATCAGATGGATCGGGTTGCCGGAAAGCGTATAGCCAGTGAGTAGCTATGACTAGCTGCCGGCGACCCTCGAATGCGTGAGGAATTGTGGACGGGGGGCGGGTGCTTGTCGGTGGCGGCCGTCAGAGCTGCCTTTACCGTAGGTATGGTCTCCTCTAGGGGGTGGTTAGAGATTCCACTAAAATCGAAACCGTGGCCGGAGCGTTTTTGGAGGTTTCGACGCTAGCGGAGCCCCTACACCCAGAGAGATAGAGTTGTCGTCTCAATCTAGGGAGTGCGTGGGAGACTTGGCCGATGCATTTCGTATTGTTTCGCATTCGTATGTATCCCTTTAAGCGCGGTACTGGTTAAGTGCACAACGTTAACTCACCCCCTCGGAAGGGCAAGCGGGAGAAGTCGACATGTCGGCAGTTTGCTGTAGGATTATGTGGGCTTCTACACCGACCTCACGGAAGCAGCAGATTTTCCGAGCGCAGGGGTGAGTCGCTCCTTGAGAATCTAAAACGTTTGATAAGGCCAGGTGCGCAAGCTAAAGAACTCAATGTTACATGACACTGCGACCCCAGTGGGAACGTATATCAATACAGTTTTTAAAGAACAATGACTAACTGACCCATAGTGGTCGAAGGCCATTTAATAATAACAAAAAAAGAACAATGAAGAAAAAAAGAAATAGGAAAATATTCATTTTTTAAGTGTAAAGATGCCGAAAATTTTGTACTGTGCATTTTCAGTTAGGGCCGTAATCAAGTATTTTCTACACCATTTTTGGAATAAAAAAATCGATAAATTTAAATTAAAACAAAAATTTATATTTAAGATTCTCTGCAGGTGTTAAAATTAAATCTCATTTTAGTTGAGTTACTTAATTTAGTTGAAAAATATTTGGTTTTTAGAAATTTTTTGGTTATTGATCAACTTTGATTGCTTTAACTATATTTTTATTGCAATATACATAAAGAAATGAGATATTTACATAATTGATTTGAGCAATAGAACGGTAAAATAAAAATATTTCAATAAAAGGACTTTACAAAATAACGCTAAAATCACTGCGATGAAGTAACACCAAAAATAATGTTTTTTAAATATCTAAATAACGATTTATGATCATTTAATTATGCCTGAAATCAGAGTTTGAAAAATGAGGTTAATTTATGACAAATAATTTGTATATTTTCTTATAGAAGCTACGGCCCTTTTCTTTCAAATGTTCTGTTTGACGTTGTAATCAGATATGAGAACAAAAATTTTTTTTTTTGGGGGGTCAAAAAATCGATAAATTTAAATTCAAACAAAAATATATATTTAAGGTGCTCTAGAGGTGCTAAAACGAAATCTCATACTGGTTTTACGTACTTAATTTACTTGAAAAGGTTTGGTTTGTAAACATTTTTTGATTATTGATAAACTTTGATTGCTTTTATTATATTTTTATTGCAATCTACTTAATAAAAATAAAAAACGTTGATTATTCAGAAATCGTGAGATGCGGTCTGGTGTGATGTAGGTTTCAGAAAAACAATTTCTTTATCAGGTCAACGTTTCTATCTTTATTGAGATCATCTTCAGGGACTGGGATTTACAAACATTGTTTAAATTTAACAAATACATGTAGAATGTGGAAAAAAGTGAATTTATACAATGCAAAAAATATATTTTTTATATTCAATCACGTACGTACGCTCTGCGTAGAACGCGCAGAAAACAAACAATTTTTGTGAGTAGAAATACTTTCATTGAATATAAAAAATATATTCTACATTGTATAAATTCTCTTTTTTCCACATCTTACATGTATTTGTTAACTTTAAACAACGTAATTCCCAGACCCTGAAGATGATCTCAATAAAGATCGAAACGTTGGCACGATAAAGAAAATGTTTTTCTGAAACCTACATCACACCAGACCGCATCTCACGATTTCTGAATAATCATCGACTAACGGTCACTAATCACCACACATTATTGATAAATTTGATTCCTTTTATTATATTTTTATTGCAATCTACATAATAAAAATAAACAAACGCTGTAAAATGATAAATTCAGATAGTTAATTTGAGCAATTGAACGACTACAAAATAACGCTAAAATCACTACTATATCAAAATTTTGACCATTTTCTGACCTGCTTTCCTTACATTGTGTTTATTAATATATGCAAAAAGCATGTTTTCTTTTCAAAAATTTTGTCCTGTGCATTTTCAGTTAGGGCCGTAGTCAAATATTTTATGCGCCATTTTCCTTTTGGTTTGAAAATATATTCATTGTCCTCGCCAGCAGGTACTCGGAGTAGAAGTTTCCATGGTGAATTCTGTATCCAACATGGATTAATACAAAATCCTGCTGGGCGAGCTCCAATAATTATTTAGAAAAGAAAATACATTATTAATAAAAGAAATAAGGTACTACCTGTTGTAGAAGGAGGAAGAGTTGTCGATAAAAGAATCTCAGAGGAGAACAAACACTATGTTGATAGTACATAGTGGCGCCAATGATTCAGACTGAACGTTGAACAACATAAAAGCGATAGTCAAAGGTATTGGTTAAAAAAGGATCGATACAAAGCATCGCTGCTTCGATAGTATCGAGGTACTGTTTGTATCCTTATCATGACTTGTCACGTCAACGTTTCTTCGTCATGACCGGCAAGTTCCCCGAGCTGAAGAACGATCGCCTCCTGAGGGCGGCCAGGGGCGAGAAAGTGGACAAAGTGCCCGTCTGGATAATGCGTCAGGCCGGCCGCTACCTCCCGGAGTTCCGCGAGCTCAGGAGCAGACACGACTTCTTCGAGATATGCCGGACTCCGGAGCTCGCCTGCCGGATCACCCTCCAGCCCGTGGAACGCTTCCAGGACTTGGACGCTGCCATAATTTTCTCCGACATACTAGTCGTACCCCAGGCGATGGGCATGACTGTCGAGATGAGGCCTGGCGTGGGACCGGTCCTGCCGGAACCGTTGGCCTGCCCTGATGATATCGACAGACTCACTTATCCGGTAGATGTCACAAAAACACTCGGTTATGTTATGGAAGCGATAACTTTGACAAGAACCAGACTAGAAGGGAGAGTTCCTCTTATAGGATTTTCAGGTGCGCCTTGGACGCTCATGTGCTACATGATTGAAGGTGGAGGGTCGAAAACTATGTCCAAATCCAAAGCATGGCTCTACAAATATCCTAAAGACAGCATGCAGCTTTTAAAAAATCTCACAGACGTTGTTAGTGACTATTTGGTAGAACAGGCGAAATCCGGGGCGCAGCTGTTACAAGTCTTCGAATCTAATGCGGAATACCTAGGCCCTGACCTTTTCGCACAATTCGCCCTCCCTTGTATAAAAGAGATCGCATTAAATGTAAAGCAAGCCCTTAAAAAAGAAAATTTAGACGTTCCGATGACAATATTTGCAAAAGGCGCACACTACGCCCTGAAAGAATTGTCTCAAAGCGGTTATGAAGTTGTCGGTGTAGATTGGACTGTCGATCCAAGGAGGGCGAGAGAGCTCACAGACAATTCAGTCACGCTTCAAGGAAACCTGGATCCTTGCCTCTTATATGCGCCTCAAGACTTCATAAAATCTTCGGCTCAGGAAATGGTGAAAAGATTTGGAATGTCAAAATACATCGCTAATCTCGGACACGGAATATATCCTGACATGGACCCCGAACATGTCGAAACTTTTCTCAAAGCCGTGCATTCAAGTAGTTAGTATTATTTTATATCAACTGGTGGAAGTTAATAATTTTTTAAATATTTTGTCAACTTTTAAGTTGTTTTGTTGAGAAATAAATATTTATTGTACAAACATTATTTTTAAAAATTTCATCTCAATCTCGCCCTTCTATAAAAGACATCACCTCGAATGTATGAACTAAAAAAAAAGTCTCAGAAATAAAAACCTATATTGTGATCCTTACCGATCATTTTGGTCTGTAAGTCTGCATTTTTTTCCATTATACAGCACATATTAGGTCGTTAAACATGTTTTTGTGCATTAACTAATTGGTGATATTAAATTTTCCATTTTAATCCTTATTCAACTCACCAACTGACTGCCTTTCTTCCCATTTTATAAATCTCACTGAAAATGTCGGAAGAAAAAACTCATTTGTGGTGGGAGAAAAAAAAAGTGTGAAGGCAGTGGGCCGAGTAAGGTGAAAATGTCGTGCATCGTAACACTGCAGCGTTTTGGTTCAGGCGGTTCAATTCTGGGAACAACAGCCTTCAAGATAAGCCTAGATCTGGTCATCCTTCAGTGGTGGATGATACTGAATTAGTTGAGTCAGTAAATAAGGACCCATATACGACCACTCGATGATTATCACCCGAATAGGGGGTTTCAAATGCAACCATTTAATAAAGCTTTATGTCCAAAATATACAACCCAAATCAGATCCTCATGACTTTTCAACCGCTCAAGCATGAGTTGATATCTGTAAAAGTTTGTTTCAAAATCCAAAAGATGGTATATTTTGGAAAAGAATTGTAATGAGCAATGAAAAATGGATATTTTTAAAAAATCCTACCCACCAAAAACCGTGTTTACTGCAAGGTGCAGAGGTTTACCAAGATTGATTTGGAAAAAATATTATGCTTTGTGTTTGGTGGAAATATGATGGGTGTGCACTTCGAGCTGATTCCGGTTGGCAGGGCTATTGATGCAGAGCTTTACTATGAACAACTCGAAAAAGTATATGGGGGTTTTAAAAGACAAACGCCCAGCTTTGCTCAATCAGGATAAAGCAATATTTCAGCAAGACAACACTCCTGCCCATCTATCACATTTAGAAAGAAAAGTTTTCAGAAATGAAGGACGTTGGCATCTCGCCCCACCTTCCTTACATCCCTGACATCGTACTGTCCGACTACGGTCTTTTCTAGTCAATGCACATTTATGAAAGGCCTGAACTTTGGAAACTACGAGGATATCAAATTAGGATGTGAAGAGTTCTTCACCTCGAAAACAAGGACTGGTATCACCATCAAATTCAACTTCAGGCAGAAAGATGGGTTCAAGTAGTTGATAAAGATGGCCTATATTTTGAGGAATAATTTTCATGTTTACATTTTATACTGAAATTTAAATAAAATTTAAATTACGCACGACTTTGGTAACGACCTAGTAATACACCGTCTGCCGATATATCTGCACATCTTTGATGGGTTGGTCGGTCAGATGTGTTTCGGCCTTTTTTCTACATGTCTGATAGGCGACCTATATGAGGATAGGCAGGTCAAGATGATCGGTAAGGATTATAAATTCAGCACTCTGAAGACCCACAGGAAAAAAATCTCACAAAAAATGAGTTTGCTTTCTTAGAAACAGAATATATCTGGATATTTCTCAATTGTAATATTTATAAAAATTAATTCGCAATATCAAATTTATATTAGTACTTTTTGCATATACTTACAATTTCTCCTTGATGTTAACAATTTAAAAAATATATATACTGAAATAAAAAAACAAGTTTACTTTATTCATTTGTACTTAGTAAAATTCAATTAAAATAAATTCTTATACTAACTTTGTTTCTTCTTGGGGAGAAAAAAAGGGTAGGGGAAGAATTTGGCCAGGTTTCGGTAACTCGCCGAATGCCTGAAAATGAAAAAAAGAATGCCTGAACACTGCCACTTTATTACAATACAAGGAAAAAGAATTTATTGAAAATTAGTAACACTGCCAGATATTTTTATATATAAATATATACAGATAAAATAATAGACAATTACAGAGATAGATGGTAATTAAACATATTTGTCTATTTCTTGAAGCCTATCACCTCCCAGTCAACATATTTATAAGAGTGGCTTTTTCCTTCTCTTTTTTCCTCACGACGTCCATCGATCTTGATTTCCACGAGCTCTTCCTTAGTTTGATCGGCCTACTTCCAACATACCTCCCTGAAATAAAATACAAACGAATTGAGAAGATGTGAGATTTTTTCGTATAGGGTCTGTGAGGAACACACACAGGAACTACACCAAAGTGTAGTTTGGTAATTGCCAATCATTTTTGCCTGCCTATCTTAAATAGTTTTTAAAAAGATGGGTCGGTTGTAACAACAGGTAGTTATAAATTACAGTGACACAACTAGAGATGTGACTCTGGAACAGCATAAAATCCTTGACTAAACAAGAAAAAAGCTGACAACTCAAAATAGGATGATTTTAAGCTCAATACAGAACTAAGATATGCCACTTTTTGTGAATGGTGAGTGTTTTTCAGCCAATTCAAAAGTGGCACATGGTGCTGCTTAGCAGAGAGTCCACCTACAGTTGTGTCTTTTTTCCTGTAGCATCGCATTCCCGAATACTTATAAAAAGGAAAAAAACACTAAATAATCTGGTTTGTATAATTTTTAGACTTGTGTCATTTTTCTTATGGATGCATAATATAGACTAAGTTAATATTTAAAATATTGTACAATAATGATTACCATTCATTTCTTTTGTAGCTCTGATGAAATCCTGAGGGTCTTTGAAACTCACGAAACCGAAACCTTTTGTTTTATTGGTCCTTTTATCCCTGACAACTCGAGCTTTTAAAAATGATGAGTATTTTGAAAAAGCACGTGTCAGTACTTCATCTGTCACATCATTTCCTAAATCTCCGCAAAAGAGGCGAAAATCATCTAAAAATAATTATTAAATTTGTATTGCTATTAATTATACACAAAATTTAAAAAAAGTTTAAGTTACCATCTTCCCATTCAGCGAGGGTTTGATCTTCCCAGGTTTGACCCCCTGCTGTTCTAATGAGCTTTTTATTCTTCTTTTCTTTTCTTCTAGAAAGATGGTAACTCAACTCGGCAGCCTTTTTGCTCAACTTCTGCATTCTCTTTGCCTCCTCCAGTGTTTCTTGGTTTGGCAAAATTGGATTCACTGGTGTGGGTTCGGTTTCATAAATGGAGAGGTCCATTTGTGGGTTGACGTACATCATCGGTGAACCACTGTCGATCAAATTACATTATAATATAGTTTTTAACAAAAGAAAAAACAACCCGTTACCTTAATACTGCAGGAACGTTTGACGATTTTGGGGAATCGTCGGGAACAGTCACTTGAGGAGGTGGTGGCGGAATGAACCTTGTTTGCGGTATTGAAGGCGTTTGAAAAGTGCTGGCAGTGGTAGCAGTGTAATTTGACTGAATTTGCACCATTGGAGGAACCATTAGACTAAACGTAGGAGGGAGGCCGGCTAAAAGCAAAAACAAATTAGTAACAATTTTCTAAATGTTCAACAAAATAAAAAGTACATGGTGGAATTGGAGGGCCGGGGATTGATCCAACTTGGGGCAGACTACTTCCCCTGTAAACGGATCCATTGTAATCTAGGTTCGGCCTCTGTACATCTATTGCTGTAAAATAATACAAAAACAATTGATAAGGGAATAAATTGTTTAGTGCAGATAAAATGCATTGAAGTCTTGTTAGCAACAGGTCTGACTTCTAACGATTTAAGTGGAATTGGAGGAGACAGGAGGAACCAGGCCAATGGTAAAAAAATTTTTTGGCTTACCTGCAAGTTGTTTTTGAGCGTCGTTGAAAGTGCTGGTGCTTATCACCCTTGGACCAATAGCACCAACTTCAGGTATCGGAAGACCAATTTCTTCCTCAAACCTGAAAATAAAATAAAAACAATACTAAATTATCAAGGTATGTATAATTCTAAATAATATTTTTCAGTTATTTCATCACTCTATTCCACATTATATGACGGTTAGTGCAAAGTATGGAGAATTGTTAAACGATGTAAGGTCTTTTTACTCAACCTTCTGCACCAACAGGTTTGACAGAAAATACACATAGTTCTAAGGGCCAACTAAATTTGTCTAAATGCACCAAACATGTTAAACATAAGAAAGATCTAAGAGATCTAAATTTACGTGATTACATAAAATGATCACTTGGTCAATCATGGTCTATCACACGTCATACTACTACTCTGTCTCAGTTACTTTTCTTCTGTGGTACTTTAATGAGGAATGGCTGGTAAACAGAATTTCAGTCAATTCCTGCTGAGTGATTTTTGTTTTTCAGTTTACAACAGGTAAGAACCACTGAGGGATTTAAATGACAGGCCTTTAGCTACAGCAGTATTTTATATATATTTGTTCACTTTGTCATCATCGCCTATAAAACAATTACATTAATCTGTACAAATTTATTATTAATTGATATTGCCCTAGTTTTGCGCAATATTAAAAGACCCATTTATTGATCAAATAAAAACTGCAGCCATGCCTTCGGCTGATGATGTTCACAAGGTAGCAAAAAGCACAGTAAAACACTCACTCCTGGAACTAAAGACATTTAATTACATCCCTGTATGATAGTTCCATTGAAAACCACCATTATACACCATTTTATTATTATTTTGGGATGCCAGTGTTTAAAAAAAAAAATTGTAAATATATCGGTTTTGAATGCAGGGCCACTGGATTCGAACCTGGAAGCTTTGCGTGATGAGTACCGTGTCAAAACCTAAACCATTGAGGCCACCAATCCACCATTTTTCGTTATTATTGAACTATTTTAATCCAGTGTTATTTTCTTTTCCCTATACATTTGTTGTTACCGCTGAGCATATTCTTATTTCGTGCACAGACTGCTCAAAAACCAAACAGGACACCAAGGTCAATATTTATGGAAAAAAATTAAAGATTAAATTTGCACAAAATATATTAAAAAATTGGGAATAGTAGATACACAAAAAGCCAAAAGATAACCAACTTGGCCACATTTAAATAAGATTGCTCTTTTGAAAATAGTACGTTTTGGGGAAATCTTTCATCTTGGTCTTTGACAAACCTAAAACCATTCCAATCTTTCGAGGCGACGAGTATTTTCGAGAACACAGCAAAATGTTTCCGACAAAATCCAATAAGACCAGTTGTGTAAACAATATCAAAACAACACTGACAAAGCAAAAAAAAAAAAAAAAAAAAAAAAATTGAGAATCACATTAAGAGACAATACGTACAAATTTCTTGAGATGATGTTGATAGATCTGCTACCAGTTACACATGCAGATACGCATGTTTATTAACTAAAAACATGCATACCCCCACTGCTAGCACACCCATCAACATCAACCCAAGAAATTCATAAAACTGACCAAGACATCAAATGAAAATAATATTAACAACAAAATTAAGATATTTGTTCTCATATTAAGTGCTATAACTTGGTTATTTTTTGACCCATTTAAAATCTGATTGCACCATCGTTTCCATTGTAATAAAATCTTTTAAAACAGTGGGTAAAAAAATAAAGTTCTCATTTAAAATTTCAAAGTTGTACTGGCTCTGAAATGTCTTAGCAACAAATATTTTAAAAAAGCAGTACAAATTTAAAATTATAATAAAAACATTAAATACACATTTTTTGTGTTTTCATAGTGTTATCAGTTCAAGAGAAATTCAGGCAGCCCATCTAAAAAGGTCACCCTGCATAAAGCACCTATGCAGCTCTGGACACCCTCCCAATCGCCCAACTTAAATCCTACCTATATAATTATAATTTTTGAAATGATTAGAGTAGTGTAATATAGAAATTAGTCAAAAAATACAAATACAAATGCAACATACAAGTCAAGATGAATTTACAACAGTAAAAATTCATCTACCAAGTAAAAAGTTTGTGATATCTACCACTTTTTGAGTATTTTAGAAAAAATATGTTTATTAGTCGCAATTTTGAAATTAGCTGCCAAATAAAAAACAACACATTGGGTGATAGTGCCACCTTTGTAGGTCTTGGTGTAGGATATCTGTAGCTGATTCGTCCTGATCACCATTTATTTTATAAGTAGCCGAATCCTTGTATGACATGACAACACAAGAAGAAAATCATTACACATGAGAAAGTGAGAATGCCAGACATCTTAAAATAGTTTCTGCACAGTGTCCTTCATTTGAAATTAAATACAATCCGTACTGCTCTCTTTTGAAGAGAAAACACCCTCCTCCAATGGCAGGCCATGGTCAACAAATCAGGGTGTTACTGGAGAAAATCCTTATAGAGTTGGAGCTTGGAATTCAACGGAATATAATCACGGAGTCAAAACAGAAAGTAATATGAAGAGGCAAATTTCTTATACAATATAAATTTGTGGGTTGAGTGTTTTAAATCAGACTGAACATTGAGTCCCAAAAAGCTGTGACATCAACCTCTTCAATCATATTCCCCTTTAAAGTTGGAATAATTTAAAAAGGGTCATAAAAAAGTGGAGAAATCAAACTGCATAGAAAAGACCTAAATGTTAACAAGAGCAAGCACTCGTGGGATCATATTGGAAGACAGCTTAAAAAACATTAGTTTGAAAACAGAAACCATCTAAAAGATATTTTATGGGAGTGAACTAATAGACAAGGGGGAAAATAGTTCTATTGATTAAAAACTTTTTTAGAGGTAATAAAAAGTAGAGATGGACATACAGATTACAGTAATCTCATTATCTGTGCTTTTCGTCTCCGTGCATTCACTTATCTGAGGTTGCATAGTTGAGTTAATATTTTTTAAGCCACTAATAATTTTTTGTGATTTGTTCTGATGTCGTGCATAGGTCCATACCTGTTTTGTACATACGCATATATTGTTTTTCTGTATGGAATAAACTTTATGTATGTTACTGTACATTTTATTTTTCTTATTAAAAAAAATTAAATATGTACATAAGTTCATACATAATATTGGCGATATGCACACAGAAAGTATGTGATTGGTGTGCAGATAGAAGAAAATGCTTTGAAGCCAGAAATTCAAGGTATTTCCTATTATCTGCGGTTCTTGTTCTGATGATGCTTAGTCTGTCCCCCCCCCCAGATGAGACTGAGATAAAATTTAGACAAGTGTCAGTAAATAAACAAATGAATAATAATCTGTTCAAAGACTTTTTTTGTTTAAACACATAACTTTAGCGCCGTTGTTTAATTTCTACGTATTGAATACTAACATTTATATTGTTTTTGTTGTTGATTAAAGTTTAAAGTTGGAGCTGCAACAGTTTAGGCATTGACATGTTGTTCATCACTGCAAGGTAAAGGTCCCAGGTTGGAATCCAGCAGCCCTGCATTCGAACCCGACATAATTACAAATAAGCTTCTTTTTATTTTTATTTTTCAAAAACACCGATACCCTAAAGGTTGATAAGACCTCCGCAAGACATTGTGTTGTTAATCAATTTATCCCATTATTATTTTAATTTAAAGGGAGTGCTTCAATTTTTCAGAGACTGTTTACTGAGTGTATTCTCAGAATGTGACAGTTTTATAGAAAGCATTAATCAATAAGGATGTTCCCATCCCAACATTGACCATCAAAAACCAGCCTATTTCCTAGCCTTTCTTGTAAACCACACATCTCCCAAATTTCCCAATGCTGTATTGCATCTCTCATTCAATTCCGCCGGTCCTGGCTCCTTCTACCTTTCACCACTCATAAACCCCTTGTCTCTTCCCTCCTCTTCGACCACAGCATATGATATGACTAATGAACTGTTTTATTCACCCCCCTCCCATGTAAAAAGTATTGTACCTATAATCAGAGTCTTGGTTGAGAGTGTCTTGAGCGGGATTCAAACCCACGACCTTCCGCTCAATACGCCGTTGCTCTAACCACTTGTAATAACTAACACTATCTGTACGAAGAGATTCGCTTTGTTCCAGAGGATTTTTACACAAAATAAAACACTCACCATGGTATTCATGAGCCGATATTTATCTTGCAAAACTATTATTTAAGAAATAATTTTTCTTAAATATTTTATTTATATAATTTGTACAAGGCCAAGCCAGGTGTCATAGGGTATGGATTTATTACATACTTAATCTTGTAGCAAATTTAAAATTAATTAACAATTAAATTCATAATTTTGTTAATTAATAATTAAAAAACTAATGAGTGCAAGGGCAGGGCTTATAGAATTTTTTCGATAATATGTTTTTGATAAGTTGTTTTTTTAATCTTTTTTTTAACATTTTCTAAATAAGGATTGTTGGGATTTTTACTGTTAACGTGCGTTGACAATATCTATTATTACGCTTATTGTTAGATTTGTACGGTATTGTTTTAACGAA
This sequence comes from Cimex lectularius, assembly GCF_000648675.2. NCBI lineage: Eukaryota > Metazoa > Arthropoda > Insecta > Hemiptera > Cimicidae > Cimex > Cimex lectularius. Next base: position 417,467 of record NW_019392999.1, read on the forward strand.
AGATGCTTTGAGCTGCTAATTTATTTATTTAGTTGCTGATGAAGTAATTTACCATTTTAAATATGAGATGTGGTTTTGCAATGAGTTTAACTGTTATTGGTTAGAAAATTCTCTTTGTGGTTATTAGAATTTAGCATTATTTTTACATTTTAATTAATTGTACTTTTTATCTAAGGTCTTGGTTGAGATGAAAAAGCTAGTGTCACCCAAGACCTTCGGCTCAATATGCCTCTGCTCAAACCACTTGAGCTACCATGACTTTGATCCCTCAGACACCAACTCCCCATCTCAAACTACAACCTTTTGAATTTTCCCTCTTTTTGCCATATTTTCGAATGAGGTGAAATCAAGATTCGATTCTTGGTGATTTATGAAGTGGGCATGAGTAGACAGCAAGTATAAGCACTTCTGTGGGGGCCGCGGTAGCCGAGTGGTTAAGGCGTCAGACTCTTGGCTAGTAGATCCCGCGATCGTGGGTTCGATCCCCACCATCGCCTCTGGACTTTTTCTGATGCCCAAGGGGACCGGTGGCCGCAATTGAAAGAAATTGACACGGCACTCATCAATGGAAGGAGCGGGATCAGACCTCAGCGACCCTGAATTTGGTCCCAACCCCCTTCAAAAATGAGTTTCTTTGTTGGAAGAACACCGGCTCACCGGCGGCTCAAATTCACACTTGTGTTGAGAGCCCCCATACAATGGAGCCAGGGATAAAGTACAATAAGCTGTACAGCTGCAGTGCTCAGGGGGAACTCCTCCAGTTCCTGGTATCCATTGTAATAAAAAATAATAATAATAAAAAATAAATAAAATAAAAAAACACTTCTGTGATATTAATCCATATATGTATTTAGTAGTCATAATTGGCAGTCTTAATTATAATAAGTCAAAGTCACGAAAGCTCAAGTATTGAGCTGAAGTGGGTTCGAATCTGGCTTGTGATGCTAGCTTTTCCATCTCAACCAAGACCTTAGATAAAAAGTATAATCAATTAAAATAGTCCACGATATTACTAGATCCTTTTAATACATAAGAAAACTTTCTCAACTTTTAATTTGACAGGTTTTGATTACGATCGCATTCTTTATTACTACTTTTTTTTTTTTTAATGGCTGGCTACCAATATGATTTCACATCAGCCCCTAATTCACTTTGAGGGCCAATGGGGTATTCAATATCCATCAGCTCTCTTCCTTACTCATTCACTCAACAAACAACTATATAACTATACATTCAAATAAACAAATGTATATACAGATGAACACTCTGTGCAGCTACACAATAATAATATATGTTATATGTGGTGATTAGTGACCGTTAGCCAATGATTATTTGGAGATCGTGAGGTGCGGTCTGGTGTGACGTAGGTTTTAGAAAAACATTTTCTTTACCATGCCAATGTTTTGATCTTTGTTGAGATATCTTCAAGGCTCAAAGTATTTGTTTTCTGTGTAAATGTGTCATTCTTGTCTGTCGTGAAAATGTTTCTCTAAAACCTACGTCACATCAGACCGCACCTCACGATCTCCAAATAATCTATATTATATTTACAATATTTACAGATGAGGAAACACCCGTTTCCCTTAAAAATCGAAATAGGGTGCTCAAAACCCATTCCCGTGCCCAAATACTTTAAGCCCGGTGTCATGCCTACTAGGGGCCAAAGCGTAACACTCGCTCAACCAAGTACATCACACTGAGGGCACGGTGGGGTATTTCCCAGTGACTCGAGCGAGATACTCTTGACAACGATAAGCTTCTCGGACGATCCGGCCTATCGACGCTGCCAATATTCCTTATTACCCGTGCAGCATCACAGGGCCGGGTCTTAAATTCTTACTATTCGTACTATTATTTTTAATTTTTTATTAACTATATTTTGTATTGTGTTTTATGTCAATTTATAAACTTTATTGTTATTCTTAGGGGACTCTAGTCCCAGAATGAAAATTTCTCTCTCTCTCTCTCTCTCTCACACACACACACTCTCTCTCTCTCTTTCACACACACACACACTCTCTCTCTCTCTCTCTCTCTCTCTCTCTCTCTCTCTCTCTCTTTCGGATGTAGTGATCGGCAAGCAGTTCATGGTAAAATTGGATCAGGGATATGGTCCCAGGCAAGGTATTTTAAGTACCATTCTCTCAGGGTCTAACATTCTCATGTTTTATTATATTTCTATACACTTCTAGACAAAAAAAGCAACTTAGATACTTTTGTAAGCCCACCCATAGAACTATATCCCTGATCCACTTCTAGAGTTAGAAAGTATATATATACCTGCTCATTTCGTCTTGCATCTTTTTAAATTTGTCTTCGGCAAGCCCGGACATTTCGGCGTCGTTGGACGATCCCTCGTTTTAGAAGAAAACAACGGAATTTAAAAAATCCGTACGACTCGAAATTCTTTGTATAATGGATTCTCCCAAGGGTTACAGTTTTGTTGTGGTTTATAACTATAACCAGTAAAAAGGTTATACCGACATTGCATTTTTTCACACTTATGAAATTTTCTCGTTTAATGTCGTTCCGGTTATTCAATTTAAAGCAAAAAATCCCTTTTAATTGTAAATTTTAAATTAAACGAATCGTAAATTCGAGGTTGGAGGAGATAAAAGAGTCGAAAGACTTTTTCCCCGCGTTCAAGCACGAGTCGGCATCCCGCCGCCTGTTGGCAGCCCTGATTCTACTTACTCTACTATGTTTGAGTCGGGAGCTCGGTTTCTCTGTCTCGATTCTAATGCATTTTTATGATTTCATCCTTGGTTTTCCGTCGGAGAGTTTCGATGTAAAAGCCGGTTTTTCGACCAGGGTTGAGCTTAATTCGCCTTAAAAGTACGAAGGCCGGCTTTTGATTTTCGATCCCCGAGCTTAGGCGTTCGACGAATTCCCTTTGTCATGGATATGACAAGTGCTGAAGGTAAGCTCTTTTATTATTTACTAATCAATTGTTTAATCGACTTTCTTCAATAATAAATACTCTTCTCATTAGCGTTTTCTTCTTTTTTTATAGATGCTTCAAGAACGCTTCCCTCGCGATTTTTGTCGTTGTAAATCTTCCTTTGAAAAAAAAAGCGTTTTTTCTTCCTCATTAATCTTATTTCAATAAAGCATATACCCAAGCTTTTACATTTGTTTTTTGTAGTTTTTAAAAGGCTTTTGTTTATTTCTTTTATCTCTAATATTTGACGAACATATTTAGTTGTACGTATAATCAATTTTCTCTGCAGAAGATGAAAACTCTGTAGGGTAATATTTAAATTATACCTGAATTTCCATACCCTGCAGACACTCAGCACTTAAAGACTGGAGCGGCTATCAAAATAGTTCAGTTACCAAGTTCATCAAAAGCCCGAGAAATATCGTCTCCCGTAAGCCGAATTTCTCGAACATTCCTCGCTACCGTTTTTTTTTCTTTTTCTTTGTTTTAATCCCCTAATAATTAATGGATACATCCCTTTAATTTATTGATGATACAAGCACTTTTTTTCAAAATTAAAATCGACTTTCGGGATTCAGCCACGACTACATCTTTCTTAAGAACACATTCCATTTTTATGGTATTCGTGCAAAAAAGAATGTTGGAGTAGCTTCATGTTTCATCAGTCCCATAATTCTACTGTTCTATTGTTTGGTGGTCAGCAGTATTTTATGGGAAAGGTCTATTTCAAGTAGTATTGTCTCAGGGTCTAGCATTTTCAGGTTTTATTACATTTATATACACTTCTAGAAAAAAAAACCAATAACCTGAATTACTTTTGAAAGCCTACACAAAATGCATAAATATTTTACATTTGAGCTCGAAGAAATAGATTCATGTTTCATCTGTTCAACAGCTCCTATTGTCCAACATGGTGGTCAATCAGTATTTTGCAGACAAGGTCTGTTTAGAGTACCACTTCCCATGGCCTAGCAGTCTAAGGTTTTATCATATTTCTATACACTTCTAGGAAATAAATGCAACCAGGATACTTTTGTAAGCTTACCCAATAGGCATGAGCATTTAACATTTGAACTCCCGGAAACACTACAGCAGATCCATGTTTCATCTGTTCCATATCCTATTGTTAAACATGGTGGTCAGCCTGTATTTTGTAGGCAAGATGAATTTCAAGTTGCATTTCCCATGGTCTAGCACTCCAATTTCTATACACTTTAAGAAAAAATAAATGAGTAAATAACATGAATACTTATGTAAGCTTATTCCAAAAGTGTGTTCTCCACTCTTTCTCAAAAGTTTGTTCCGCACAACATCAAGTTCTACAAAATTTGTAACCAAAAGTGTGTTTGTAAGCTTATTCATGAGCATTTGAACTCCCAGAAACATTGCAGCAGGTTCATGTTCCGTCTGTTCCACAACTCTCTTCTTAAACATGTTGGTCAATCAGTACCTTATATGCAAAGTCACATTGTCGAGCAGTCTAAGGTTTTATCAAATTTCTATACATTAATAGAAGAAAAAACTAGCATGAATACTTTTGTAACAACCCGAAATGTTACAACAGATAAATGTTTCATCTATTCCATATCTTATTGTTAAACATGGTGGTCAGTTAGAATTTTATAGGCTAGGTCTATTTCAAGTTCCATTTCCCATGGTCTACCAGTCTAAAGTTGTATCATATTAATATACATAAATAAAAACTATCATGAATACTTTTGTAACAACCAGAAACATTATAGCAGAATCATGTTTCATAATATATTATATTCCATATCCTATTGTTAAACATGGTGGTCAGTTAGTATTTTGTAGGCTAGGTCTATTTCAAGTACTATTGCCTCACGGTCTAACATTCTCAGGGTTTATTATCTTTCTATTTAAAACCAGGATACTTTTCTAAGCCCACTCAAGATGCATGAGCATTTAACATTTGAACTCCTTGAAATATCGCAGCAGATTCATGTTGCATCTGTTCCACAGCCTACTGTTAGACATGGTGGTCAGTCAGTATTTTATAAGCAAGGTCTGTTTAGTACCATGTCTCATGGTCTAGTCTACTCTAGTGTTATTATATTTATATATGCTTAAAAAGAAATAATAGTCTGGGCGCTTTTTTCCCCCACCACAGAAACATTACAACCGTTTCATGCTTCGGTTTTACAACTCTACTGTTTAACAATGTGGCAACACAGTTTATGGATCCATTATGTCAATATATAATTTAACTTCACATGGTCTAGTTTTCTCGAGTTTTATTACATTTCTATACACTTCTAAAAAGATAGCTTATTATGTATGGATCTCATTCCCTCCACCAATCCTTATCTTTTATCTCTCTGTTTACTATTAACAATTTTCTGTCCCACCATCAATAACCTTGGGATTGTACTTGATCAGACCTTATGTTGGAAATTTCATATTTCTCAGATCTCCTGCTTCTGCTTTTCCACCTTCTCAGTTCTGTCGTGTAAGCCACTTTCTTCCTATTAGTACCCGTGAACTCTTAATTTCATTTCTTATTCTCCCACACTTTGATTATGGATGTGTGGTGTACAGAAGGCTTACTGGGGAGCTGGTTGAAGACTTTATAAATTGTTTTGTACACTTTATTTCAGCACTCCAAAAGGAGTCCTATGTGGCTGATATGTACTTTAGCTTGAAGGGGTTACACCCTTCCTACCAAAGACTCCTTTGCTCTTTCCTCTACCCAACGCTATCTTCCCACTTATATATATGATCTAACCTTTAGGTATTTGGTACACTACCATCACTTCCAGCTTTTCTGATCTCTATCCCAACACAGAACCACTACATTCAATTGTTCTTTCCTCATCCGTTCATCGACCCTCTGGAATTTCCTTCCCAATTATTAATTGACTATTTTATTGGGAATTGTTCCAGGGTCGTTTTCTGTAGTGTCTGATTCTTCAATTTGATTAGCCTTCAATTTCATTTTAGAAAATCTGCATTTAATTAATATTGATGTTAACATATGTGTCTTGATTCGGCAAAATCAGATTATGCTTAATGAATAAAATAGTTCATTTTAGGGTGCATCATCAATGAACGCTTTAATAAACTAATTACCCTAATGTAGTTTGAAATAAATTTCTCCAGAGTGAAACAACTCTTGGGGATTGGATCCAACCTACTTTATTCATAAGCACATCAATCTACCTGAATCTTTAAACATTTTTTTCAATGCTGGGAACTTCACAACTTCATTTTCATTTTTTTTCTTAAATAGCTAAACAGTTTTAATGTTTTATTGTCAAGGTGCGATTCAGTACTCAAAACAACTCAGGTTTTGATTCCTAGTTGTATTTGACAATTTCGTGAATTGAAGGACCTAAGTACTTAATTAGCATATTTTCATTTTATTGACTATCTTTGCTAATATGAGGTGTCAGATCTTTTGGCTCCATCATTGGTACGTCTGTGAACGACAGGTATAGAGAAAAGCTGAAACACCGCTGACAGACCAAAACATGGAAGATCTTTATAATCTTTAATCTTTGTCTAGAGATATATATAAATATTGAACAACATATTATTCATTTATGATGTAAAGATGATTGACCAGCTGTTATACTAAATGCAAAGTTTTTTAAATAAATAAATGGCACTTTTTACAAACTATTATCATGTTTTGATTTTGTCTGTGATAGTAGTTTGTAAAAGGTGCCATTTATTTATTAAAAAATATTGTATTTTAAGAAATAACAAGAAAGAAAAAATATTTTTACATGTTGATAAGAGAAAACAATTTTAAATAACTGACAGAGAATCTAGGCCTGAGGAAGGTGAAATAAAACACCGAAAGCTTGGTGTAGTCAATCCTTTTTCATTGTAAAACAGGGAAGATGTTTGAAGAACCAAAATTTTTGGAAACAGCCATTACAATGTCCATCACCCTTAGACCTAAAGAAGAAATCTCAAAACTTAATTATAGTTTCAGATTACAGAAGAAAATCCAATTTTTTATGTTGAATACAGCTCGTGATTTGGAACCAAAATGGCCCTTTCATAAACGCATTCAATCTGCATAAACCTTTTAATTTTTTTAACCATTAAAGACAAACAATTTTAATTTAATGTTTTATTAAAAAGATATACTTAGAGTTAATACTATCCTCTTATTTACCAAGAATTGGGTATGATGACCTCCCCAGCTGTCCAAATATTTTTTTTATTCTCTTTCCATTTTGGGAGATAAATTTTCAACTCAATCGTTTCTTTTCTTCAATACTTTTATCCTCTTTGCCTTTTTATAATATTTACTTTGGCAAAATTTAGGTATTTCATGAATCACAACCTGGTTGATGTACATCATCAACACCAAACTTTTAAGTAATTTATTACTTGAACATTAATATAACATATACATAAATACAATATACATTATAAAACATAAATAATTAATGGTTATTTTTATGATTATATTATGATGTTATTTTTATAAAATAACAATAACAAATATGATGAGTCACAGTGGTTCAGTTCGAGCAGGGTCCCGTTCCAATGACAGTGGTTTTGAATCCCATGCAAGAAAATTATTGTCATGTTTCTGTAGACAAGGATTCTTAAGTGAAAATTGTTGGGTTTTTCAAAATTTGTAAGTTCAAAATATCCTGGAAGGAATATTTTAGAGACTGTCATTTCCCAACTTTGCACAAGTTGTTCAGAAATTATTATTCAACTTTTTGATATTTTTATTTGTTATTTATGAGTACCAAGTAATAATGAGTACCATTTTTAAAATTATTAAATTCTAGAAAATCCCAGCTAATTTTTAATTCCCTTCTACATCACCCATTTCAACTAGTTAATTGCATTTCTGAATTGAAATTAAAATTACAAAATGTAAATTGGTATTACGAAAATCTCATTTAAACATTACTGTAATTTTAATTTTAAATATTTGGTCTCTACCTCTAATGTAACATTGCAATAATTCGTTGATTCAAACGTTATTAATTTAAAATGTTTACTTTATGTATTGTTTTGGAGACGCCACTAGACAGGACCTGTAAAAAGTAATTATACCAAACTATTTATTGCAAATTTCTCTTGCAGAATAATTAACTTATATGTACTTATTAGCATGTGGTTTAATATTGAAAAATTTACTTCTGACTTGTTTAAAATCATAATTAATAACATAATTCATGCTATCTCCTTTGAATGTAAAACTTTTTTTTTTCTTTTTTTTTTTTTTTTATTGCATTCCATTCATAATTTCGTACCACACTCAGGAAAGTAAAGTATGAATATTCATAATGAACATTGTAAATATCAGAAAAACAATCCCACTTTTTGGGTAGCTATCTTTCAAAATTGTCATATTATTACAATATTTTCTATGTAGAAGTCTTTAGGTTAATTTACAATGCTTATTTCTAATTAATTTTATCCCAAATATTTGTAAGTAATTTAATGTCATGCTTAATTAGAGAAACCCTTTTTATCTTATTTTATTTTATCCTTCTGGATAATTTTGATAATTGATTTGTGCTTATGTTTCTAAAGTTGGCTTCAGTTTTCCCTAACTTTCTTTTTTTGTTTCAAAATTTCAGTTTAAACTTATTTAATCGTTTTGTCGTCTCGGTCCTCAAATTTAGTGGTAATGCAAAAATTGGAACAAGATTGAAAATTACATTAGCTAAAACATTAAATAATAAAATGTTTTTTATTTATTTTAATATGAGAAAATGGTACTCGGTGGCCGCAATGGGTTAATGCATTGACACAACACTATCATTTTAAGGATGGATCAGTTACAAATCGACTTTTTTTTTTTTTTTTTTTTTTTTCCAAAGCCCACCGGGTTTATATAACCTTGTAGTTAGTAAAAAAGTGCTTAACTGTTCTGTTCTAAAAGAACAGTGCCCACATTCAATAAATATACTAGTGTATTTGTTTACTTCAAAAATTTTAAATGATCCCAGATTCAAAATTTCAAACAAAATAAGCCTTTTTATTTACAAGATTAAGTTCATATTTATGTAAAGGTTTTATTCTTTTTGGCATGAGCTGTACTTGTTATATTCATTTTAAATTTGAGGATATCAACAGTGAGGATTTATTTATTTTAAGTGGAACAAAGGTGAAGAATTGTTCATACCACTTTGAATGATCATATTTCTGCTGAGTTAACTTCTACATGCATGAAACTAAAGTTGATTAAAAACAACAATTTTCAAATGTTCTTGCGATTCATTTTACTTACAATCTGTAAGTTGAAATTTTTAAAAAATTCATTTTTTCATTTTATTTTTTAATAAATTAATCCCTTTCAGTTCCTTATGTGTGTCTTTTATGACTTGAAGAATAATTAGGGATTGAATAATTACTTCTGATTAGTTTTGTATGATTGTATGGTCCGTAAGGTAATAAAAACGTTTTGAGACCTTAAATATAACAAGAGTATACCATTAAAAATTAATAAACACAAATCAAGCTTCGCTTTCATGATTGCTCAAAAAAAGGTGTTCAGTACAATTATTGCTATGATGCCAAATTGTTTCTTCCGATCATTATTAACTTTTGTGTTTATGTACTTTACTGATTTTCAAATGTATATAACTTAGTTATCTGCATCAACATTAACTGGTTTTACTATAAAAGTAAAAAATCTTTTATTTAAAAGCTAATTGGATGTTATAATTAAATATAAATATCTAATTAACATTTATTTGATTAGGTATATTTTATTATTGTATTATCACTGAATATCCGGAGTATATGATAAAGATAGGGACATAATCAGTCATCAACCAAATTTCTATAATATATAACTATTCCTAGATCTATATAGATATATTGACATCTATTTGTTTAATAGATTTATTTACTATTTATTCAACTATTTATTAAGTAACGCCATCTAACTAGGTCAGGAACACATCCGAGGCATGGCTGATAGGCATCCCCTAAAGTTAAAAAAAAAAACTATTCCTCTTTTATTTCGATGTTTGCAAATATAATTAATAAAATACTCTATAATAATTTATAGGCTTGTGTTGGTTTCAAAGCAGAAAGTTACACATTAAAAAAATAATTTCTTTATCTTTAGATATGTAATCTCCCTCATCTTGTACAAATTTTAGTTTCATGAAGGCACTTTTTTAAAAATATTCTTCTTCAACATTATCCAAGTAACATTGATATAAATTTTTACCTTTTTAGCTAATTATCTAAAAAAAACGTTGGACTGGTTAATTGTTATTTCATGCACATTAATTATACATTATTATTTGATATTAAATTTTATTAACCCATATCCAATTTACATAACAACTATCGTCATCACATTTCATTGTCATTGAATTGCTTAAAAATGCAGTTATTATTTAAATAAAAAAATTTAAGCATGTGTTGCTTGTAGGGCAAACACGTAGCCTGAGGCTTTCCCAATTAAATAATCAATATTCAACCCCTTTCATATCAATGTTTTAAGCGATAAGATTGCAAGGGAATAAAGTAAGCTTAAAAATCAATATAACATGAATTTTGTATAATAGACAATGTATAAACTATTATGTTAGGGTATTTCATATATGTTACAAATTCCTGAATTGCATTTCAGAATGGAATGTTTGTCTATATACAAACATTTAATATAATTAACAGTTTAGTGCGCTTGTTTAACTACAAATTAAGGAGGAAAAATAAAATAAAATCCCTATGAAATGTATAATTGTTATGTAAATAATAATTTTATTTATTTAATTTTTTTTAAAGAACTTGGCCTGGTCTGGATGGGGGATATGCTCCTCCATAATGACCCAGGTGGTCTTATGATCAATTCTGCAATAGACCCTCATCGAGCAACATTTTTTACGGAGGCGCAACAGACGCTCGATGAAATGAGACAGTCAGCTCCAATGGTGGTTATCCTGTATTTTGTAAAATTAAGGCAGTCTTTTAAAATGAAACTGTTATTAGTATGTCCAAGATATGAACAACTTTATGATGCTAGACGACATAGAGGATCCCTACTTTGAAGATGACAGCGACAAGATCGAATGTGAAAGTCAAGTGTTGCAGTCTTCCATGGAAGAAGACACTAGACTTCCTACACCAATTGAAGTCCCATGCAGTAGGAAGATCAGGCCCGTTAAACATCCAGGGCTGAAGTTGCAGACACCAATCGCATACCAAAGAGATACAGATCCAAATGTCATACCTATAAAAAAGGATGGAATGGGTTAGAAATAATCATATTTTACCTTTGCGACTTGTATTTAATGTTTTGTTATTATTTTAGCGGTTTGTGAAAAATGTGGCGCAATAGGGGTTAAACATGCTTTTTATACGAAAGAGAGAAGGTTTTGCAGTTTAGCCTGTGCAAGGGGTTCGGCAGAAGGACCACCTCAACCGGCACCGCAAGAAGAAGATGATGATGTCTCAAGCCATGTAATACTTTTTGCTAACAATTAAAATGTCCAACAAAAAAAAAATCTGATTCATTTTTGTTATGCAGACTGAGAAGATGGCAGTTGATACGGAAGTCAGAATTAAAATACATGCAAATTTGCCTCCAGTTCCAGCTCCTCTTCCTGTGCCCGAGGACGATCCTCTATTCCCACCTGATAAAAAGACACTTCCTCACCTTGTAGGAACTTACGAGTGGATTGAACTGCTAGCTGATCCTCATTTCTCGGCCACATCCGTTTCTTCATTCACCCACGTAAGTTAAGCGGCATATTTGTCTCTTTATTCGTGAATAATTCATAATAAATCTTGGTACGCAGGCACCAATGTCGAATAATTGGGATAATATCACAGTCGGTATGAAGGTCGAGGTTGAAAATACAGACTGTGAGAGCTATTCTGATGTCATACCTGACTCTTTTTGGGTAGCGACGGTACTCAAAATCGCTGGTAAGTTAATTGTTATTATGTGATCTTTCTTCTCTGTTAATAACATGTCTGATATTATGGAATAACAATTTATTTGGAGAGAATGTTAAGCCAGTTGTAATATAAATTGTTAAAGTGTTTATGTGTAAATCCAAGTAATCAATAAATCTTCCTTCTCAAAATCAGTTCAATCTTTCTTCCTTCCTATACATTTTGGTTTTATTTGATCAAAATTAATTGGTTGAGTGTAGTAAACATGAAACAAAAAATATTATTGAAGCATTTAAAGAATATTATATCTTAGTTTTATTAGATTTATCTGGATTCCCCATGAAAATGAATTAATATAAGTAATCATGTTATCATCATATTCGTTCTGGTAATAAAAATCAAAACATTTTTTAGGTTATAAAGCATTATTGAGGTATGAAGGCTTTGGTCATAATGGGAGTAAAGATTTCTGGATTAATCTGTGCTCCTCTGTCGTTCACCCTGTCGGATGGTGTGCCAATAGAGGAAAACCCTTGATCCCTCCTAGAAGTAAGTGTTGCGTTTATATTATTGTGTATTATTTATTTATTTTTTATTCTTTTTATTTTAGCAATCGAAGATAAGTACAAAGACTGGAAACATTTCCTTGTGAAGAGACTGACAGGGGCACGGACATTACCTTCCAATTTCTACACAAAAGTTCACGAAAGTATGAAATCTCGGTTTAGATGCGATTTAAATTTGGAAGTAGTCGATAAAAATAGGATATCACAAGTGAAAGTAGCAACAATCAAACATATTGTCGGAAAACGGCTACATGTCCGATATTATGACGCTGACTCCTCTGATAATGGTGCGTTTAAATGAATTTGCCTTTTAGAGGTTTTTCTTTTGACATTTTTTTTTCAAAGGCTTCTGGGCTCATGAAGACTCTCCTCTAATACATCCTGTTGGTTGGGCCAAAAGAGTCGGCCAGACCTTAGCTGCGCCTCCTCATTACGTCGATCGTTGCCTGAAAGGCTTGAGGGACAAGGACGATGCCACAGAGGATCTATTCCCACTCTCCAACTCTCTACCGTACCACACTGGCTTCTGCCGGGGCATGAAGTTAGAAGCTGTCGACCCTTTGAATCTATCTACCATATGCGTATCAACTATAATGAAAGTAATATTATTTACTTAATCGAAAAATAATTAATTTTAATATAATGTATATTTTTTGTGGATTTAAGTAACTCAACAGTAGTTATACCGGATGCCCTAAGTCATAAGACATTCATCTGGCAATATTGAACACTTTATTACTTGAAACATGAGCTTTATTTGAATTGAAATAATTTATAGGAAATAAAACCTTAAAATTTTGTTTGTAAAAAAATAATTAAATCAATTAAAACAATAGCCAGAATAGCTGGAACACAATTTCAGCTAAGTTTTACAGTCGCTTTAAAGTGACTTCATATTCGCAAGAATTTTAGGTTATAATTTCTTTAAACTACCACTTTTTGAACATTTAAAAATAGTATTATTTCAGAAGCATTATATTTTAAAATATGGTTAGATTTTTATCTATGATTTTATGTGATTTCCTTTATATTTTTGTCACGTATATTACATTTCTACAATCAGATTTGTATTCTGTGGCCAAAATTAATTTTGCTCATTGGCTGTTTACAATTAGGTCTTAAACGAAGGTTACCTATTAATTCGAATCGACTCGTACGATGAAAACATTAATTCTCCCGGATCAGACTGGTTTTGTTACCACTCCTCATCAGCCTGCATACTTCCACCCGGCTTCTGTTTTCACAATGACATCACACTAACACCCCCGAAAGGCTATGAGGGCAAGTCATTCAGTTGGACTGAATATTTGAAGGAGACGGACAGTCGTGCAGCACCTGCCGAATTATTCGATATTGTAAGTTTTGATTTATTAAGTTTATATTAGTAGTTAATTATTTAACATTTTATTGTTAAATTTTTAAGGACCCTCCAGAGCATGGTTTCACCATTGGGCAGAGACTAGAATGTGCCGATTTAATGGATCCAAGACTCGTCTGCGTTGCAACGGTTGCACGACTGGTCGGCCGTCTCATCAAGGTAATGACTAATTATTTCTGTACTTTGTTCAACATAGAACAATAAGGGAACTATGAGTTTTGCCTATTTTTGTCGTTTTCCACGGTTATTGATATTTTATTTATACTATATATTCTATTTGCATGGACTAGGCTGAATAAACAGTTTATAACAAAAGAAACTATTAAAAAATGTATAAAAATAAAAAGAACAAAAAGAGTCAATAACGCAACACAAGCCACTGATGTCCGATTTTTGGTAAGATTGTATTACCCTCGTACAAATCTATCAGACACTACACAACGCTACCCTACTATACGTGATGCAACCAAGGTCCCCATCACAACCAGACACTCATATTTTTTGTTTATTTCAAACTATAAGTACTTTTGTAATTAATGTAAATTGTAATGTAAAATAATTGCAAATTAATTTTTCATAGTTTCTTCTTGCTGTGTGTCACATGTAATTATTACATATTGCAGGTTCATTTTGATGGGTGGGAGGATGAATACGACCAGTGGTTGGATGTACAATCTCCTGATATGTATCCAGTCGGCTGGTGCGAACTCGTCTCTCACAAATTGGAAGAACCACATTCTCCTCCAAAATTAAGTCCACAATCAATGAGTAAGTTTTTTTTTTAAATTTTCATAATTCTATTTATTAGGAAACCTTTCATAGTGATATTTGGAATTCTCCTTCACTTTGATTTTTTTTCTTTTACCATTTTTTTCATTAATTAACAAAACAGTAAGATAAGTTCTCTTGGGATAAATCAGCTGGAAGTTTGGTAAAAAAACAAGAGTGAACTCACATTTTCTTATTTGAAGAAGCAAAAGGTGAACGGACGGCAAAGAAAAGGAGAGGTAGGAGGCCAATGCAAAGGAAAATACCAGGTTTGAACGGAAAGCCTGAAAAAGATGAAAAGGAAACTGCTGAGCCCGATGATGAAATAAATAAACCAATAAATATTCTTCCGTCTGCCTCAGCCACCCCCTTGAATACTCCACCTCTCAACAGCCAGCCCACTAAAAGTGGTGAGTCGGCTTTTTAAAGTTTTACCTTTAAGCATGGCTACTTTACACTAATCACAACCAAACTGAAAAGTAAGGCGGAAACAGTGTACTTTTAAAAATAATTTTTAAACAAGGTAGTGAGCTTATTGTTTTTTTAAACACGGTTGTCTACTGCTTTTTATCTTGCTTGAGAACTTTACTTTCTTCACTGTTTTATTTGGAATTCATTTCTTTACATTTTCTTTCTTTCTGCCTATTTCATAGATTAGTTTTTAATTTTAAAAAATTATAATCAATTTTACAAGGGATGGTTGCGGTCTTTCAGAAATGTTAAAGCTATTTTAAAGTCATAACTTAAAAAAATAATAATAATAATTGTGTTTTGGATTGGTTATGCTCAAATCCATACATGCAAACATGTGCAGAGTTGAGCCTATTGCTTCTCGCAGTCCACCGACAATCCCAGTTTTTACAATTTACAATAAATTGCCGGCAGGCCTCGAGAATCAACTTACCCCGGGTGTTGGTGCTATCAACAACTAGATCAATTCAGGATCATCCAACGTAGTTCCAAACACATTCATTCATAAATACTTACAAATGGGATTTTTTTTTTCCAAAAACACCGACTCTCTGAGGGTTGTTATGACCACTGGTGTTGCAAACTCGCATAAAAAATAATAATATAAAAAATTAAGTCCTCATTTTCATACTATTTAGTTTAACAATTAAAATATTGATAGCAATATAAATGAAAGCAAACTAAATTACTCACCATTTTCAGTTTATCAGTATAATTATGTTACAATTCTAATTAAAAATAGTTTTCACATTTCTGAAAATGTCATTAACGAAAAAAATTCCCATTGTTCTTTGGAGTGCTACCATAACTTAAACCAACTGGCTACTTAATTGTATAAATTTTAATTTAATTGTAATCATTTTCAAGACAAGGATGAAGGACCTCCTAGGAAAAAACGAGGAAGGCCACCTGTCAAAAAGAAGCCGCAAGGTATCAACGGGGAAACGGGAAAAATGGAAAAGATGGACATTAGCCTGTCAGACATGGTGAAAGACGAGGAACGACTTTTATCCCAGATCAAGGAAACTGTGACAGCCTCGGTACCCACCAACCTCACGGGGAGCCAGCTAGCCAAGCCTTGTGGTAAATAATTTTAAAAAGATTAATTTTCAAAATCGTATGATTAATTGTTAAGCCTCTGCAGGAGAAATTAAAGACGAAAGTCCGGAAAGCATGTCAGTGGAAACTGGAGAAGACCCAGGCCACATGCAAGCCCTCCCTGAAGAACTGAACCTTAAATCTAATCAATTATTGCCTTCGAAGGTATTTATTATTTTCACTTGAATTGTAAATTACAAAAAAATACATACGTTAGCTATGTTTATATTTTGATATTGTATTGCTCACTTAAGGAGGATGAAATAGAAGCGGAGGATACAGTAAGTTATTTTGTAAAAGTTGATAACTGTAAATTTGCTTTCCTTTCAGTTAATTGTATTTTTTTCACTAGAGTTTCTTAGTTTAAAATTTAAATTTAAATTTTAGAAGGAGAACACATCAAAATTAATTCCAAGGCTGATAGATGCGACGGATATAGTGGAACTCTCTAAAATCGACCCAACCGAGTGGGATGAAAATGATGTCGGACAGTTCCTCTCAATAAACAATTGTGGCCCTTATCGAGAAAGTTTTACTTGCAAGGTAATTTATTGTTAATTTGGTTTATAATTGTAGTGAGTCCTGCTTGTCTGAACTAATTGAGATCCTGTTAAATAGAAAAGCAGGTTATTAAATGTACTCTGCTTATTAGCCAATGCCAGACAATAATGTTATGCGAATTCATTTTGGGGGGAAGGGTAGCGTGAAAAAAAGGCCAGAGGCAACGGCGAGAATTGAACCCATGACCGCAGGGTCTACGAGCCGAGAGTCTCTCATGCTAACCTACCGGCTACCGCGGCCCCCTAAAATTAATATGTAGACACACTTTATCAGATGATGCACAAACATGCATGTTGTAGTTGTGATTAAAACTGGCGAGGAGCCAAAATGCGTCTTACAAACCAAAATAATCAGAAACCAACGAACTGCAGGTAGTAGATTTTGAAGTGTTCCCGGTCAAAATAACACCATTAATGCCATCAAAATTTAACCGGAAAAAGCAAAACGTTTATTTAGTCAACTAAAAGGTTTCCATTTTGCCGATCGAAATAAGTTCAAATAAGGCGGCTTTTTGATTAGCGATGATGTGTAATTTGGTCGTTATTGATCATTTTGGTCTGCCTACCATCGCCGGGTTGCCTTGTCAGATGCGTTTCAACATTTTGCCATCTTCAATGTGTCATAAAGTTAACCCTGACACACCGTGACCTTATAAAGAGATTTGACTTTGACTTCACAGACACACTAAATATGGCGAAATAGTGAAACACGTCTGACAATCCAACCCCAATAGATCTTTTATATGAAATAATTAATTTTTTTTTTCCCTCTAGAAAATTGATGGCAAAGTTCTGCTGACACTAACAAAGGACCAGATAATAGATCTCACCGGAAAGAAGGTCGGACCGTCGCTTAAAATCTACGATTTGATACAGCAGCTGAAACTCAAAGTCAACCCGGCGCAGGAGAGAATCAGAGTCAAAAAGTTCTTTTAATATTCCAGCCTTAATTGTGACATTGCATACGCTTTAAACTCAAGTGGAAAACAAATTGATCAGAAAGCAAATCGAGTGGATTTTTAATCTGGTGGTTTGGTATTTTTTACGATTGGGTTTTGTTTGTTTTATTTTCTTTCTACAAAACGCAAACAATTTTTTTTCTCTTTTAAGTGTAATTAATGATTTCTGGTGACATATTTTTTTTACATTGTAAATAGTAGTAGTTTTCGGATTAATGTGCCTGAAAAGCAATATACATATTATTGTATATTTTTTAGATTTTAAAGCTCATCAATTTTGGTTCTTAATTGACAATTAAATATTAATCAAATTGTATTAGCCATGTAGTTAAAAATTCAAAACCCATTTTCCTTAATCAAATGAAAATATGTTTTTAAATTACTATAACTGATTTTTTCTTTTTTTTAGTGTATAAAATGAGTATATTAGGCTTAGATGAACCAATTTATATACGAACATGTCAGATTCATTAAATATTTCTTCAAACGTTCTAAAGTCATTGATAAAATGAAATATTTTTGTATAGATTATCTAACAGTTTTTCTCTGTTTTGCATTTTATCTATTAATTAATAATTATTTTTTAGAGCACTATATTTTAGAATAGGATGGACATTGTGAACAAAAAACAACAAACAAACTAACTTAAAAGAAAATAATTGAAATGAAAAGCCTTGGCTCTACCTCATAAATTTAATAACGTCGGAGCAATAAACCACCACTTTGCATAAGAAGCAATATTGTCAATGGTCTTACTAGAGTATAAATTATATTGGAAAGTATTCATCTTTGTTTTTCTTCAATCGCATTACGGTAGTGTTACAAAATACAATTACATCCCAGGTTATTTTATGCTTGTGAGTTTTTAAATTTTGTAAATAACTGACTTTTTAGTTGAGAAGTTTTGTTGTACATTCTAAAACAAACAACAAAATATGTTTGTTCTTTCGTTTCAATTAAATGAAAGGTTTTGAGGACAAACTAATTTTACTAAAATAATTTTTAAAAGTACTTTTGGTCTGACATAACATGAATTATAGAAACTAGTACCTTTTATAAGAGCTTTACCTAAACTTTTTTAACAATTATTGTATTTATTTTTTCTTAAAAAAATTGCTGTTCAATAATTTTTTGATGCCAGGAAACTATTTGTTGAGAAATCGTTGCAAGAGAGAATAACAGTTGTCTGTCAAAAATATCAGCCTGTCAATATAAAAAATAATTTTTGGGTTGTCTTAGCACTGAGTCTGCCTCATATGTTAGTGTCTTCCCTCCACTTTTCCTGACCAAATAAAAAAAATAGCAACCAAATAACTGGAGGGATAGCTGAATGATATCGTGCCTTAGGATGGACTGGAAATTAGTAGACTGAGGAAAATGATTCTTCCAAAATGCTAAACCTATTTAATTGATTTTAAACTAAAAGACCAAAAGTACGAATAAAACAGTCCTCATGCCTTGTCTTTTTGTAGGTTTTGTTCATAATCTAGGGAAGGCAAGAAAGAGGTTTGCTCTATTGTAAAATGTATTATAAAGAAAACTAATAAATATCGTTATGAAATGACAAAACATTCACAAGTGCATTTTTATTCTTAAATAATAAAAAATTTCTTTTATTTAATCAGCCAGTGAAATAGGCGATTGATTTTTCTTAAGCCTGTTCAGCGCTGATACCATTCAACGTAAGGATTCATAATCAGGTTTTTTATCATATGACATTTTGTATATGATGAAAAATCAATATTTACTTTTAGTTTCAGCTATTTAAACTGCAGACTTCATGGACTGAAAGTGGGGGTGCAGTTTTTCTTCAGTCAAAAACTACTTCTGGCAACTGTTGTTTCTAAAAAAAAAACCCTGGCCACTTTTTTGATTCTGAAAATAAGATAAGTGGACGTCTTCATTATATTTTTAATATAATCTCAAAAAAAGCATTGAAAAATCTCAAAAGACGTTTGACATCAGCGGTCGCTCCATGTGGACAGAAGATCCTCGAAAAAAGTTTTATGATTTTTTATTTTTCAATTATCGAATATCACAATAAAAGGGATGTTATTTCATGACAGAAATTTCTCAGGGAAAATATTGTTTATTGTAGTGTTAACACACTGAAAGCGATGTATCGGGGAGATCTAGTTGTACTACGCATTTGCATCATCCCTGATAAGACAATAATCCATTACTTCAAGCCTGATTTTGTTGCGATGACAACTGATCCAGCTGTACAAAATCATATTGCCTAGAGATCGCCTTACCTCCTTTGGTCTCTGCAGGACATTTGTGTTTAAACTTTGTTAAAATGAGTGAAATTAAATAATTAAGTGGTGGTATTCTAATTTTTATTAATTCATTTCAAGCTCACAATATTTCTTTGAATCTTGCAACGCTAATAGCAGGAAGAGTGGTTCTTTGGACAAACTCATACTAAAAAAAGTGTTGCGAAAACTATGATTTATAGAAAAAGTGATTAGTGTAGTACTCTTCCTAAAAATTGTAATTTTTTAAAATTATTGTAGTTGATTCCACACAGTTGATTTTTTTTTTTTCTTTCCTAATAAAGTTTTCTTTTTCTTTTTTAAATTAGGGTTATTCCAAGAAACAGGGTTTTTTTTTGCTATTTTTCACCCATCAAATCACAAACATCATTAGTACAAGTCAGAGCAATAGTAAAATAATATCATGTCTATAAATGTGTGGTGGTTAGTGACCGTTAATCGATAATTATTCAGAAATCATGAGACCAGACCGCATCTCACGATTTCTGAATAATTATCATTTGTATAGTTTACATTTTTATCTGTTATTTTATGGTTCATGGTGGTTTATAGATAAAAACGTAAACTACGTAAATGATATTATTTTACTATTGCTATAACTTGTAATAATTGTGACTGTACTTCTTGTTACAGTTTTCTGTCGATAGGGGCAAAATAGCTTGAAGCGAGAGGAAAAAAAGAAAAACGTGAAATAACCTAACCTTTTCTTTAATTAAAAGAAAAGGTGTTTTTTGGTATAACTCCAATATTTAAAAAAAAATCTTTTTAGGGAGAGGAAAAAAGGAATAAATATGTATAATTGTAATTGTATGTCAGATAATAATATGTCAGATCTTACCCCAGAACCTCAGGTGTCTGGTTTAGATCTGTCAGTCATTTATGAAAAGTCTGAATATAAATAATTGTTTTAAATGTATTGTTAAATTCTAAATCTTACCCTTGTTTTAGCATTGAAATTTTGGATTGTAATTTTTTTCAAATTTGTTAAATGTATGCGATAAATCTGGCTTAGGTCGGACGTTTAACACATTGACTGCAGATTACAATTTGATGTCATCAAGCTCTCATTTTTTTCAAATCTCTCACAAAATATTTACCTGTTAAATAAGTCAAATAAAATCTCCCCTACAGTGAAAGTGTTAATAGTTAGCAAAATAGTTCTTATTGTATTAAGCTCTGTCCGATATCAATTGAACATTGTTTTATTGTTTTAAACATATTTAATTGTAAATTTAACCCTTGCTTGAAATTGTTAATCAGATCTGGGTGGGGTAGATGTCTAGCCTGCAAAGCCAAAAAAAATAAATAAATAAATAAAAATAATAATAAAAAAAGATCCTGTGGGTGTCTGACTTAGATCTGACTTCTGTTTAGGCAATAATAGTTTTTTTACAGTATAATGATTTTATTTCAACTGTATTTTATTATTTTATGTGTATGGTATAATTGTAAATTTTGCCATGGCTACAAACTATAATTGCATGAATGTCAGATGCAAGTTCAGATGTCAGATGCGCTTTATTTTATTTTATTATTTATTTATGTTTTATTGTACTTATTGTTAAATTGTAAATTGTATCCTGGCTTTAAATTGTTGAAAACAGCTTGTAATTTTGTTCACTTCTTAAATGAATGCATTGAACTTATCAGATCACTCGGAAGGAATGACGTCTGGCATTTATCTGACGGTTGTTTATGCAATAATAGTTTTAATGATTTCAGTTCAACATATTTTATTGTTTTAAGTGTATGATTTAATTGTTAAATCTTATCCTTGCTACAAATTATAATTGCATAAATGTCTCAGATGCAAATTCAGAAATGAGTTTGCTTAGTTATGAAATTTTTGTATGAGAACATGTATAAATGAATATTCTCGAATTGAATTGTACCTTATTTTATTAATATTGTATTTTATTTTTGTTTAATTTTTTAGTGGACATATTGTTAAATTGTAAATTGTACCCTCGCTTTAAATTGTCGAAAGTTTAGCTTGTAAACTTTTTTATGTTGTTTTTCTAAATCTCGTTTTAATTTTTGCTTTTTTCAATTAATTTTAATTGATTATTGTTTTAAAAGAAACCATATTGAATGTTTTATAATGGTTTTTTTTCTTTTTTTAAATCACCAGAGACAGTTATTTTTGTCGGTTTCAGTTGGTACCAATGGGCGTCGTGAGGTAGCGCTGACATGAACGTTGTAAGCTTCTGTCAAAAACGCCGGTTTGACGGTTTAAAAGGTATTTCAAATAAATTTTTCGCCCTTAATAGCTTTTTTAACCGATTTAGGACTATTTTAAAAGATAATTTCGATTAAATAACATAAAACATTAAAATTAGAGGAGTGTGTTAAAAGGCAACAACGTGGTTAAAGTAGTTCCTCGATAGAAGTGGAAAACGAACGATTAAACAAAGAGCAAGGGTTGATTTACAATTGAAAACGTAAAATTAATGAATAAACGAGGTAGAACGTTTGTAAATTGTTAATAAATTTGTAGCAAGGTGGATAATTAAATATGATTGTGGGAGGGCGCGGATGTATACCAGGGTGACGTGCCCGTCGGAGGAGGGGGTTTTCAGCTGTTTCGGTTTCCCGCCAACGACCCGGCCGCCATAACAAAACGCAACGAGGGGTCGTACGTATGTCCTCCTGCTCTGCGGACCTCTGTGTACACTGTTGGAAGTGATATTAGCATTTTTCTACGGTATCCGTGCTATCGGGCACTTTTTGTTTTGTTTATTTTAATTTGCCACTACGGACAGTCGACCGGAACCAGGGCCGTGAGTGCGGGCTTCTATTTATCGAAGACACGTGAAATGGCGTCTCTTGGGAGGGAGGAGAAAATACGAATCGAGGATATCCACCAGTACGAAGAGGACATCTCGAGCTACTGCAGGTAAATGATTTTTTTTTCCTTATTAATTCTTCTATTTTTGAGTTTTTTGCCCTTTATACGTGGAAAAAACGAGCCGGCCCACCCCCGTTTGCCGGCACCCTTTAGGCTCGAACACATGTTTTTGTCCCTAACGGTTTGAAAACAAAAATCATATGGTCTCCCGTTTGAAAACATGGATGGAGCTCTTGATAAACCGCCTGATGACAATTTGGCTGACTTTTTATCCTGCCTCGTCATACAGTTGACCGATGGTGCTGTCCCGTCAAAACGTGCCGTTCAACGCCGGTATGTCAGCTGTTTTATTTTTTTTAAACAATTTTTTTATAAAAAAAAAATTCTATTTTGGAAAATAGGCTGTGGGAACTGGGACCCGCTCAAATGTCAACCGGTCCCCTTAACCCTTACAAAACCCTAGCCCTAGATCCCATAGGGATAAGTACACAGACAGCCAAGAATGCAATAAAAATAAAATAAAACCAACTGGGTATTAAAAATATTACATGTTGACTCAACTCCGATATACTTGCTAGCATTCACACGATAAAAAGAACAATTCTGCTTTTTCAGCAGACCGACTAAAACTAAGGGAATTGTGATCATAGCTGACTTATTTATTTATTTTATTTTTTAAAAATCAACCCCCTCCGGGCTTTCTGTTTGTTCCACTTCGGTTAATTTTTAATTGTTCCTAAATCAGTGTTATTTATTTTTCATTTTATCCAATTTCTTATTTCCTTCCTAACAGAAACAGTAGAAAATATTTCAAATATTTTTTGTTTGTTTACTTCCAATCAAAAAATTAATTTCGACCTAAATGAGCGTTATTTTATTAATTAATTTTTCTTTGTATTCCAATTTTTTATTAACTTGGGTTATAAGCGAATGAGTACCAATAATCAAATCAGATCTATTTTTTAAAAAAAAATGCTAAATTCCGCTCTGATAGACACATAAACGTATATACATAATTGATAAGTCGCAGGTTTCTCAATACGAAAATATAAACAAGAACAGTAGAAAATATTTCAAATACTTTCTGTTTGTTTACTAGTAAAAAAAATCTTCTGAGATCAGTGCTGTTTATTTATATATATATATATTTTTTTATCGTTTCCAATTTTTTACGTTCCTTAAGACTATAAGCGAATGGGTCAATTATGATTAAAACTGACTTAATTTTTTGCAAAAGAATTCAAATCCGTCCTCAGACTCATAAAGGATATCAAAAATTGTCTATTTACAATTTTTCAACACGGAAATATAAACAACAGTAGAAAATATTTCGAAAACTTTCTGTTTGTTTACCACTTTGCTGTGAAATAAAAATTCTTCCTAGATCATTCATCCCTAAATCATATTTTTTTAAACGTTTTCAAATTCTGTGTCGTAATACTATGAGCGAATCATTCCATAATGATCAAATCTTACTTATTTTTAAAAAGACAATTCCAAATACACCCTGATAGTATTTAATGCACACGAGTGGATATCAGTAATTGACTATTTCCAGTTTTATCTATACTAAATATTTCAAATACTTTCTGTTTGTTTACACAGCTTGCTGTCAATTCTTATGTGTCCTTGGACTGTAATGGAATGAGTCGATTATGATCAACTCTGACATATTTTGTTTAAAAGAAAGTAAATTCGTCCCAAGACACATGAACGGATTATCATAAATTGGCTATTTATAGTTTTATCAATACGAAAATATAAACAACAACACAAGAAAATATTTCAAATATTTAAAAAAATCAAATACTAAACCTTTCTTCTTATAGTAGTCTTATTTATTTTTATTTTTATTTTTAACTTTCTGTGTCTTTTAGAAATAAACACATATAACACACTTCCTTGTTTGCAAATGAAAATATTTAGGGCGAAAGGATGAATTTAAAATCAGTAGATGATTTAAGAGAAAATATAGACCGTATTTTTCCTTTATTTANTTTTTTTTTTTTTTTTTTTTTCATAAGCGTTTAACAATACTGTGGTTCACAATCTGTCTCACTCGAAAATTGATTTCACGATTGATACAGTTTAACAGTTTATTCATTTATATTTGTGTAACAAAAATATATAAAATATGTTGGAAATGTTTGATCAGAAAAGTAAATTGAAGAAGGTGCGAAGCGAGGTTCTATTGCATTTGTTTTTAATTTATTGTTTGACTTGTTTAACCCTAATTTTCCGGCTCTTAATAATTTATTAAAAAATTCAGTTATTTTGGAATTGTTTTGTTTGAAATTTGTTTCCAAAATATTGTTACGGCGCTTCTACTTAAGGAAGTTTAGACTGCCTCCATTGTAATTTTTATTTTTATTTTTTAAATTCTAATAAAGTTTAAATTAACCGTCAATTTCGGGATTTTTTGTTTGCTTGCAAATGGTGGAGGGAGGGTCTTTATTTATTTTATGTGTTAGGCAGAAATTTTTCTCCCTTTATTGTGTCGTGTACTGTCTTCGGCTGTTCATTTCAAACTTACAGGTACGATTCTATTTTTAATGATTCAACAGCTTAACCCTAATATGCAAATTATGAAATCTTTTGACTTTTATTAATTAAAAAAATTACTTCGTTTTGGAAGTTTCATTATCACAGTTTTTAAATGCCCTTCACACTGCTTACCCCCTCTGTAAGCAAGGAAAATAAGGACGTTTCTACTATTCTCATTGTAATTAAATTTGTTTTAAAGTTTTTTTTTTTTATTATGTTGATCCATGTTAATGTTTTTTTTGTGTATTTCTTGTGCTTGGTAGACATTTCGCCCCCTTTAAATAGTTTAATACTACTGTCTACACCACAAATAGATTTATTTTTTATGTACATTGTACGATTCCATTTGTTTATGAATTATTCAACAGTTTAACCCTAATATGAATTGTGAAGTCTGTCGACCCTTAATAATTTTATCAATATCTTGGTTTAAATTATTTTAAATGATTCGATATAAGTTCCGACTATTTTCCTTGTAATTTTTTTTTTTTTTTTTTTTTTTTTTTTTTTTTTATTTTTTTTTTTATTTTTTTAATTTTACTGGCGAGATTTTTGTTGTCGGCATGATCCTTTTGTGTATATTTTATGTGCTTGGTAAATATACAATTTCCCCTTTCTTATACTGTCTCTGGGATAAATACGTTTATATATTTATGTTTATATTTCTGTATTTGACTTTGTGCGATGGATTATTATGTTTATTATAAATTCATTTAATAGTTCAATTTTAGTATGCGAATTGTGAAGTCTGTAGAAGGCAATAAGAACTTATTACTATTTTTGTTTACATTTTATGTGCTAGGTGGACATTCTTCCTCATTTGCAGTGTAAGGATAAATACATTTATATATTCATTTGTTTTTGACGTATAAGGTTCGATTGATATAAGGTTGATATTGAGGTTATTTTTAGCTGATTAAGTTGATACTGAGATTATTAATTTTGTTGGGTAATTGATTTGATTGATTAAAGTTTCATTGTTTCAATTTTTAAATTACTTGCTTCTTCACATTGCTTACACACTACGTATCATAAATAAGGACGTTTATACTATTTTTATTGTTACACATTAAAAAAAATTCTCTTTATTTTTGGCTCTTCTTCTTTTTTGCATGAATTGTGGGTTTTTTTTCCCCATAGTATCTATACTTTATGTGCTTGGTAGACATTTTTCCTCTTTAAAAAGTCTTACACTGTCTAAAGGTCAAATAGATTTATATTTTGCTATTTATTTTTCGTGTATAAAATACGATAGTTTTTTATTTATTTATTAAATTTATTAACGATAGTTTTTTATTTATTTTTTAATGATTTAAGATTTAATCCTTGGTATGCAATTGTGAAGTCCGAGGGCTCTTCAGTAGTTAAAAATCCATCGTGAAATTTTAATTTACATATTTTGAAAGTATCATTATTCTATTAAAAAGTTCCTTTACCTTAATTTTGCTTCCACATTCTGTAGGAATAACAAGTACGTTTCGACGTTTTTGTTGCAATTTTAAATTGGACTCTTTTTTTTATTGTAATAACTTTTTATAAAGTTGTTATTAAAAGCTTTAATTTAGGATTTAATGTTTATTTTCTTTGGAGACATTTTCTAATGGTTATATTTTATGTGCTAGGTACATTTTCTCCCTTAAATTATCTTAAGATGTCTGCAGGTAAATATTATTCTTTCTCTCCCTCCCTCCCTCCGCTCACTCTCTCAGGTGTATCAAAACTATTCATTTGTGTAAATGTGTACAAAATTAAATGACAAACGGTTTCACACATAAATGAATGAAGGCTCAATTTAATTGTCATACACGTGAACTATTTATTTTTATTTGTAGTCTATATTTTTCCTAGTGGACACGGCAAATTCCACACATACGGGAAAATGGTTTTTTCTTCTACGATAAAATATCGTAATAGGTGCGATAAGTGTTATCTGGCGTAAAATCAATAAAAGAAAACATTTAATAAATTGCAAGCCCTTAAAACACAAATTCACACATTACATTATGTACCCACGTTCAGTGGTAAGAGTTGATTTTGCCTGTTCCCTGCACTTTGGCCTTGCACGTTTCAGTCGTTTTTCTTTCTTCGATGAAAAGCGACGAATCTGAAGTTTTTAGGTTCGTGAATATTGTCGATTATATATAATACATATTTAATTGTTATAATTTACCATTATTTTTTGTTAAAAGTTAGAGATTATGATGTTGGCCCCGTACTATAACCTTTTATAGGAACTTAACTACTTGCTTTTATTCAAATCGCTGATCCAATACACACTTAATAAAATAAATCTAATCTGTACAGTAATTTTTGAAGAAAAAACATTGAATCTGTACTTGCATAAGTGTGTGATGTAACTACTGTTCAATTTATTGTGTTCATTTTGCTTTTGGGTTTAATTTAACATTAATTGTAATCTTGTTATGATTTAATAATTGTGACAATGATGTCAGACTAGTTTTAAGAATAGCGAATCTGTTTGTAAATATATGTTGGGCCTGAAATTGCGGTTGCAACTGTCAAGTCAACGACCTCCTTAATGGAATTGGGTTATATAAGAGAATTCGTTCACCGGCGCCGAACTTTGTTTTTTCCCCCACATAGAACTTAGCCATCTAAATGATATAAATGGATCCTCACAACCTTTACCCTTCGCCGTGAAATATTTCCAACACTCTACTTTAACAACACTGCTGGCATAGTGAAATATCTAGGGATGTTTTTTCCATAAAAGACTGATGTGGAGCACCCATCACCAAACTGAAGAGACAGAACCTTAACAAATGATATAAACCTATTTATACGTATACTAACAGTGGCCAAGGACCTACTAAATAACAACTAGGTTAGGTCGTCATTGGATGACTTACCTCTTCCAGCCTTCACGCTATTATAATTTTTGATATTATAGATACGTATACTAGCTTTTACCCGCGACCTCGTCCACGCGGGATTCGGTTTTAATGTACCTAATGCGATGCAGAGTGCTAGTATGGCTTTCTAATTCAATGTCTCGTTTCTCAAATTCATCTCTTCATTCAGTTCATTTAGGTCTATACATGGTAAAAAATTGTCCATATGACCCCCTTAGTGATGGAATTTCCACAAATCCTTTCTTAGCGGCTATCCATGCCATTGTAGGAATGCACTGTCTACATATCAGCTCTTTTAGATCCTGGAGTTTGGTCTGTGTTGTCTCAGTCAGTCACCGATCTGTTTTATATATTTAGTTAGGGATGAAATTTAAAAAATCCTTTCCTAATGGCTATCCATGCCATTATAGGAATGCACTGTTTTTCAGCCCAGGGTTTTGGTCTGTGGGTTGTGTCAGGCGGTCACGGAAATGTTTTATATATATTAAGATAGGAATGGAATTTCAAAAAATCCCTTCTTTGCTGCTATCCATGTCATGGAATGCACTGTCGAAATTTTAACCTTTAGATCCAGCGGTTTCAGCTGTCAGTCAGTCACGGGACTGTTTTATATACGTTCGGCTACTCATTTTACAAACTTTGCCAGTAGATTCTACATTCAAAATGGAACCAAAATGTCCTAATTAACCAGGGTCCGAATTTCAACATTTTCGGAACGTTTTGTGATTTTTTTTCTAGTTTCACAACCTTCCTTCAAATAAACAATGGTAACTCCAAAACTAAAAGGTTTTGGACAAATCCGTTGATACCATTGAAAACTACGTTAAATTTCCAAAAGATGTGATCTATACCAAACTTGTCAACGTTGGTGAAATAAGCGTTTCAGAAGTCAGAACTTTGAAAAATATTTTTTTTATTTTATTTTTTTTTTCAAAGTTGAAAAGCTTACTATGGTGATTCTAAACTACTATTTCCAAACCTAGAGACCACCAAATTTCAGAAAACATACTATTTAATATCCTTTTTAGTGGTGTAATTGCTTTTTTAATTATTTTTTCAAAGAAGAGGAAATTGACGAATGAAAGGAAAAACCGTGTTTAAGGTGGAAAGATAATAATAAAAAATAAAAAAACTTATCGAAATTTTGAATGAACTAAAAACGTCTTGAATCTTAAAACTTTTTATTCCTGGGAAGAATAATGCAATGATCCTATAATCAAAGTTGAAGTCGTGTTGGTAAATAAGTAAACACTTGCACTATTTCGGTTTCGAACCCAAATTAAAAAACGTTTAATAAATTCATTCAAAATTTCCTTAAGTTTTTGTTTTTTTAATCATTCCACCGTCAACCACGATTTTTTCCTTTCCTTCATCAATATCTTCATCTTGGGAAAAATGAATTACATCACAAAAAAGAATATTAAATGAAGTAAGTTTTCAGAAATTTGCTGGTCTAGGTTTGGAAATGGTAGTTTAGAATCACCATAGTAAGTTTCTACTGTTTGAAAAAAAAAATGTTTTTCAATGTTCTGGCTACTAAAACGCTTATTTTACCAACGTTTACAAGTTTAGTATTCATCAGATCTGATTGGAAATTTAATGTAGTTTTCAATGGTATAAACGAATTTGTCCAAAACTTACTCGTTTTGGAGTTAACATTGTATATTTGAAGAAAGGTCGTAAAATTAAAAAAAGGGATTAACTCCGAAACGTTGAGATTCAGGCCATATGGTTAATTAGGTCTTTTTGGTTCCATTTTGAAGGTAGAATCTACTGGCAAAGTAACACGAGTAGCCGAATACTTTATATATCGATGTTATGTTAATGTATGTTAATTTTTTACTAAATTTTAATCATTGAAATAAATAATCCTGTTTTTTTTAATATTTCAAGTTCGTTTTCATCTGGGATTTTCCTTATTACGTGCTTGGGTCTATGTCAAATTTACTGGTTAACAGTAGTTGCTCAACTGGTGGACATATGTTCGGTGTTTATTTCCCTCAGAGTCTTATTTTCCTCATTAGATTTACGTGAAACACGTTTTCACGGTTGATTTTTCGTCGTGAGTTGAATTATGTCAAGGGGGTGTAAACAGAACACCTGCGCTTTATTTTTCGCTAGAACACGTGATCCGAAACACGTTTTCGTGTCGGCCTTGTTGACGGGGGAGAGGACTTGCACTACCAGGTACCGTCCCCAACAGCAAAACAAACGGAATTTTAGTGAGAAGTTATTAAAACGATTAGATATGTCAGGTGGTTACGGCTAGGCCGTCGGTCTGGCGCCGATTGCGCAACTGGCATATCTTCTCTTTTCTTCTGCCGTCACGTCGGAAATTTACAAATACTCCTCGGGGTCCTTCTGACGAGTCGTACCTCGTTTTGGGTTGCCAGCTGATGCGCAGGCAGCTGTTCGACCCCGCCAGCTGCCTTCTCCCCCCATGGCATCGACTCTCCCAGCCGCATTCACCCTCACACTGTCCGTCCCCCAAAACTAAAACAGCTGCTCTCATCCTATTTACAACTATGACGCTCCTTCCTATTTGCTTTTCTAGTTTTATTGCTCATTTTATTATGTAATCTGTTGCATTTGTGTGACGCTTTTATGGATTAGAACGGGCAAGTGCACGGATAAGGTGGTGCGCATCTTGTCAACTTATTCATTCATTCGAATTATCTCAAAACAAACACTGAACAAAACACCAGAGATTAAGCCTTCGAGATATATTAGATAGCACAATCCAATTTTCCACTTCCACGTTCTCAATCAACCCTTAAAGTTATAAAAGTCTTGTATTTTTAAACATTAAACAATTAACAACCATGTCATTTTTTACTCAGGTTTTAGCTTTCAGTATGCCAGAATCATGGTTGGAAAAATAAAATGAATTTAAGACGATTTCTCACGATTCAATCTGAATTTAGTTTGTCAATAAAAATTATAACCGTATTCAGTTTTTGTAAACACGTTTCAATAAAAATTGACCTACTTTTGATTTGCAAACCATTGACAGTTCTTTCATATACACGGGTCGAACGTCTTTATTACGTTTTCCTCCAGAAAATTCCATTTCTTTACATTCAACAGGAAGTAATGCTTTCGATCAAATTCTACGTTTTAGCACACGGATTCGTAAGGTCGACGACTTTTGTGCTGAAACGCCACATCCAAGGCAAAAGTCTTTCCAATAATAAATCTGGAAACTTTCATTTTTTTTTACAATAGACCAAAAAGTATTTTCTATGTAATCTGTATTTTTTGTGAACAAGTCCAGCATGTTACAATTCTAAAATGTTTAGCAAACTTTGTGCCGAAGACGCTACATGGAATTGCATGGAAACTCGAGGCGAACGTCTCATTTTTATTGTAGTTACGGCAATTCCAAAGGTTGCTTGTCATCTTGAGGTTAATTTTTATTCTTTAACTACTTAAAAAAACGCGCGTGTAAAATTTGAACAGGAAAAAGTCAACTGGGATGTTCATACGTTTAAAGTCGTGTTTTCACGTGAAAGGAACGGCTCATAACTTGAACGGAATTCTCTACTTTAGCTGAAGAACAAAAGTCAATCGTGAGAACGCTCCTTAAGCCTGTAACACAAGGAATGTGGGTACAATAATCCTAAATGGTTCCTGGCCCGTATATATTTTCTTATTAGCACGGTGGAAGAGTAGAACTACTGATGTAGCTATGCCAGTTTTCCTCAATATTTTTATACTGATTTTGGAACTTGATCCCTTAATATAATATGCAGTTATCATAAGAAAAACGTATAAATTCAATTTTGATGTTTTTTTATTTATTTATTTTTTTATTACTGGGCTATCTGGGTTTTCCTGTTTTTTTCTCACGTTAGTTTATCAGATCACATCATTCTGACAGTCGAACTTTTTACCTGAAATTGGGTTCTGCTTAACTAGGCGGTCGAGAAGTCTAGGCGTCTGCTCTATCATGGTGGAATTCAAGAGGTTTTAGCCAGGAGTGAATCAAGATCAGTATTGCATCTTCTATTTATTTATTTTTTAATTAATACCTAAATGTAACTAATCAGAATCTAAAATTTTTATCATTACCGATAATACTATTAATGTGCACCCTGGGGCATTCAGGCTTCTATGCATAATCATTAATTAGTCTTTATGTAAGGTATTGGTTGAGATAAAAAAGTCAGTGTCACGAGCGGGATTCGAACCCACGATCTTCGGTAAATACGCCGCTGCTCTACCACTTAAGCTATCGTGACTTCGATCCACTCGGACATTAACTCTCCATCTCCTTTCCTTTCGAATTTTCCCGCCATTTTGAGATGGGAAGTTGGTGTCCCAGTGGGTCGATAGATCAAGTGGTAGAGCAGCGGCGTATTTAGCCGAAGATCATGGGTTCGAATCCCGCACGTGACACGACTTTTAGTCTCAACACAATACGTTACATATAGATCAATTAATTGAAAGTAGTTATTTGGTCACTCGGACCACGAACTCTAATGGATTGATAATTATATTTATTTGATCTCAAATTTCCGTTTCGCG
Source organism: Cimex lectularius (assembly GCF_000648675.2). NCBI lineage: Eukaryota > Metazoa > Arthropoda > Insecta > Hemiptera > Cimicidae > Cimex > Cimex lectularius. The sequence continues at coordinate 450,135 of NW_019392999.1, forward strand.
GCGACAGTTCTCTTTTAAATTTTAACTTATGAGTCATTTCCTTGAGATAATTATAATTTCTGTTACCCTTATACAATTTTTTATTTACAAATGTATACACTAAATGACTGTCTAGCGACACTTCCTACACCTGGTTAATAATAAATTATTAATTTCATCACACTATTTTTCTATTAGTGGGAAATATTGGATTAAAAACCCATCTATCAATCTTCCTTTAATTGAAATAAGATAATTAACAAATAAGACAACCGTATCATGTTTTGTAAGAATTAAAAAATATCCTCGTTAACCAAATGCGTTATGGTTTGATAATCACTGGCTTCAGAAAATTACCTAATAAAAATTAATCATGACATGATTCACATTGATTGATTGATGACTTGGATGAATGAAGTGTACATTTTTAATCATAAGTAACTCATTGAAACGTAGTTCGTATATTTTGGTGATTTTGGGTATGAAAAAAAATACACCCATCCAAACTCTCATTCCGTGCATTTTCTTTTCGTATTCCTCGGTCAGGTATAGTAGTGGGTCAATTAATGGGGCATAGGTATCGACCTTTGGAAGGTAAACACGGGGTCATTAGTACTACTGGGTTGGAGGTCTCTTGACAGGAGCCATTGTAATATGTTGTACCTACGGCCTTTAACGCTCAAATTACAATACGCCGTTTAATTTATAACTGGCGCAAATAATGGAAATCGAAGAAAAGTACAACGGGCTGAAATCTATAAAGTTTGAAAACACGGCCGAGACAAATGACTTTACGGTCCATTCACCTCGAGAATGGCGTTCCAACAAACGTAACGCATATATTGAATATCTTGGAATGGAATATGAAACTGTAAGAAAAATTAACCGAATCCATAGTTCAAAGGCCTTCTAGCATGCGGTTTAGCATATTTTTTGTGGAATATTTGCGACAAGTTTTATTATGTTTGTAGATCATGGTTATTACCAAGCCTCTAATTTTATCCTACGAGCTAGAGTTTGATTTGAATAAAAAAAAATTTAAAATAAAATTTATGTAATAATAAAGTTGTCTCAAATTAAGAAAGGGAATGAATACAACTTATTGCCCGTCTAAAAAGTAAGTCAACCGAGACAAGGCCGCTAATGGAAGGAAAGTGTGCGAAATTTCAGTCTTTCCAAGAGAAACAATAATGGGGCGGTTATTTAAATTGTAAAAATAGGGGGTGGTTTGGGCGGCCGACACTAATGCCCTTCACTTTTTCCCAGAGCCGACTTCATCTCCATACGGATGTCCCGATTCTTTCGTACACAAATACCTACTTTATTCGCTGGATGTTTACATTATAAAAGAGGAGTAAAAGAAACGACGGGACTTAGCCCGTGGTCGAGTTTTTAGAGGGTTCTGTTTCCGGAACTTCGTTTCTTGCAACGGTTTTTAAAAAAAATTAAAAGAACTTAAATGCAAATGGAGATTTTGAACGTTGGGCTTACATTTGCTTTTTAAAGTTTTCAAAATATTCCAGAATAGAGTATGTTTTGTGCAAATTAAAGCATCCACACATAAAATTAAATTTTGAAAGATTTAGGGTTTTTTTTCAATTCGACATCTCGGTCGTTTACGGTCATTTTGGTCTGCCCATGCTCACTGTTTTGGCCTGTCAAACGGGTTTCGCCATTATCAGTGGTTATCACTGTCTCTTCGGACATGTAGAAGGACATCTAATCAGAAAATCACCCTCACCGTTTATAGGCGGATCAATATGATCGGAAACGACCTTGGTAGTGATATTAATATCTTAGCAGGTATTAAGTAAGATGGACAATCTAGTCTCCTCTTAGACTTCTAAAACCACAAATTGTCATTTTTTAGTCAACATTTGTGTAGTTTATGCTGTCTTATGCTCTCTGACTTCTGCTAATTATATCCTTGCTTATACGTATTAGCCTGGTTTCAATGTTTTTGTTTTTGCACGAAACCTTAACCAAAACATTATTAGTAAAGTATTGATTTTTTTACTCTCCATCTTTACCAACCTACTTTGCTTTGATTACGCGAAGTGAAGATATTTTCGGTTTTTTGTTTTGTTTATAAGCAAAGGTGAAAGGTCAATAAGCAGAACAAGCCTTCCATCGTTTCAGACCGGATGGTGATTGATCGTGTTGTTATATTTGTTTTACACCCTATCGGAAATCGATTGCCAGCCCATTTCCGGTCAGTTGGCGTGCGAGGGGGCACCAGACGGCCAGAAACCTAATATGCATGCTTGCGTGTGCTGGCCCTAATCTTGTTACTCACGGCTAAACCGGATCAAGTTTATTGTTGGTAAACAAACCCCCTCAAGCGGCGTAGTTTTTTTTTAAAAAACCTTGCAAAAATGCGGTTTTAAGGTCTATAAAATATTTCTAAGATAGTCAAAGTTAAAGATAACAGAAAAAGCGTAAAAACATCGTTGCAATGATCTTAAAATATTAACTGGCATTATTATGAGCCAAATTAAAATAGTGTTAGCGGGTCAGACAGCTGGCATCCTTCAAAAATATTCTCTCCTATCAAGGCTATTTTTGAAATGTTCAGGTTATTATTTTTACGTTTTCCTGAGGTTCCTCAGCGCCGATTTTGCCAACGCCTGAGACAAATTATGTGTGATTATTTATTTCTTTGAAAGGAGCAAGAAAGAAAAATAATACAGGAATTTGTCCTTGGTCTGGTCGCATGTGTGTTCAGGAGTGAACAACCTTCGCAACCGGCAAGCATTGCCAAACCGTATAACCACGCCCCCTAGATTTAGGAAGAAACCCGCTTACGAGTGACTTTATTGAAAGTAGCTTCTTCTTTTTTTAAATAGTTGATTATACATAAAAAGACTTTAGACTTTATTTTGAGATCTGAGGAATGAACTTTGAAACTTGGGGCATTTTTGTTTATTTTAGATTTCTTGTTTTTGGTATGTCAGACGAGTTTCGGCTTCTCCCCATCTTCACTGCCTGGATTTGTCATTAATTAACCTTCTGCTGAGTAGACTAAATCTTTGTCAATCTTAAAAAAAAGTTTAAATTTTGACTTTTATATCCAACACCATTTTTCTGAGGACATAAATTAGACAAAAATCTCTATTAGAGTTTCTTCAAAAAAAGGTCAGCATATCTGTTTGTAATAGTTCATGTTTGTTTATAATTCTGCCAAGGCCGAAACTATTAATGGTTTTATTTATAGCAGTAATTCCTTTTCAGATTATATCTTTGTTGTTTGTAGGATAATTCAAAAATTCCTGTAATCGAAGTGGAAATAATCTGTCGACACCTCCGAGAAAAGTGGCGGGTGACGCCCCCTTCGTTAAACGTATCGCATTTCTGAGATAAAATGAAGTTATCAAACGGAGTGGAAGCGCTTTGTCACGGTCATTTTCTTCATTATCGCAATGGATTACAGGCCATGGTCGTAAACCCTCCATTTGTACCGGCCGTAAAATGTAGGTCCGGGCCCCTGGAGTACATTGACTGGGCGTCTGGCTCACTTGTTGATCCGCAATTGATGTTCATCTCGATTTGTATCACGGCCGTTAGTTAACAGACAAAACTGCAGTTTCTCCGCTCCGCCCCACGCTCCGTTGACTCTTCAGCCGTAATCGATATTTGGCACATTCTTTCCTCCTCCCCTGTAAATTGCGGTCTGGATATATTCTGCAGTCGAGTGGTCTTTCGAGATAAAAAGCGCAATCGGTCTGTACAATCACCAGAAAAATTAAACGCTCGTAGGTAGAGACAGGATCTAATAAAATAAACACGTATGATAAAACTTACTTAGTACACTTAATTATAAACTTTAAATATTAAATTTAAGTTTTCTAATCGTATGCGGGTAAGATACATGTAGTCTTGCGTAGCCATAACCAGCAATGTTGTATGCCCCGTAAAATAATCATCTTCAGTATGAAAAATGGTCCTTTATATTGATAAATATATCATCATTTGATTTCCGTTTTAATCGATTCCCTTTTATATAGTTTTTTCAAACAATGTGTCACGAGTAATGATAATTACAATTAATTAAGGTTTTTAGTTGAGATAAAAAAGTCAATGGCACGAGCGGGATTCGAATCCACGATCTTCGGCTAGATACGCCGCTACTCTACCACTTGAGCTATCGTGACCTCGATCCACTCAGATACTAAGTTCCCATCTCAACCCCATCTTTTGAATTTTCCCTCCTTTTTGCCATTTTTCAAATGTCGTGTAATCGGATTGGATTCTCGACAACAAATGAAATGGCCACGGAGAGCTTTAGTGAAGTATACTTCATTTTAAATCATTAAATTCACTAATTTCGGGGTCCGCTTGACCAATTAATATATTACAATTAATTAAGGTTTTTAGTTGAGATAAAATTGGGTTATAAAATAAATTGGGTTATTGAGATAAAATCGTGGGTTCGAATCCCGCTCGTGCCATTGACTATTTTATCTCAACTAAAAACCTTAATTAATTGTAATATATTAATTGGTCAAGCGGACCACGAAATCAGTGAAAGTAATGATAATGTTGGATCACTATTTTCTAGTTCCCGTTATATTTTTATAATATGAACCTAATTAAAAAAGTAATTACTGGCATACTCGCGAGGGTTATCATTTAGGGGGTGGGCTTATGTTTTAGTATACTGTAATAATTAATTAAGCAGATAGTTGTCGTTCACTTTTGTCTGTTTATTCTTGTTATTTTTGTCTGTTAATTTCGGCTTCTCGCCATCTTCAGTAATATGACAGACCCAAACAGAATAATAAACATTACTATTTTTATTATTCCGCTATTACTAAGTTCCGCTTATATTTTTATAATATGAACCTAATTAAAAAAATTAAATTGAAATAATTACTCGCGTATTCGAACGGTTTGTCATTTAGGGTGTGGGATTAAGTTTTAGTGTACACTAAAAATTAATTTAGTTGTTGTCGATCTCTCTTCTCTGGTTATACTCGTTCACTTTGTCAATTTCGCCTTCTCGCCGTCTTCAGTAGTATGATAGACCAAAACAGAATAATAAAAAGGCCAAATTCTTTGTAAAGACCAAGCTACAGTTTTAAATAATATTTTCTCTTAAAAAAAGTTATATAAATATTACATAAATAACACAACGGAACTAGGTTGGATTTTAATACTAGTAGAAGTAGGTTTATACCTCGACTTTTGCCTACAGAAAGTAACTTGGATATTTTCAACTATTAGTATATATTATTATTAATCCAAATGTTAAATGAAGATGACCATATGACAACTCGGGGGTGTCTGGGATATTTTACCTTATGAAACGGCATATTCCAGGCACCAACGAAATAATGGCATATCTTTTATACAATAAAACGATATAACCTAGCTTGAATTTTTTTTCTATTAAAGAAACAATTATGTACCCTCGGGGCAAAATTTGATAAGTCGAATATGAGCAAAATGAGATATGTGCATAAGAAAATCTTGAAGACTGACAGACTGTATAATTGATTAAGCCGAAACCTCTTCCTTTTGAATACAATGTGCATCTTCACCTCGGAACATTTTGATAACTTTAAAATCGCAATTCTGAAGAGTATCGTTTTTTACATATCCAGTAGTGGCTGGAAGAATTAAGCTTCCGTGCGTTCAACTCACTCATAAATACACACGATTAAATATTTGAAGAGAGATAAATACTATGGTACTCGTAGGACATAATATGTTCTAATTTTATAATAATTACCCTTTAAAGAAGTGCTGAGGTTGACCATTTCATTTGTAAAATAATACGTCTCTATAGCCATACTGCTGTTCTGAATGGTAGTGTTTACAACTATATTTTCAAAATTTGAAGAATAAAAACAACGGTCAAATTACTAGGCACGTAGTAATATAGTTGTAATAAATAAATCACTGCTGTGCTACGTTGTACTTAGGTTAGAAAACAAAAAAGGTGTCTGTCCAATATCACAGATGTTCTTAAACATTGGGTTAAAGCTGTCATTTAAGAACAATTTGACAGCAAACAACTTTTCGTAATCAGTGTTTCGTATATAACGAAACCATGAGTGCTAAATAGCTAATTACAGACCCTGTAAATATGCGCAGTGCTCTCTACTTGTTATTTGTTGAAATCATATTGCAAGGAAGTATTTTATGAATGGAAATGTTTTCGTTTAATAAGTAACTCTTGGGTTATAAGAATATATTTTCTCACGTGACGGAGTCTCAGGTTTCGCATCCCATCCCCTTTTTACCTACCGGTTCGCGCCCACCTTGGTGTCGCACATCTGTTTCCTACACCCCAAACCTGCCCTTTTTTTTGTTGTAGTAAAACGCCTGGGTTTTTTCCCCACCCTTAAAGAACAGGACATACCTGCCTCCTTGCCTGCTTAAAAGATGAGGATAAAACAGTTTTAAAAAATTCACCGCCGCAGATGGGATTGTAGCCGTTCTGGGGTGTTACATAATCCTATGCAGGGATTCCCACAGGCGGTCCGACTTTCGAACAAAAGGGGAAGCTTGTTATTTTCTTTTTACAAGACTGCCGGAATTATTCATAGCCGCTGTATTTTCAGTCTTCGCGTAACTGACAAATTTCGCAATAAAAGCGCAAAAATGTGCCTGCAGACCTCCATTTCAATAATTTGCACTGAAAATAAAGCAATTAAGTAACAGTTTCTTTTACGTCAATGAACGAAATCACCATGGAAAATCGACTCCCACGTTCCTCCATTGTTTGAAGGTCCGTTAATATCCGTAAGCACTTTAAGATGCCAGGCGTGCAGAAGGTAGTGCTCTGCAAATATTACCAATGGAACGCATTTTAATTGGCGTTGTTAGCCCGCACGAAACACAATGTACTATATAAACGTCCTGAATAAATAAAATTTCTCCATTTGCGTACAATGACATAGTCGGGACGTTACAGAATCGACACGTACCCTACACCTGTCAAAACCTGCGAAAAAAATATTACAAAGATTGGTCATTTCCTGACCCCTACTCTCGCTGGTTTTATCTGTCTCTCCGCATTTACACAGAATTAACAACTCCCACAAATTATGTCAACTTGTGATAAATACACAAAAAAGTCTTGAGATGAAGCACTGAAGGATGATAATCCTTAGGTTTGTTTATTTCTGTTTAAATTATTTTGTTAAGTTTAAATTGTATTTTAACAAAAATTAACTTGGGGTTTGCTGTTTTCGATCATCTGACAAACCAAGCATCGATAGACGTTAATTTATTTATGTATTTAACAGCGTAATAACACATCTAAAGACAAGATATTGGTGCTTTGATGATTATTTTCCTTTTTTTAAAGCGTATTTTTAGATTGAATGAATTACTCCAATTTAAAGTTTTGTTGTTTAATTTGTTTGTAATGTTCTCTTGGTTGTGATCAGGGATGTGGTCAAAGAAAATATTTTTAATTTTAAATTTTCAACTAGCTTTCGGAATTTTAGTGTATCTTCTTCAGGGCTCTACAAAATGATATATTAATTTTGGTCAATTTAACTTCAAATATACATTATATAAGAACAAGACACATTTTTGTACTTGATTTTTAGTAGAAGTATGTAAACTTAAATTCTTTTATTTCATGTTAACACTGAAAACCTTTTCACTTTTTTCTTCACCTTTTCAACTATGAAATGACTAGAATAGTTTTATATAATATCACAGACAGTCAAAACAAAATAAAAACAATGACGAGTGTGGTGAGGTTTTTCTCAGGTACGGTTTATTTCCTGTACAGGGAGGGAGCTTTTAACAAATTTTCTTTCCCTTTTGTATCCATAGATCATACTAAACTATTAGCTAAAAACCTCTTTTAACATAGTAGTTAAACTATCCTTTTATATAACATAAATTGCAATCCAAATAAATAGTTAATAAGAATATAAATACAATAAAATAAATAATCATGTATATTTATATACATTTTACTAAAAACAATTAAGTCATCATGTATGGCCATCGTTTAACATCCCACATCAGTAAGTACAAAACTGTGTGTCTTATTCTTATATATATTTGTTGTTAAATTGGCTAGAATTAAAATGTTTTATATATCCTTTTGTATAGCCCTGAAGAAGGTTACAATAAAGTTCCGAAAGCGAAGATTTAAAATTAAAAATATTTTTTTGACCACATCCCTGATAAGAACGAAGAGATAAATTGCATAAGTTGGTCGATAAACCAACAAAACATTAAATTGTTTACTTCCCTTTATTTACTATGTAAAATAAATTTGAAGCTTTTGAGAACCCCAATGTTTTAAAGAAGATGATAAGCTTTACATTTATTTTACAAGTTTATTTTAAGTTTAAAACCAATTTGACCAAAAATATAGTCTTTCAGTTCGTCATTTCCATCATCGCTTATTATTATTAGTTTAGTTTGGCATCTAGCATCATGTATACAGAAGCTGAGTTATTTGTAGAAATTATACATAACCCATTTATGTTTAATGGTCTAATTGACCATATTATTTCAATTAATTATTCTTTTTATTCATGGTTTTGGTTGAGATTAAAAAGTTAGTGTCACGAGCCGGATTCTAACCCACCAGCTGAAGGTCGTTGGTTCGAATCCAGCTCGTGACACTGAATTTTTCATCTCAACCAAGCCTTACATAAAAAGTATAACTAATGAAAAATTGTTTTATTGTGAGATGAAACACTTAAGTGTAACTTGGCAGGCTTGTTTACTTACGCTTCGTTATGGTTTATAGTGAATTTCATTAAAAACGTCCTGTAGTTTTTCGTTTCCCATCGTCGTCAGACAGGACAAAAATTCGAAAGGGTATACCACAATAACCTGTCTAAGAAAAATGGTTGGGTGATGTTTTTCTACTTCCCTTGATACTTAATAACGAATTTGAGATTGTGACATTTTCTGACCTTAAATCCTGTTGAATACTCGGTTGTTCTATTTTATTATAACTTAATTATGTTTATAATCTTAATAATACAATAAAATATTTAATACAATGGCTGCTTGGATACCATAAGTGAACAAAAAGAAATAATTTCCTGTCATGAGGCAAAGAATCTTCATTATATATTTATAGATGGGATTGATTGTAAAGGTTAATTGTTTATCGATTCTTGGTATTGCTTTCTTTCTAAACTAAATCAGAGTGTGTTGTTTAGTTTTGATAACATCGTTAATGGGATTGCAAGTTAATCGTTTTAATTTAGTTTTGTTTTTAGGAGTGTTATGCTAAAAATATTTTCTTTGACGTAAAGATAGGAATGAGTGGTTTTATCGCAAGGTGACACATCGAGGCCTTCTTTTTACGTTGTTTATCGCGAACAGTACAATTTTGGGAATTAATAGGCCCTTTTAGCATAAACGGGTTGCCTAAAAAGGCCCAGGTGAATCTCCCTCGTACCTGTTGAATGGGAAAGGGGGTAAATTGGCACCCGTGTCGATCCCATCAGCGTGTAATAAGAGTGCTTAACGTCTATTCCGAATGCAAATTAGATAATTGAAGTCCGTTCGGATTGGGAATGTCGGTCAAGGCCGAACGGCTGGGAACAGAACAGTACATCACTTGACGAATGGGACTGGGTTCTTATCGCTATATCCGTTGGAACATGCCGTTCTTTACAGCCGCCGCCGGCTAAACGGCTACAACCGGCAACGTGATTTCCGGAGTAAATACGGCCTACTATTGTCCCGTCTAGGTAGTTATTATTTCCCGAGTCCTGAATTGGGTTTCAGTACTGGTATAAAAATAGAAAGGTCGATGCCTATCTTAAAACAGTCGCAACACCTTAATTACGACGAATTTTCTGCAAAATGGATTCGTAATTAAAGTCATTACTATATATAAAAACTAGCCCTGAATTATGTCTTGTTACATAAGTATGTATCCGCGTACCATATGTAGAACTTTTCAAATTAACTATTCCGGTTCTCCCCTCAACCAAAACCATTCACACCCAATATCCCATATCGTAAGCCTTTAAAGAAAGCTCCTGGTTTCGACCTGATCACCGCAAAATTCCTTCGACTACCTAAAAAAATCTTTACAATTCTCTCCTTAGATCAACATACTTTCCATCCCAATAGAAATTTTCCCTCATCCGAATGATTCCAAAGCCTAAAAACCCAAATAAATTTCGGTAATGGACAATATCCTGGAAAAAATGCATAAACGCATTCTCCCCATCCTTCATTCTTATAACATTGTCACTGAACACCACTTTAGGTTCAGACATTTTCATTCCGTTCAGCATCGCGTTGTAGACATCATCGTTACCGCTCTGTAGCAAAATGAGTGTTGCTCCGGTGTATTCCTAGGTGTGAAGAATGAAAAGTTCCCCGTTTTACCTACTACCTCATCATAAAAACCTACGTATCAGGCAGATACTTATACTACAAGACATCAGTAGCCACTCTCAGCCGGGTATCGCACAGATACAGTGGTACCGCAAGCAAGTGTCTTAGGGCCCATGCTCTATACTACTGCAGATATACTTACTCTTCAAGAAACTATCCTTACTTTCTATGCGGATGATACCGCTCTCGTTTGCTCTCATAAATTCATGTCATTTCAGCCAGAAACCTACAAAGCCATCTCAATTCTTGAGTAGTGGTTCTATGACCATAAACATACAAAAATATGAACATGTCACTTTCTCCCTTTGGATTATAACCACTGCTATCACCTACTTCAATAGTATCCCTCTCCTACCATCTATTGTATATACAAAGACGAACTTGTTACTTGGAACCCTCACTCGCAACGCAAAAGACAACAGCCAAACAGACGATTGCTAGATAAACGGTCAAAACTGACTTGACAAAATAAACGACTCATTCAACTATTTTGAGACCCACTTGGGCATACGGCATCGAACTTTGGGGTACAACAAAACTTTCCACCCTCCGCATTCAATCCCTACAATCAAAAATCCTTTGAACCATCATCACTGCTACTTTCTATGTATCCATCTTATCATTTAGAATGACCTTAATACCCATCCTTGGAGTTGTGAAAAACCACTAGAAGAAGTTTCACAGTCACACAAACCCTCATACCAGAAACCTTTATCCCGCACCCATCCAAATAATCTTCCCCGAAGCGTCAATGGCCTCGCGACCTCCTGAGTGACAGTGAAAGTGATTAATGTTAATATGTAGGAGTGTCTATTAATGAGTAGTTACTCTTTTTTCTTGTTTATGTATAGATTTGTGTTCATTTTTTTACGCTGTAAAATGCTGTAAAGTTTTCTTAAGTGCAGCAATTTACGCAGGTGTAAATAAAGAAGAAAAAACTATTCCGGTACCTTTTGAACTGTATTATTTTTTAAATTAACAATTTTATTTTTAAAAAAGGGGTTTTTTCCTGGCTTTCATTTATATACGTAGATTTTTGGAATCTTTTTGTCTTTATATGGATCTTACATATGTACCTTTCATTAAAAAGCTAAAAATATTCACACAAAAAAACTGCAAGAGTTCAACTCGTGGTCGTTGGGGTGGGTGATTCAAAACTAACCAATATTTTAAGATTTCGCCGTATTTTCTTTGGGTTGGTGAATCTGAAATTTGGTCGTTACCCATCTTTTGGTCTAGCCATCCTCGTAGGGTTGGTCAATGACGTGTGTTTCGCCATTTTTAGTGTATAATTCTTGACACAATGCCGAAATAAATTTGACATACCAACCTAGCCAAGATAGGCAAACCAAAATGATCTTTAACGACCAAATTTCACAAGCCAATGTACTCAACAAATCATGCATAAAACTGAACTGAAGACGACAATAAACGTACCTTTTTGATAAAGCCACATATAATAAATAAATTTTAAGAAAAATTGTGGTCCTTGTGTGGCCAGTGGGATGAACCTGTATCTCAACCATCCCTTTAATTTTAAATAGATTGGGCTTAAACAGTTTAAACAAGGGAAAAATAAACATTTTTGTGTTTTCTTAAAAACAGCAGTTCTGTCCCGTTTTGCTTTTTTTGGTTTACATTCGTATGGTCAATTGACTTCTGTTTTTTATATTTCCGAATAAAGACATCAAATATCCATAAAAATGTCTACATAAATGATCAGGGAAAAGTTGGAAAACAACGTCTTTTTAACATTTATAAGAAGTACAGTTCATGCATGTAGGTTTACATAAAATAGTTGAATTTAAATCCATCTGGACGTTTAATTCAGGTTATTTTAAACTAAAGTCTAATCTTGACAAAATTGAGGCATTGTTTGCTTTTAGAAATATTTATCTTGTTTTTAAGTTAAACTCTGTGTACACAATGGCCTCCTTTTTCTACTGTTTTAAAAACATACTATGTGACGGTTTATTTAAAAAAATTACCGTGTAACATCGGGCGTTTTTTTGTAAATTATATATTTTATTTGATGCATAATTTCAGAATGGACATTTTACAATATGTAACATTGTTAAGTTTCATGTCCCTCCTTTACTAAAGGGTTATGTTAAAACCGAAACTATGAATGTAAAAAATATATTATAAAGATATATATGTACAGTTGAGCGTGAAATGTATGCAGGGTCGTGTGAAATAAATAACACTTTCCCTTTGAAATGAAGTCTTGAGGGAATTCGAGATATTTACCGGTACGAAAATATTGATACATCTTAACTAAAATAACTGTATACACATTGACCTTCTTTTCTGCAGCAATATTATTGCTGTATAAGAGCGGGTTCGTTTCCAAATGACACTTCCTGTCCTTGTAAACTGAAGTCTTGAGAAATATTCACATTCAAATATTTACTCACGATCCTTATCTATAAAAATAACGCCCTCCTTTCATAATTTGTAAGCGTGTGGTGATCAGTGACAATTAATTAATTATTATTTAGTTATCGTGAGATGCGGTCTGGTGTGATGTAGGTTTAGAAAAAACATTTTCTTTATAGTGCCAAAGTTTCGATCTTTATTGAGATACTCTTTAGAGCCTGGGATTTATAAACATTGTTTAAATTATACAAATAAATGTAAGGTGAGAAAATGAATTTACACAATGATGTACACGATATAGAAATTTCAGGTTTAATCAAATTATTTGTACTCACTCAAAGTGTGTTTTGTGTCGACGTATCTATCTCACTAACACTCTACACAAACACAACGTGACACAGAAAACACATACTTTGAGTGTACAGATACTTCAATTAAGCCTAAAATATATTATGTACATGATTGTATAAATTCATAGTCATATTTTATATGTATTTGTGTAATTTAAACAATGTTTTTTAAATCCCAGGCCCTGAAGATGATCTCAATAAAGATCGAAACTTTGGTACGATAAAGAAAATGTTTTTCTAAACCTACATCACACCAGACCGCATCTCACGATCTCTAAATAATCACTGTGTAAGTTTAAAACCCCTATTCTGTAATAAAAAATTTATTATGTTGTTGAAGAAATAGCGTGGAGGTTCATATAAAATTATTCGTTTCATCTTTTACTGTTTTCTGTCCCTTTGCAGCCAAGTCCTGATGTAATTCTAGATGATTCTAGTTTTTCTCATATTTTTTTGTGTTTTTAGCATGAAAAATGAATTTAAAATATTCATAATGCCTTTATTTTTTAATGTGACGATTTAAAAAACAGAATTTTCCTTAGGTAACTTTTCTAAATACGATTTTACACCTTGTCTCCTCTATTGTGTTTTGAGTATGTGTTGAACCGTTTCGTCGGAATATTTTATACAAATTAAAGGTCCATTTCTAAACTTTATGAACTCGGCGGCTTTTTGTTTTTGCAGTTCATTGTTTTATATTAGGCGTATTCGATTCAGACGGGTTGAATAGAACAGAAATCCGTATACTTTTGAAAGGATTTTCCCGGTCTCGCTGGGTATTTACGAAATATAAAACGCGAAACACCATTTTCTTCCGAACGCCCCATACAAATAATTATCCAACGTCCTCCCGTTATTCTGTTGGCAATGGGTGTAGAAAATAAGGTTATCACTCTTTATAACCAAAATTGCCTCATTCAAAGATCCATCATCCGACTCACAGCTGGGCAAATAGCTTTAAAATTAAATTTAAAAAAACTAACCCAAAAAATACATTTTAAAAACAGAATTTATTATCAGTTTATATAGGATAATGATGGATCTTGACTTTTTCAGTTTGAGCGGCGAGAGATCCGAATCGCCGGTGAGCGCGAGAGTCCACCACAACGGAAGTTCCGCGGCCGGGGCGGGGATGGAGCAGGAGAAGAGGATCCGGAGGGAAATCGCCAACTCCAACGAGAGGCGGAGGATGCAGAGCATCAACGCCGGCTTCCAATCCCTGAGGACGCTCCTGCCGCATCACGAAGGAGAGAAGTTAAGCAAGGTAAGTCGCAGCCCGTTCATATCGTCATCCAGTAAACCAGCTCGTCGGTTCCCAGTCCGTATTTGAACAGCTGTAACCCTCCAGCTAAATATGTTCAGCACATATGAGTGACTTATAAATAACAGCTATTTTAAATATGACTATAAAAACGGAACCTTTGGGCCCATCGCCTTTCAGGCTGACAGTGAGTAGATAATTGTAATTATGCCTTTGTTCATCAAGATTATAATAAATCTGGGTGCCTGGTCTGATCCCCTCGAGGAATCATCAGACCGCCACTCTTTTGCTTATTAGAATATGGTTAAGCCGATAACTCTCGTATCCTTGGGTTTCACCTCATTTACATGCTAATGCATACTTCTCGTTATAAATTAAGACTAAACAACTCTGCATGCTGTTCCGGAATCACATATGTACCATGTTTTGTACAGGCGGAATGCAAATGGGCCTTTTGAGTTGACAGACGTGTTATGTAACTGCAGGCGTTACCAAGGAGTAACTTTAAGCACTTTTAACCAAGCACTAACTTTAAAAACAGTAGCTTGTAATATTGAGTAACCTTCAAAAAATTTCTCAACTAAAATCCGCCTAATTTCTATTTTTATATTGTATTTTTTGTAAGTAAAACGATCACACTTCTTAGTACGACCTTTTACAAAAATGTTATAAGGGATTATATTAGGCCTCTCGAAGAAATGTTTCATAGTATGTATATTTGTCCATATATTTTCCAACGGATTTAACATTTATATCTAAATAAAATATACTTTTGCTTATTCTGCTGTTTCCTAGAGGATTTAACAGATCGAAATAAGTTTTATTTGCATTTTCAGAATTTGACGTTTAAACAGCTGTTAAATGCTCACATCAACACGCTTTTAAAACAAATTTTTAATCAAAACTATTTCTTTTTGATGAAAATAAATGTTTAATTTGATTTTTTTTGGGGGGACAAAATATAAAATTAAGTCGTTTAAAATGCAGAATTTGTATTTGTTGTGAATTGTGTCAGGGATGTTTGGATGATAAATGAGACCAAAACAACATTCCCTGCCTTTCATTTCCTGGTAGTTGCGCGGGGTTTGCCTGTCGGAAGGATAAGCCAGCTGGGGCACATAAACAAAACTGACCTCCCTCCAATTCATGACGAGTCATGACCGGCAGTCATTGACATTGGCGAGGGTGAAAGACACGAGAGGATCAAGAGGGTCCTCGGAGACGTGAATATAAGAACTGTGAGTGGATGTTCATTAGAGTAGAGAGTTTGTAGTGTAAAATCTTTGTAGGGCCGAAAATTACCGAGTCAAAGGCTTGTGAAGAGGGAGCCAAGGGTGAATGGGGCTAGGAGTACTAGTACTCCTCGCCCAGCTGATTCCTTTCATCGCCCTACTCTTTTAACTACTTTTACCTCCGACCCCTTTTGTTTTCTGAAATTGCGCCCCATCTGCATTTTTTCCTTCGAGTTTAATTGATCTATTGACTCTTCTCTTTCCTATCGCTCAGCTGGTTTTTTCGCTTTTTAACTACCCTATTTGCGATCGTTAACGATTCTGCTCATCCCGCCTAAAATGTTTATACATTTATGCGGTTCTTAACGGGCACGGCTGGGAAATTTATGCAAAAAGGCCACCGTAGCGATAAAACGAATGGCATTTCACCTGATAAGGTAGTTCGTAAAAGTGCAGTAATTGCCACGTGCCGTCGTTCCACCTCTAATGACCCTAATCCGCTATTTTACTTATTTCACGTTCTTCTTTCCACTTTTTTACTCCTTGCATTTACTAGTTCTATGTATGTCTAGTTCGTATAATCATATTTTCTTTTGTAATTCTATACTATGTCTAGACTAATAACACCAAGTAATTTTCTGCGTTTAAACACGCACTTAAAATGTAAATTTAATCATCAAATTAAGTTTATGCCTTTTATATGACTTTTTGTGTGATATCTGAAGTTCAACTATTCTTTCCTTCGTAAAGAGGTGCGAAAAAAGGCAGTCCTTGTTTAATCGACAAAGCGATCGATTTGTTCCCCTAAATAGACAATATAAACAGACCGGCACTTTTATTTATACCGTTCTCGGGATCGTTCGCCAAATCAATTTGGAACACGGACAGTTAAGATGGCTCGTCGTACTCAGGACGGCATCTGGGCCACCGTTCTTCAAAAATTCATAAGTCGACCCAGTTTTGTCAATCCAACGTCGCGATGGTGATCGATCGAAATTGCTTTTACTATTTTTCCTCTTCATACATGATTCTGTTTCCCTTCAATTTTGTAAATTGACAATTGACTATGACAATTGTTACTTTAAAATCGAATCAATTTCTTTCAATCATTGTAATTATTTCTCCAAGTCAATAACTCTAAGGTCAAAAATAGTTCTCTTGTAATTGTCAAATTTTATTTTTATTTATTTATTTTGTAGGCATATATGACCCCATAAAAATTCATTGTACGTTTAAGTTTGCGTTGCATTTATCAGTCTTATAAGCCAATTGGATTTGTCTAGAAATATTTATTAGTTGGCCAAATATTTCGCTGAATTAGGAGTTCAATGCCCGTTCAATCCACGAAACAAATTCAAAACCGTCAGTATTTACTTAATCTTCGTATCGTCATTGAAAATGACTTCGTTTACAAACTGGCCGCGGTAAGAGTCAGAATTACTCAGCAGGAAAATATGTTAATTCTATTGTATTGTTTTATCAGGTCGTAATGTATCGTTAGTGCTTTTATTTATTTTTAA
This sequence comes from Cimex lectularius, assembly GCF_000648675.2. NCBI lineage: Eukaryota > Metazoa > Arthropoda > Insecta > Hemiptera > Cimicidae > Cimex > Cimex lectularius. The sequence goes on from NW_019392999.1 coordinate 467,200, forward strand.
ACATCATACCATCGAGGTGTTGTATATCTCGAGAATTGGCTTAAAACGGGCATTGCCCTTGGAAATTTTATTTGAGACCAAGTTGACAAAAATAAAGTATTATAATGGTCTGAACCATCCACCACGACACCATAAAATATGTCTCGAATTATTCAACTTAGTTATTTTTGAAACTAACATTCCCTTGCATCCAAAACCGAGTATTATTGCTTTTCAATAAATTGCGTTCCAAGAAACGTTTGAGTAGAAAGCAAACAGCTGCGCCCATACAATTATAAAATGATTAGACCAGAAGTGACCAAATCGGGAAGTTTTACACGTTAGTAATTTTCGGAACTTTTTCAAGGCCTGTTTAAATATAACTGAGGCTTAGTAAGCAAAAAGCTTTTTTCATTTTTTCTTGAGACCCTCCGATTGTTTGTGAGGTCGACTGGTCGTCTATTTGAGCACTCTTCCCACGTTAGAGCTCGACCGACGATATTTCTATTATTCTCGATTTCATCCTATGTTTCATCAGTAATTGCGATGCGAAGAATCTAGGTATTTGAATAGCGGATTGTCCCCTTTTCACGTGTCATTCCCAAGGCTAACGATGACGACGGAGTTCGTACACGGTTTTTTTCTTTAAGGTGGCTCCAAACAAGCGGTATTAGCCGAATCCCGCCAAATGTTTGCCAAGTGCCGTGCGAATCCTCAGTTTACTACCAATCCTGATGGACAACTGAAACTGTTATTGCAGCTGCTGCGGTTATTTTTTGGGGTAAGAAAAGGAGATGGTGGATGGTATTACTGAACCATCGACACCTTCCCGCTCTTGGCGTTCTCCTTTATTTTTCCATTTTTATCGTGTCAAAGGCATTGGACAGGCCCTAGACTTTACCACCGATGTGGTAATTGCCCTTAGCCATAGTCTCCAGGTGAAAGACGGTTGCTCATTGACCAATTTTATGACGGCTTAAATATTATGATATAAAAGAGGAGTGTTTTTCTTTATTGAAAATGACAAGAGTTGACGATGGGTTTTGGTCTGCGATTCAGTAAACTCGTGTTGAACCGGCATAGGGTCACTTAATGGTCCTGTCTGACAACGCAGGGCCAGGACTCAGAGGAACAAACAGGAGCAGTTCTTCACTGATGATGGCGCAATGCCATAGCTCAAAAACCCGCAAATGGAGACTGCCCAGTAAGTGACCCTATGCCGGATCAACATGATTATGACCAGTTAGTCCGCTTAATGCATGGAACAGGAACTTCATATTTTACATGTTTTTGACATATTGGGAATTCAAGGTGTATTTGATTTTTGCTTGAAAGGTCTTAAACTCAATGTTTTTGATAAACATGAGAACAAGTCAAATCAGTCCTGTTTTTCTTTTGTTCAGGGTACTTTCCATACGCTATACTTTACGATACTTTTAAGACCAGGTTTTTAAAAGTATAAGGTACAAGAAATGTAATTCCATTAGTGAATCCTTTTTTTTAATCAGTCAGAGTACTGATGCCCCATCCTACATTCTTCGTGTTTCCATGCATCGTTCCATACATCGAGGGACGTCAAAACTTGCATTGGGCCAATCCATACTCAATCAAAAAATAATGCTACGTTGTTATTGTGTAAATTAATACATCTATACTAGTTAGAAATTGTTTATGAATGAAAAATAAATAGCATTAAATAGAATTATACACTTACTGTTGATGTTAATAACAGTTGACAGTTGGTTAAAGGTATGTACAGTTACAGTTCCCGAATGTTTGGAGGCTTTGAGTGTGGTTACTTCACGAATATTCGTGCACTTTGAAGCGGGCAAAAAAATCGACAGTAAACCGAGCACGGCGAGCACCGGATATCTTTGCCCGGGGAATAACTGCGAATCCCGCATGTCTGGAGCCACCTTTGTACAGGCCCAACTTAGAGATGTCGCTCAGACGTAACGCAGCGAAAGTGTTTTCCTCGTCATACTTTCGTCGGGTGGGTCACTAACCCAGTAATCAGGTGTTATAAAGGCCCCCCGACTATTATTAGTTTGACGTCTGTGCCTTGAGTCACGTAAGCCCCAAAACGGCCGCCGTCTGACCCACATCTCTAACCAATCATTTATATTTTGACCGTAGTTTGTAACAGAACAAGGTCCCCGAACGAGGCTAAAGGGAGAAAAATGTCGATGAAAACCTTATCTGTGAACAACGGCGATAAGCTATCGGCTTCCTCTCGCCCATCCGTCGATAACCTTAATCTCAAACGATTGAGCCGCCTCCTTGAATAAGGACGGTAACAAGTTCGAAATATTTATGCTCTAACTTACACAAGATGCGCTATATTATGTTCCTCATCCATTCCTTAAATTTGACGTCAATTTTTGTTCCAACCAGCTCTTGGTTCTTTTACTTTGGCTAGAAAACATTAGCCCTTGGTGTTGTTTACAGTTAGTGGTAAGGGTACTAACAGTATTAAATAGTAGAATACTACTGTGTACAGTAACTCTTTCATTGAACTGAGTTTTTCTCTTCATTCATTTATCTTATGATAAAACCATCGGTTTCTAAAAATTCAAACCTTCAAAAATTCGAAGGTCACCCTTCATCATTGTATCGTCTTCTTTTTCAATAATTGGGAATATTCAATGTGTTTATTCTTCTTTAAGTCGGAAATGGATTCATACAATTGTGAATTAATAGTCCAAAGTGTTTTATTTTTGTACTGCATTGCTCTACTCCGTTTCAACTTTTTTCAGGGTGATGAAAGCTAAGAACAGGTTTTGGCTAGTCTATAAATGGCCAAACAACTTTAAAAATGGCGCGACTTGTTCGGATATCCTTTAATATTTTTGTCATCGTGTGTTTGCAGACATTTTTTAAAAAAATATTTCAGCTTCCGCACTGTTCGAAATTGAATTAATTCTCGTACGTCGGACTAAGAAAATGGGATGCGAAAGGGAAATGTGTGGGCACCTCCGGTCCACCTTCACCCAGATACCGTGTCTGCCATCCTTGGGCGACCGTCTGTCGTAGGGTCCGGGTCTCCACTGGTTTTTCACATCGGTATTTCTAGCCGCTTCTCGTCCGATTTGTGAATGGCTGTCCGGACTGTTTCCGTTGACCTTCTCTTCTAGTTTATCTCTACGCCCCACCACGAACTGATTGTCGACACCAGCTTTTTTTATATTTTATATCTGTTAAATGACGCACAGGTTAGGAATTACACCTTGGCGTTCAGCAGTTTTCAACCGTGCCTAATAGTCAATAACGCGAAATGTGAGTCATTTAAGCTGAGGCGATAAGCTCGTCAGCACACAATAGCGACTTAAAGCATTTCAGCTGTGTAAATCATGTCACGGGTGAGATCTCATATTTATAGATGATCTGTAATTCATGACCGCCCTTGGATGGAAGCAGGCTGATTTATCGGAGGTGAATCTGTCTAGACTCACCTCAATCTTCCAGATAATCAGCTCAACGTGCACACAATTGCTCTTTAACCACAACTACTACTTCCTTCAAAGCAACTGATTCCTTTACAGTTATAACATATTTCTCTTGTTAAATTCAAATGTTTAGTAGTAGTATTTTCCAGGTCTGTCGATATCGTTGAGTAACTTTGTTTATTTTCAAGCGTATAAAATGGTCGCGGCAAATTACGCTAATTTATCATAGTGAGGGGAAAAAATGGAACACGGGTTCTATTTCGAGATGATGACTTCCTCCGTTTTATCCCAAAATCAGAGCAATTATCCCCAGGAATAGATCCCCGTGCGTAATCGCTTCCCGTGTTGTAGTTTTCTCGAATCGGCTAGTAATGGGTAGTTGTAATAATTAGTTGGTCGGGGATTTGCCACTCAATTGCCCTCCAAGACATGAATTAGCATCGGTCGAGTAAGCAACTCATTCACATACACTGCCCCGCCAACATCGGGTTGTACGATAACACACGCTATACATGAAACTTTTGTTTTCCCTGAAACCTTGCCTTGTTAACCTTAAACTAAATCAATTACAGAACATGCCTGTTCGGTACCCGTTTTATTTTACCACAGTAAATAATAATAATAAACTTTTATATCGTTAACTCTATTTTAAAGTTCTTTATCAATTGACAAATTTAGCAATATTAGTCTTTCATTCTAACTCTTCAAGTGTTTGTACATTTTACGAAAACTTGAAGTCTAAATATTCTTTTAAATAATTATCTGCAAAATATGATAACAAATTAGACACAATTGCTTATGTTTTCTTTCTTCTATTTTCTTATTGTTGTATTTTGTTCTAATATGATAAATTACCTCCGTACTAATTTTCTCCTTATGTAACATCGGCATTATATAAAAAAAATAAATTGAAACCCAATTTGGAAAATATCTAGGACAAGGAATTCCATACGTTGTAAAATAATCAGTTAGATAATCGAAAAATATCGCGGGATTTTCCAAGTTCGTACCGAAACGTTACTTGGTTCTGGTAAAGGATTGTTTCCTGTGATATTTTATCATTGTACAACTCGAGTTAGCACAATTCGCCGGTTCCTGCTGATTGTGACGGATAGTGATGGACTACCCTATATATGCGGCATTATCACACTGACGTACTTGGTCTGTCTGGTAGAATCAGTCTCTAAATCCTAGCAACATTTTGACAAAACGAGGGTTAAATTTTTTAATTCCAAAAAAATTGTGTTATCAGTGGTTTGCAATTAAGTATGCAAGCACTATTTTATGGAGTTTTTCCAAGTAAATTGATCATTCCTTTCAACTCAACGAGCTACATTTGATTTTTCCTAAAATTCTGCAAGATCCGAATTCCATATACGAATGGGCACGTAAAAACACTCTAGAATTCAATTTAAAGTCCAAAGCCAATGTTATACGTTCCATAACGTTCCAACGACAAACCTTTATTAAATTAAGTGCAATTTGTAAAAGAATTATGTGACCTTATTGTGTACTGGGGGGCCCTCGTCCCAGAATAAATTATTCTCTCTCTCTCTTCTCTCTTTCTTTCTTTCTCTCTCTCTCCTCTCTCTCTCTCTCTCTCTCTCTCTCTCTCTCTCTCTCTCTCTCTCTCTCTCTCTTCTCTATCTATCTATCTATCTATCTGTCTCTCTTCCTCTTCCGCCAGCATAAAGACGTTTAATAATATTCAAAGTATTATTTCCTAACATCTGATACAAAATAATTAACATCATAAAATCATGGAAAAATAATTTAATATTATATGTTTTTGTGTTCTCTAAATAATTATAATAATGACGAATATAAAAAACTAATTGGTTAATTAATTTAAAATCATAACTATCAAAAATTCTTCCTAAAAATTTTATTGTATTTTCTTTTTATTTCGTTATTAATTTTTTTTTTTCATAAATAAATACATATCTTATAAATTTATGAACCAAAAAAATGTAATGTGAAATGTTTACTAAAAAAATATGTAAAACTTTTTTCTTGTATTCTATATGTAAAATGAATTCTAAAGACCGAAAGTGTCTTCATAAATTTTATGTATAATGTACACGACATAACTTAAGTTTTTCACTTCTCTCTGTTAAGTGGGAGAAAGGTCCATGAGACTCAATATTGCGTGGTTAAATAAAACTTTTAATCAATTGATCTTTCTCTCTCTTCTCTTCTCTTCTCTTCTCTTTCTCTCTTTTCCCTCTCTCTTTTTCCTTCTCTCCTTCTCACTCACACACACACTCTCTCTCTCACTCTCTCTCTCCATGTAAAAATTGTAAAAATAACAATGTGGTGACTCGATTTAATTGTACATGTTTACGGAAATTTAACTCTCTCCCCTTATCGGTAAAATCTACAAGTTAACAAAAAGCGCAATTTTTTTGTATTTTTATTTGGGGCTTTTTGGCTGGAATCACTCAATAAAATAGGAAACATGAGCAATTTAAAATGTTTCAACGCAAACAAAAAACCATCAACAATTTTTTCACGTTATTTTTCGTCATTTTATTTGTTCTTTCATAGAAAGCACTCGATTTATAAGATCTTATTGTTTTTATACTTGACATTATATTTTAAAGAAAAAATGTAAAGAGATTACTGCACATTTTTTACAAAATTTAATGAATGGAGTAGAACGAGGCCAGCCAGGGCGTTTACATCGGATAAGCGTATTCTGTGTTGTGGGTATCAGCTGATCAGCCCGTCAGTGTAACGCCACGGTAGTAAACGAAATACCCCGTGGCATTTTAGACGCGGGAAAACTTTAAAGATACGTCTCGACTTATTGTTAAACGGGTTTTTTGTCATTGCACGACAACTGGAAATGCAGCGGATTTGCATAGCGGGCGATTGTAGCCGGAGTAAAGTGGCCATGAATGGGCCGTGTGTTGGCGTGCCCTACTAATTGATCCAACATCCTTTCAACAAATGCCATTCCGTTTCACAATTACGGGGTTCAGTAACCGATCCTAGAAGGATCCCCGAGAAAAGATTTTACCGAAGGAAACACTGTCCATCAACAGTAACAATACGGTCGTTAGACACACTTCAAGCTTTTATTGTCGAATTTTTATCATTGTATCTTTTTTTCTTATACGATTTCCAGGCCCATCTCTGGGTGTCTAATGAGTGATGGGTTCCCACAGGGTTAATTTAGTGCGATCCGAACAAGGTTGTGGGAGCGTACTATCGACGGCCATTGACTGCGCCCCACTCTTACGACCATTCAACATTCTTCTTTACCTCGAGACGTTCACAATTACTACTTCTCGTTTTCCCAATCTACTCTACGAGTTAAAATTAACCCCTTAACCCGGTTAAACCGTTTTTCATTGCCTCGCATTGTGCCAGTGTGTTGTTTCTGAGCCGGCTCTAATGCGGTTTAGGGCGTCCTGGAATACCGTCCAATCCCGTAAAGAGCCTCCCCGATCCCTATTGACCCTATAGTTTTAACATGCCACACTTGATAAATAAGGATCGCATTAACGGAGCAACATTTCTACAATGCCTATCTGTCGAGAGGTTAAGTTTTTTTACACAGTCCTTGCGTAGCTCTTTCATAATAATTCGCTTTCCCAGGGGAACGTGTATTCACCAGTCTTCTCAAGTTATATTAATTACTTCGTTTTTTCTTAATGTGTTGTTTATTCCCATTTCTCTTAAAAAGATTCAACCAACGAAGAAAACACTTTAAAGGGATATGACAAATAAAAAACCAGTTAATTGAGTTGTTTATGCTATTGTTCGAGGTAACAAGTGTTATTAACAATAATCGTTTTTAGACGGTAAGATCCGAGTGAGAGATCAAGGTGGGCTGGTACAATACAATCTGGGTAAATTTCCATCTTCAGTGCCTTCCCGTTTCATTTTAATCGTCCTTTCGATTTCCGATCCATAGCTCGGCCACGGGTCGATACCGTCGAACGGGCTTAGACAAGGCGACGTCGAACTATGGAGGAGCGCCGGCGGGAAAAGCGGCCATTCAGTATGTAGCTGTGACTGGGTCCTGTCTGAGTAGTGGAGTTACGTGTAGACTCTAAACTGGATCAATATCTCTGGATCTACGTCATGTTGGGGTGTAGCCACCCCCGCCCGGGTTGCCATGGGGATGGTAACGATCCGGCTGCCTACTACGAACCCTCACAAAAACTCGACACACCTTCTTATCTCCCTTTCTCGAAACTGCAGACGGCGGAGAATAATCACCCTATAGCCCAAATATAAATGCAGTTGATACGAGATTTTGGGACTTAATAAGGAGAAAAAATAGATTTTCGACCCTAAGAGGAAACGTGTGTCGCCGCTCCACTGATTTTTCGCTTATGCAATTGTCTCGGTGTAATTATCTATGAATTCATTAGGAGTCTTGTTAATTGGAGTGCATTGAGACCGTAACAGACCTTGAAAAAACGACAGGTGCAATGCCCCGTCCATGCTATTTTGCACACGATATTTTCATCTGAAAAGTCTCCATACGACTTTTCTAAGAGTTCGTCTAGAGGAGAAGAAAAGGTAAATGTCGGAGTCTAATCCTGGGGCGGTGAGAGGGATCAATCCATAATAGTGGGGGTCGTAAGGTCTCGCCGTCTACTCTCCGCTGCTTCGCTCCACCACCCCCACTTTCTTACCCAATAATATTTACCGAGTCTTGCTATCACCTTGACTTTGGGCAATAACCTTGCTACCACTGGCTTTAAGAAACTTCTCGGGCAGTTTTCGCCGATGCTTAGTTAGAATTAAAACCCCAGTTAAAACAGTGTATGCGGAGAGGAAAAACAAGTGGATACAGCTTGGGTGTGGCGGTTGTTTCTATGGATACTTCAGCATCCCCTTCTTCTCATAAATACCTCTCCAAATGAACCCTTATTCTGAAAATGTTTACCATCGCGTTATCATATAAATTGCATGCAAACCTCTCTCTTCGGTACTACAGACGAATTGCCAACTGATTAAAGTTTTATGTAGGCTAAATGGTTACGTGTAATTGCTAAAAGTTGCCCACTAAAATTAAAATATACTTAAAACAGCCACCAGGAAGATTTAAAAATTTGTATGTCTCATTTTATTGTAGTTTATATTATTATTCTGTTGTCGGTTAACACCTAGGCACGAACTTTCGACAGGTGAGCTGTCCCAGTTGGTTAGTCATATCTGTTATTATGGAGGAAAAGCACAATATTTATTAATGTAGTTTAACTTTTATTTTTACTTGTGTGGTGGTTCATACATTTATATCCAATCTGTTAAGCACGACTTTCTAATAAAATGGCTTAATATTGCTCGGCCAAGACGGCCACAAGATTTTTCTTTTTTGTGTTTGTGTTGTGCATCTGTGTGCTGTAGTTGACAGATCTCATCTTTCAATACATAAATATGTGGTGATTAGTCACCGTTAATCGATAATTATTCAGAAATCGGGAGATGCGGTCTGGCGTGATGTAGGTTTCAGAAAAACCTTTTCTTTATCGTGCCAACGTTTCGATCTTTATTGAGATCATCTTCAGGGCCTGGGATTTACAAACATTGTTTACATTTAACAAATACATGTAGNCACGCCAGACCGCATCTCACGATTTCTGAATAATTTATTTTTATTATTACTTTTTGGTCGTTATTTTAGTGTCAGGGTCGGTAAACTACATTGATGATCATAAGCTCGTTCTTTATTTACTTATATTTCCCCGTCTTCCTCGTGTTTTAATCCTTTTAATTTATTTTCTCTTAATTTTGTTTCTCTAACTAATCTTCATTTCTCCAAGTTACTTCCAATAATATTTTAGGGTTTTAAATATTGCAAAGACAGTACAGAGTTATGAATTCACATTTGTTAAAAATATTAATTTTATTGGCATATATATCTTATTTTTAAAAAATAATTTTTTGAAGTCGTGAGGAGCGGTCGAGAATGAGGTAGTTTAGAAAAACACGTTTTTCATTTTTTTCTTTTTGGCCGATATTTCGACCTTTATACGGGTCATCTTCAGAGCATTAAGTCTGGTGCTATTCTTGTGCTGTAATATTAGTTTTGTATGAAAGAAGAAAGAATGGTAAAAATAAAAGAAAAAAATAATAGCACCACACTTTATTCCCTGAAGATGACCAAAATAAAGTTCGAAACGTCGGCAGAAAATAAAATGAAAAAGGTGTTTTTATAAACTACCTCATTGACCGCTCCTCACAACTTCAACAAATTATGAAACAACAGGTCACTAAGAAACACGCATTATTTTAAAAAAATTAAGAATCATTCTCAACTCAAATAGTTGTTGTTTTGATCTTTCCTCTTGTTAAGGTAGTTAATGGTTTATAAATACAAAAAATGTAGATAATAATATTTTTATGCAATTGTATTTGTAAAATCCTAGTCGTCTAACAAACTTACTTAAAACTCTCATCATTACTAAGTTAAACTGTTGAGGTGGGTAGTTTGATTAAACTCATATTTTGAAAGCTTTTATAATTAGCTCGGTTTTAATAACATTATGTAAAACAAATTTGTAAAATTTATCAATATTGAAATATTAATTTGCCTCTTTATTTCCCTTGGAGAATTCCACACGTTTGTAGATCAGTTTGGTGTTTTCTACGCCCGCTCTATTTTCTTAAGATTCCGATCTGCTGCTAGTTCAATATGTTAATTGTGAAAGGATCTGGCGGTGCAACGGTACCGTTAGGCTGAGACTACCAGGCGGTCCAGATGTTGGCTTTTCTTCCCATTCTCTCATTAATTATTTATTTATGCTACCCTTTGCTTTGGAATTTGGTCTTTTAAGATCGATTTTATGCAGAGATGATATATTTATGTATATATTTGTACGGTCAAGTGAGATGTGTTCAAGGAAAGGCATCCCGGTCCGTGAATGCCGTTTCCAGGCGATCGCGCCGAGGCCGTTATGTTTTTACCTGAATGGCAAACCCTCGGAAGGTGGGCCTTGATGCAGCCTTGCTATAACGGTAGACCTGCGTTCGCTCCTCTTACGTGACCGGATCCTGTTTGTCATGATCTCTTCCCATTCACCGTGTGCACCTCAGATAAGAGAAACTCCGCTCAATAAACGAATCGTATGTGGGCTGTTTTAAATTGTACTGGAAAAGGGCTACTTTCACATATAAATCTCGAAGATAAATCCGGACGTGGTGATAGTTTGTGTCACCGAATAAGGAGTGTCTGGCCTGCTGAGTCACCCTCGTGGGCGGCAGCGTTTGCTCCCCACAGGTACAGCATTCGACCTCGTCAAGTCCCGATCCCCACTTCGTGTCTAACCTCAATGAAACTTAGATATCCGTCTTACTTTCTCGAGAGAGAATAGCATTACTTCGTTGCAACGACAGATCGATTCTTTGCAACCCGGGCTCCGCCCAGGCCTTGGCACGGTGAATTCTTGTGATCTGTCTAACGTACGTCCCAGTTGACGTTCTCTTCCAGGAATCCGCCGTTTCCTGCTTGTTTGCTCAATCTCCTAATATGTGCAATCCGTAACCCACCTTTTAAGGCTCTTGGTGAGTTCAACAACCTTTTAGAAAGTCAGTTTCTCTGAATTTGACTGTTTCTGAGTGAATTAGGGCCTTACACATGCGGACTACACAATAGGAGGAAAACTATTTTTCAGTGAGATTCTTTTTGTTTCTGTTAGGCATCTCAGACTGTTAAAATAATTATTTTTAACCAACTAATTCAATTTTTTTCGAGAACATTATAAATTATCCATTATTTTTCACAAAATATGTTTGAACTGTAAAATTATAGTTGAATATCAACTATTCAAATATAGCTGTTTCTTAGGGACCTGTTGTTTCATAATTTATTTATGTCTTGAGGAGCGGTAAAGAATGAGGTAGTTTATACTATAAAAACACCTTTTTCATTGTTTTGTCGACGTTTCAAACTTTATTAGGGTCATCTTCAGGTCATAAAGTGTGCTTTTTTTTCTTCTTCATAAAACCAATATGACACCACAAGAATGGCCTGGGTAAATTATTAAATAAATGTTGATTGGAAAAAATACAATTTAAGATGCAAATATAAATTTATATTTACATCTTAAATTGTATTTTTTACAGTCAACATATGTTTTGCAATTTACCCGACCCTTGAAGATGACTCAAATAAAGGTCGAAACGCGTCGGTAAAAAATGAAAAAGGTGTTTTTATAGTATAAACTACCCCATTTTTGATCGCTCCTTACGACTTCAACAAATTATGAAACTACATGTCACGAAAAAACATTCTTTCATGAAATACATTTAATTTTTTTATTGCAGTAAAATTTATTCATAAAACTCTTCTCAGGTCCAAGGCAAAACCAGGAAAGCACTATTACCGGAAATCATAAAAATCACAACTTAAAATGAACAAGATTTGTTAAAAACATAGCAAAGGTTAAAAATTTATATTTATATCTTAAATTGTATTTTTGCCAATCAACATGTTTTGTAATTTACCCAATCCCTGAAGATGACCCGAATAAAGGTTGGAATGTCGGCAAAATTGAAAAAGGATTTTTCTAAACTACCTCTTAAAATAATAAATACATTACGACTGAGTATATTTATTATGGTTGAAGCTATAATTTGGAGTGTAGTAAATAGATGTTTATAGTCGTAAAATGTTTAAATCATTGGTAATAGATTCGAAGTCCTGTTGAAGGGGATGTATTCCTCGACGAAATCTTTACGAAGTTTTTTTTTTTTTTCCAAATTTGCCTTATCTCTGATTTTCTATATGTAATTATAATATTAAGGCTGATATCAATCACATCCAGAAGGATGTCTTTGAAGAAAGGTCGGAAACATTCGGGGTTCATCATCTCGACAACTCTGTTGTATTTTTAATCCTGGTCAGCTGTTTGTAATCGAGAGTCTGCCGTCCGTCCTTGCCGTCAGATTTGGAGCAGAACTTGAGAGTCAGGAATCTAAATACGGGATGAGACGGTTCTTAGCTCCTCCCCCGTGTAGTAAAAGTAGGTTGTCTGTTTCTGCCAACTCGCCACATGTTTCCTGTTCCAGATTTAGCCCGTCGGCTGGCGTCGTTCCCTACCAGCTGACTCGAAAACCCGATCGCTTTCCCAATTCGGGTAAACAGATTTGCAAAATCAACATCCTTCTAAATTCGCTTAACCCAAAACGGATAATCCTCGTGCAGGAAAGGTGGACGAAAATAAAACCCAGGTTCTCAGGCCGGCTTCGCAGATGGTGCCGCCTGTTTCGAAAGCCTCTCCGTCTCGAATTTAATCGATTAATATTCACAATTTTACCAATTTAATACGACCCAGTTGCCAAATTTGTATTATTATACAGCGGTATCGCAGCAGCTGATTGTAGACAGCTGATGTGCCGCCGTAGGAAGGCAAGAGTTCAGTGGACTCTCCCCACTACGACGGGGCAACATTCCTCCTGCATTCCACCACTCATTCAACCAAGCGACTTACAACCAACTCAATTATTTATGCTTAACAATATACTCTCTCATACTTAACAACTTCAACCGTTGTTAGCTAAGGCATTTTAGCTCAAAACTGTCAAATTTCAGCCGAAACCGCTTAAAAAAGAATCCCTTTTCTGTCTCGAATTTTAACTCGGTTAAGGACGTAATATACTACAATAATCCTGATTTACTTAAAAAAACAGTCCCGGGAAAAAAATGCCAGTGTTTCTACTATACAAATTTTAACTTTTAGATAATACATTTTTGTACAGTTTAACTAAACACGTCACAGAACATTCCTACATATTTCGGTTAATATTATTTTTATGTAAGGTCTTGGTTGAGATAAAAAGTTGGTGTGAGCGGGATTCGAAACCACGACTTATTTATCCACTTGAGCAATCGTGACTTCTCAAGTGGTTAGAGCAGCGGCGTATCGAAGGTCGTGGGTTCGAATCCCGCTCGTGACACCTAATTTTTCCATCTAAACCAAGACCTTACATAAAAATAACAATTAATTGAAATAAATAATTTGGTTAATTAGACCATTAAACATAAATGGATTAATATTCCTTCATATGTTGATACGTCCTTACACTTGTGTTCTTCCACTCTATTGAATACAGTAAAATTGGGTATTTAGATTGACTAAATCAAAATTTCCTTCCACACTGCTACTCGTAAAGAGAAGACAACGATAAAATTTATAAATGAACTATCAAAGTTTACATTACCGATTTTGCGTTGCTATAACTGTTGAAAAAATGTCGTGTTTTGAAGAGTGTTGAAAACATGTAAATATACTTAATTTTAGTACTTTTATGTAGGAATTTCGTTGGATTTGAAACTTTATTTGTATATACCCTCAAAGGAAGAAGAAAAAAAGGAAACTTGTATTTATTTGTTCGTTTTCCATAATAACTAGATGTAAAAATGAATAGTTGACTGAAACCGAAAACACAACCTTAAATAAATTATTCAGAAATCGTGAGATGCGGTCTGGTGTGATGTAGGTTTCAGAAAAACATTTTCTTTATTGTGCCAACGTTTCGATCTTTATTGAGATCATCTTCAGGGCTCAAAGTGTGTGTCTCCTGTGTAATTGTGCCATTTTTGCTCTGATGATCTCAATAAACATCGAAACGTTGGCACGATAAAGAAAATGTTTTTCTGAAACCTACATCACACCAGACCGCATCTTACGATTTCTGAATAATTATCGATTAACGGTCACTAATCACCACACGCTTAAATAAATTGTTGTTTACTTTAAATAGAGCCTTACTAAGCTTTTTACGCTCTTTAGAGAAAAAATAAAGCAAATCAAATCCATTCAATTTTTATATATAGCGGCCGTTACATCATCACAGGATTTCCCGATCGAAGAGGTGTGCTCGACTGTGATGAACAGCGGCTAGAGACGATCGTTTTATTGCTTTTACCGCACAACGGAACCGTCATTTAACGGCTTCCTTGATGGGAAGTCAACTCCAAACGGTCCGTAATGTAAGGGCGAGCTCTAAAACAGTCATCAGAAGACTTCGTGAGAATAGCCTAGTCGCTAGACTTCCCGCGTCAGGTTCTCTATTACATGAGAGGCATCGATTCGAAAGGCGACTAATCGCAAATCATTTCGCTTGGACATTTCAACATTAAGGGGCTTTTTCTATTCACATATAGGTGTCGGTTTGGTTTGTGGCAATCAGATGACCGTGTGGAGAAGAGTTGGAAATGTGCTATGAGTGAGTCAAACCCTTGTCAATGACAGTCATGGGGGTGGAATCACCGTCCTAGCCCGTAACGGACTGATTACCATACAAAACGGATCTGCACTAAAATACATTGTGGTAGTTCTTTTCGAAGCTGTGGCCCCATTTGCTCCGTTTATTGTGGACATCTTGTTAATGCATGTAGCTCGAGCTGTCGTCCATACTTGGAGGAAGTAGGGTTTACCACATTGAATTGGCCAGCACTTCTCGTGATATGGAATCCCAGCTCAAACAACAACAGGTTCAAACTGTTCTTGTTATGGCAATCTTCTATTTCACAATACGAAATCATGTTGCTTATATTATCGATACCTAGGAGATTTTATGGCCCTCCTCGAGGCCAGAGAAGTAATACGAGGTTGTAAAGAGCAAAACTAGGTAATAAATGTTCAGTTAAATATATCAATCTATTTATGCTTAGTGGTCTAATTGAACATATTAATTATTTCAATTACTTGGTTGAAATAAAAAAGTTAGTGTCACGAGCGGGATTCAACCCACGACCTTCGACTCAATATGCAGCTTGAGGAATCGTGACTTATCAAGTGGTTAGAGCAGCGGCGTATTGAGCCGAAGGTCGTGGGTTCGAATCCCGCCCGTGACACCAACTTTGTCATTTCAACCAAGACCTTACATAAAAAGTTTAGCTAAATTTTAATATATCACTAAATGAATTTCCGGTATTTTGGTCAATTTTCTTTCAAACCGTAATATTTAAATATTTTTTATTAAAACTTTTGAATTTCTGATCTCGTTTGATTGGTTTTACAACAAAATAAGTATGTTTTAACTTTTAACTTCAATGTTTGTTAACGAAATATGTATAGTTTGAAGTAAAGAACAAAGTGTGTTCGTGATTTTTCTCTTTTTCACCCCGTCTTTGAGGGTACATATTTAGAATGTCAAGATTACGTTTCGTCAAATTTGAAAATTTTAAAGTAAAGAAAGCCAGGTTTTTTGGTAAGGAATTTCCTCATTTATTACGACGGGGTTGAGTCGCGTTTTAGAAGTGTTCCAAGAGCCTGGGGTAGAAATTCGGGCGTTTTCGCGAGGGTGGATACGGTACCACCCTTGTTTGAACTCTGACCTTTTCCTCTGACACCAACCCGCACATGAAGCTTTGACCGGGGTAGGACGAGAGCTCTGTTTGCTCCGGGGCCTCTTCTAATTTGCAGCCGCACAACTCCAATAGAAACTATGGGCAAGGAAATAAAATTTCATGAGAGTGGGGGTTTGTCCTACCTCCCCTTGCCGCCGCATGGCTTTTTGAGAAAACAATGAATTTCAATTACACACACGTGATTTTTCTTTTATCTTACACTGTTTATATAGGAGAAATTCCACATCGGAAGAATGGAGTTGTACTAAAAAAGTCTTTCATTATTATTTTTCTAATGTGTTTTATTAAACTGGTAAAGAATGGTACGGGGGTTGATACCTTTTTGATTTTCCATGATGTTCCCGTGTAGAGTTCTCTTGTTGGGGTCATGACCTTGGGTCGATATAGCACGAGGAGCAGAAGCAGCCTCCTACACCACCCCCGGCTTTTCCTTTATAACCCTCTTTTTTCGGGGTATATAAAGGTCAAAGGAAATCCCGATGCGTGTGCATGTCGGATCTCTCGTCGGCTATTTCCTTGCTCGATTTTTTTACTTTCTCAATCCGTGGGTTTTTGATTTTGAGACTTGCAAATTTATTTGAAATCTCACGCGATGATATGCGTCGAGTCAGAACGCCCGGAGTGACGATTGTGATGAAATTCGCCCAAAACGAATACTGGATTTGAAAGAAATTTTGTAAAAAACCCGGATATTTATGAATTGCAGGGGACGTTAACTTAAACTATACATATTCCCGATTAAACAAAGCGCAATAATAATGGAAGAAATCTTGTTTTCTCTTGAGAGATGAGCCAACAAAGAAACGAGTAAGGTGAACCCATGTCGGCGCCGGTGTGCATAATTTAAGCGGAGTGATACTACACCGCCTGTGGGAACGTCTTGATAGGTCACCGTCTGCAGACATAATGATCAGCTGGTCTTTGTTGGCCCAGGTCAATCGACAAGTCCATTAGGACAGTCGTTAGTCAGTATGACGTAATCTCAACATGTTTATCATAATCGTCCTGTGTGTCATGGCATGTAAACACAAATAATAACCTTACTAGGATTAATCCTTGAAGCTTGATTGAACGTAGTATATTTATAATCCATTTTATTTAGTGGTCTGATTGATAAAATTATTTCTTTCAATTAATTAATCTTTTTATGTATGGTTTTGGTTGAAATGAAAAAGTTAGTGTCACGAGCGGGATTGAACCCACGACCTTCGGCTTGAGACACTAACTTTTTCATTTCAACCAAAATCTTACATGAAAAGATTAATTAATTGAAACAAATATATTAATAATCCATTAGCTTTCGTGATCCGATTGACCAAATAACATCTCTCAATTAATTAATCTTTATATAAGGTATTGGTTGAGATAAAAAAGTCAATGTGACGAGCGGGATTCGAAACCACGACCTAGCAGCTGTACCACCACTTGAGATATACTCATACATCGATAATATTGATTCTTTTTTTAATTCTGCGGGGGGTAGATTTTTGACGGATGTTTTTTAACTCATGTCTGTATTAATTAAGTTCGCCCTGGTTTCTACATAATTAAGCGTTTCCCCGTTACATTCAGTCTTAAGTGATTATTCTGTGTCTTTGGGGGAAAGGAGAGACAAATGGCCTGAACTCAATAACGGGCAAAACTATACTCAGTTGCCAGAAAGTTGAAGATGCTATACATTTTACAATCCTGGGGAAAAACATTATTTTTTATGCAACCTACAAGCGATTTATACAACACTAAAGAAAAGCAATTCATTTGGAAGCTTTGGGTCTGGAAGGATTTTTCTTTTTTAATTCAGAAAACAAACCTCATTGTTAAATGGGTAAATAAGCTAAAGTACCCCATCGACTGATCCAAATGAGTCCAGTTGCAATGAACGTATTTATTTGTGCGACTGTATTAGGCTAGATACAGTTTTCATGCGTTGCGTAAGAAATGACCTAGCTGTCGGCACCCCTGTTGGTTGAGAAGTGACGATCTCCTGGGCTTCTAGCTTAAGGGCTACATGACGGGTAGATGAACTTCCATGAGGTATATTGGAGTGACAACCTTTCGAGGTGAAAGCCCAAAATTAAGGTAAAATTACTAAAACCTATTTTTTTACGAGGGTTCGCAACAGCAAAGGTCTCTCTAATAAACTCTCAGGGTACCGGTGTTTTTGAAAAAAAAGAAGCTCTTTTGTAAGTATGTCTGGTTCTATCGGCCCTGCATTCGAACCCCAGACCTTTACGTTACAGTAATGAGCGCTGTTACTAAAACCTAATAGCCTAGCTCCATGAATGAAATTTTATCTCACCTCTTCGGCCACATAATAAGAATGGGAACGTTTCTCGTATTTACTAACAAAAACTGAAATTAAAATCGTTTAATTCATATTTTAATCAATTAATTGATTGTTATAAAAAACGTTTTATTGAGTAAAGTTTGTAGGCTAAATGACGTCTGAGTATTGTAGTTATGATGATCAAACACTCTGATTGATCCATTGTTAGGGCAGTAAACACACAAACCCTCTTGTGTGTATCGAGTGCGGGCTTTTGATTAATTAGTTGCCAAGGAAACAATGGTCGCGAGTGATGAAAAAGAAACGGAAACAATAAAAGTCTACGAAAATAAATATCGATTTCCTCTTAAAAGGTAAAATAAACATTAGGGGGGAAAGTCCCTGAAGCTTCTGCGACGGCTTTTCGACCACCCTGCAACGCGCAGTATAAATATTACTGATGTTGCTGTTGGAGGCGCAAATAAGTCCTTACCGCCTTGCTGACAAAAAATATTTATTCTGGCGAGAGTGGCCTATCGAGGTTTTTATGCGGACGAGTTAAAAAGTCAAAGCATCGGAAGGACTGTGTGCCAAATCTTTCCCTATCTTGTTCCAAAACAGCACGTGTCTTCTTATGCACCAACCATTAAGGATCAATTTGAATTTCATAGTGTCACAAATTCCTCCAGAAAATCGCACCCAGTTGGAAAGTGTCGTCAAAAAGGAAACAAATGGAAAAAAACTGTCTTTTGACGTTTCGGAAATGAGTAAACTTCAACGATACTCAGCTAACTTTCTATAATGTTAAACTTTTTTTTTTAAAGCTTCTATTTCAGATCTGAATCCTTCATTTCCGATCCCGACCATTTCCATTCCGTGGCACAAAAGAACGCTCAGACAAAAAAAAAACAATTCTCATTAATAGACTAATCTCTAAGACTGACTTAAGTACATAGGACTTGCGTGAGCTCTGCGTTTCACTTCGTTCTGCCACGCGATCGATACACCTATCCCAAGAGAACAGCGGCCATAAATAGAGCTTAGGTCCATCTTATAAATTATTTATACAGACCTCTCGGGAGCAGAGTTAATAATAAGTACTTTTCCTCATCCGCCGACCTTTGTACAGTCTCCTTTTTTTGTTTTCGAGGTTGTAGCGATGGAAATGTTCTGTGGAGAGCTTGATTAAACAGTCAGTACGATAACGATAGAAAAAACTTTAACCCCAAAGATTATCGATAGGAGAAAAGGAGACCTCTTATTGTATGGAAATAGCCTCCGCCAGATTATATTTAGCCCGTTTAATGGCACACTTGAACGACGCGATAATATTGAGTAAGGCTTATTAGAGCGAATCACAACCTAGCAAATTACTTATTTACATGGATGAGTTGATCTGAATATTTCGAAAGTTTTAATAAATTCCATCCTGTAGCACAAATATTTAAAAAGAGAGATCTCATCTCCATCAATTTTTCCAATTTCTTACAACTTCCGAATAAATAATTTTTCGAATCTATACATCTCAGTTCTCTAAAGATAAAAGGCTTATACTATAAACTCTTATCAGCCATTACCCTAGTTAATAAAAAGTAATTTAAAATACCATTTCCTTTCCTCTTCATCATTAACAAACATTTTGTCTTTTGCTATTTATAACCAATACAAGCCATTTAACCCCATACATGGACTACTATTAGGACGAAACAGTTATGTTAAATAAAAGGTTTCTGCACTTAAATTGAAATTTAAAAATCAGGTGCCTAGCCTAAGCCGGCACCTGCTCTTCTTCTCTCATTAATTCGTCGATTTCACACAAAACACTTGGCGAATATCTGCGATTATATCTTTACTCAAATTTTCAAAGATCGTAACGTTTCTAATGTTACAATATTTATGTAAAAAATGTTCAGTAATTGATTCCCAAAATGTTTATAAAAATAAACATTCAAGTTTATTAAATTAATCTATATTTGCTTAGTGGTCATATTTGACCATATTAATTATTCCAATTAATTCTTTTTATCTAGGTTTTTGGTTGTGAGATGAAAAAGTTAGTGCCACGAGCAGGATTCGAACCCACGACCTTCGGATCTTGATAGCACAAGTGGTTTGAGCAGCGGCGTGCTAGAGCCGAAGGTCGTGGGTTCAAATCCCGCTCGTGACACTAATTTTTCAACCAAAAACTTAAGATAAAAAAATAATTAATTGGAATTCAAGTTTATCTTTTATGGTTCATGTGCCTGGTTCCCTTATCGGAATCTTACGTACATTGCCATATATGAACTGTATTTAGAGAGAAAAGATTTTTAACCAAGAAATTTTCCTGAATTTAAAGTTCAAAGCGGGACAATTTTTTGTCATTAAGTTCAATTTTTCAAGGGATTTCAGAATTTTTCTCTTAAAAAAAGATAGTTTCCTCCTGTTAAAATCGCATTTCTTCTACTTATTTTAGCATCAGAATGCGTTTGTATTGCACTAATTTGGGTCAATTATCATTTTGGCTGATAACGTGATCAGTGTTTGCCTCTAGAAACCTCAATTTGTTGACATACCCCAAAATTTACGCCCTCAAACCCCTCCCATTTCACAAAATCGAAAATTTGCTAGATATAAAAATTATTTTTTCAACTGATTAATCGTCCGTGCTATCTTCTTTAAGAAAACGTCATAGTACGACACAATTGCACATTTTAACGTTGTGAAAAAATTTAAAAAATAACCTATAAAAATTTTTGAGAATTACCCCATTTCTCCTAATTATTTTTGCCTCGGAATGCGTTTGTATTGTACTAATTTGGGTCAATTATCGGTATTTTGACTGATTTCGTGATCAAACGAAGTATTTGCCCCTAGAAACCTCAATTTGTTGTCACCTCAAAATTTACGTTTTCAAACCCTGCCATGTCCGTTTTGACAAAATAGAAAAAAAATTGTGTAAGTAAATAAAAATTGATGATCGTCCTTGAACTTGATAGTACGAACATTATTTCACATTTTAACGTTGTTAAAAAAAATTGTAAAACAACCTATAAAAAAATTCTGATAATTACCCCATTTTTGACGTCCTATTTTTTCTCCAGGATTGTATTGTATGATGTCTCTAGATTGTATTGTTTCCGCTGTGTCTGTTGCACCCCCCCGCCGTGAAAGTTGTTCTGGCGAACAGACGGTCATTCTGTAAATCGCCTTGTAAATGTTAGGTGCGTCGGGGGTTCCGCGAGTTTTAAGGTCAATGTCTGGATGGATGTTTGGGTGTCTGTATGACTTCACCTATGGCACATTGCCCAAACTCCTCGCCTCGGATGGGTTCTAATTTCGTCCACGGCGCCAATTTTATCTTTTTCTAGGATAATTTCGGTTTTTTTCCCCGATTCTCTTTTTACTAACGAGGGAGTCTAATTAACTTTCTCATTTCGTGTCCGGCCTCCATTAAAGGATACCGTGTCGGATTTAAAATTTTAATTCCACTTCACTTGCATCTAAGTCAGCGAAGAGTAAAAATCCAGAAAAAGGTAAGGGAAAATATTATATTTTAATTGGCTTAATAGAATTTTTTGTCGTTCTATCCGATTGCGTTTATACTAATTACGCATTTGCCTTTTTTAATTGACCCTTGTCAAAATTAATTTCCGATGCACGCAACGCCCTTTTAATTCATTATCGGAATTATGCGTTTCTTCCCCTTTTCTCCTTAGTTAACGATCTTAAACAGAGGAAATGCGATTTTATGTCCCATGGCAAACCTGATATGTCCCTTTGGAGCATAAACTGCACACGTGTTTGATATTTTAGCTATCAATCAGAATTTATGAGTTCCTTATTGCTGCGATAAAGATGTACTTTCTAATTTTATACCTCGTAGTCTGTCAATTTTTTAAAATGTTTTTGTGTGTCTTGTATTGATTGAATCTTTTTGACAGTTTTCCCCCTTTTACTTCCTCTAAAAATATAGTCTGCTAATCGTTGTGCCAACGATATATTTCATACCACGGACTAGTTATTTTTAACGCAATAATTCTAAAAATACATAATCAGAGAGTAGTTGGATAAAAGACCCAAAAAACTCGACCAAAGCGGGATAAAAGTCAATTGTGTTTTTTAATCAATTTTCATTTCATCTCAATGAATATGACATTTTAACCCTTGAAACAATTCGAATTTTTTTCTGTTTGTAATGATGGCCGTAGGAGTTTCCTATTTCGATCCTTTACAGATGGTCGAGAAAATATTTCAGGGTGATTATAACTAAGCATGTATATGTCCTTATTGGGGGTTGACCGGATGGACAAAAACTGGTTTTTCTAATGGGCCCGAAGAGGTATGTAATGTAAACGAGTATCCACTTCAAAAGGACCTCAAACGTCTTATTTTTTCCCCGCCTGTTCGAGTTTTATTAGAGTTCGAAATTTACCCCCCCAGAACCGGCGGGAAACGCCCCAGGGGGTTATTATTCATTCTTAACCGCCTACATGAAATTGGACCTTTTCCAGAAAAATCAACTTCGGTACAACTTGAACCCGTTTCTTACCGGTGTACCAGCCGTTCACTATCGTTTATCCAGCTTTACATCCTGGAAAAGTTTCTAAAAAAAGATCGTCGTATGTTGTATTTCACTCATATTTTCTCTTCTCGTGTGGCTTTGTTGTATTTTGCATGAAATCTTAAGAGGTCGATCATTAATTTTCAGACAGTCAATAGAGACTGCTGTAGATTCGGGGGTTGAGTGATACAGCCTTATTAATGATATTTATTGATTGCTAGCTTTATAAGCGGACGTTGCCCAGGGGGATAATAAAAAGTGTTATTTTTGTATATATGTTATTTTGTATATACATATTTTGCTATTGCTAGATAGGAGCTCGTATATAAAAATGTTTGATATCAATGATAGTATTTAATCATCATATTAGATATTTACATGAAATATTTTGTTGTGGTTTACATTATATTAAATTGTAATTACTGCTGTATTCAGCGTTAAATTCATTGCAGTGTTTTTAGTGATTCCATCTGGCATATATGGTATGGTAAAAGGGATACTAGGAAGCGGGGTTAGCCCTCCTCAGGCATGCAGCCCTTTGGCTTATTGTACCTTCCTAGTTCCTTAGTTCAGTGCAATAGACTCAACCCTTCTTCTTAGAAGTATCAGTCATTGACTGGTGTTGCTGCAATTTGATTCCCTAAGTTTTTTCCATATGTTAAGTTAAATCTCTATTGAGCTGTTGCTCGCATTCGAAGAGATATGAGTGGCTGTTTCCTCCTCCTAATTACATAATCTGCAAATGGGATCATCGCTGTATATACCCATGTTGTGTAGATGTTTTCTCAAATGCCAATGACCAGTAGTCCTACCACTCTGAGTTTGGCCCTCTGTAATTGCAGCAATGCTTTTGTCAGTGTTGGTGAGGTTGTTTCATCATAAGTTTACTATGTCTAGCACCGCTAGAGTTTATCCACTTCTCCTTTTGTTTTGTTTGGATCCATTCTGCGATGGAGGATTCTATATTTGTTTTTGTTATCCCAAGTATAGGTTCGGGGCCTATGTGCAGATACTCCTCTGGCCTAACAGTTTTCTCATTACCCAAAATTCCCCTGTGCCCTGGCACTCAAGATATCATCAGGTGTTTTCCCAGTTTCTGGGGATTTTGTATGCATTCACTGACTAATTTTGATGTGATTTTTTTACATGCTAATGCTTTAATGGCTACTTGGCTATCAGATCTTACGAGGATTTTTTTGCCAGTGTAACCATTTTTAAGATTTTCCAGGGCGCAAGCATTGATGGCATGTATTTCTGCTTGAATGACCGAAGTGTACTTCTCTAATGAGTTTGATTGATCGTGTTTTGGGCTCGTATAGAAAACGCCTGATCCGGTTCCTTCGTTTGTTTAGGAGCCATCTGTATACCATAACATTATATATGATGCTCTCCTGTGTTCTCCCTGTCCTTTATAGTCGTTGGGACTTTGTAGGAAGTTGTGAAGAATGTTTTCGGGATCATATAATCAGTCCCCGTCAGTTGTTTATCATTATTCCAAAAGCCAATTTAAGTGGAAATTGCAGTGATTTGAATTAGAAATTGGTATCGTTGGTATATGTTGTATTAGCACATCCTCTCCTTTTAGTAAGAATATTGATATTATTCTACTAACAATATGTTGTTTTTGTAAAACAACATCAAAATCTCGTAAAACACCAGGGTCAAAAACTCAGAACATAAGGCTAAACATAATGCATAATAAAAGCAAAATCGTCACGATGACCGCATCTCACGATTTCTGAATAATTATCGATTAACGGTCACTAATCACCACCTATTTACATTGGAGAATTGATGAAAAAATTCTGCACGAAAAATTCAGAAAAAAACAAAAACGTTGAAATTTGAAATTTTTTGAAAATGTACTGGTAAACGTTAATAACTACATGCTTAGTGTTAGTTAATTGGTTAGGGAAACTACAAACTCCTGGAACTTTGCAAATTCCCTCAACAATTCTCCATTCAATTAGCTTCCAGCGGTATACCCAACATTTTGGATTGCTCTTCTGGAAGGCCCAAAAATTTTGCATTTTGTTGAAAAACCCTGGTGTAGATGAAGAGGGGGCTCAATTTTTCAAAGAAATCCGTTCGATTCAATCAGTTTGCTTTATGTTATCACCTGTACGTATTCGAAAAATCCCAAATTTCAACAGTTTTGTTTTTTCTGCATTTTTCGTGCAGAATTTTTTCACCAATAAGTTTATTTTACAGCGAATTTAACGTTCTTTTCAGGCGGCCCAAACCAGATTTGTCGAGTCATTAATTCTTAACTTTATAAGCAATTTAATGGACCTAAGAAGAAAAAAACACCAAAACCTGAAACTACTTCTTTCCCGTTGAGACTTGGAGACAGAGGTTTATAGGAAATTTCCTATTGCATATGGTGAATAGAAACACCTGATATATTCGACTTAACACCAGTCACCACACCCTGTGTATAGAAATACCCAGTATTGGAAATTCATGGATAATCAATCTTATCAAACAACTGTACTTTTTTATGTAAAGTTTTTATATTAGACGTCGAGAAGTTTTAAGACTTGCTGGCTTGAGTTTGCTTAGGAAAGTCGAATGTCGTTTAAGTAAATGGTAATTGTTGTTTTTACGGTATAAGGGATCGCTCAATCTCGTCCATCCGTCAAAACCAGAGGTAATTCTCTTATCAGTGACAACCTGTCTGGTTTCTATCAAGCTCCCCTCCGTGTTTACAACCGGAGCTAATATTAACTCCATTCATCCCACCCCTCTCTTATCCGCCTACCATACAATGTTTTTGTCAGATGTTTACGTCTCTGGAAAAAAGGGCCTCTTCGACCCCTGGGCTAATAACACCTTCGCCCTATGTGATTCGTGCCCGGAAAACCGGCCCCCGATATTTGACAGGGCACGTAGCCCTTTCGGATCCTCGACGGGACTTTTATTTTATCTGTTGTAGGCCTTGGGCGTTTTGAGACGGGTTTTTCTAGAAAACGCCCGCCGCCCGGGACCCATCCCAGGGATTCTGATATGCATAATACAACCTCCGTTGTTTTACAACCGAGATTTTATGGCCGGCGGACACACGAGGCAAGTGGCCTAGGAATCCAACCCTCTCACCGGATATGCTCTCCTACCTCCTTGTAAGTTTCTTTCACTCGGCGTTTTCTCTCCGGCATGTGTCCTTAAACTGATCTGTTAGACGCTTAAGAAAGATTTATAGATTTTCTTTTGTCTTCCTCGAGAGTTAACGGTTTAGAAAAAATACCCTTTTATTCTTACACAATAATACTATTTTCTAATCCAGCTCAAATCGGAAAAAACGTGATGTAAGAAAACAGAATAACTTCGGCCAACCCGTAGAAACTCTATTCTCAACTGTCTGTTTATGAACCCATTAATATATGGTGATTCTATATAATGAGCCTGTTTCTTTTCGAACAACTCTTGTTTCAGGAGAAGATTATTAGAAACAAAACATTCGATGACTTAATGACCCTGGCCGTTTTATACTGAACGTTTCCCAATCTGAAACTACGACAATTATAGTGCTATTATTTTTAAAAGTCCCATAGAGTTCAGTTTATCTGTTAGTTTTCCATATGTGATGCCATGTCGAACGATTAACTGAAGTAACAGCAGAGCTCTGGGTCTTCAGTTTGCTCCGATCAACTGACCTTTCCCCCTCAGGGTGCCGGTGTTTTTGAAAAAAAGCCCATTTGTATGTCGGGTTCGAATGCAGGGCCCTGGATTCGAACCCGGGCCCTTTACCTTACAACGATGACCGCCATGTCAACGCCTAAACGGTTGCGGCCACCGATGTCCTCAAAACTGACTTTTAAATGAAAATTTCGTATACCGCGTCAAAATTGTGTCATCGAGCATTTATTGCATTGCGCTGACTTTAAAATTCTTTAACGGGGTTTATACTAAAAGATCAGAATTGGCCTTGGCCCGTATATTTATTTTATTTGGTTTTGCTTTGAATTTTTCTCCTTGTTCAGAGTTGATCCCCTTAACCAAAAGAATTTTTTTTAACTTTTTCTTCACCTGTGCTTCACACTTTTGCGCCATAACACCAGCAGTACACCTATTTAACCTCGGTTCAGTCCATTCTTCGGATCTGTTTCAGTTTAACTTAAAATTAAGCCCTTTGAGTTTCTTAAAGACTTAATGGGTGAAACGAAGTGATGTCCTGAACATGAAGTTTTCTTTTCCCACAAAATAAATATTTTGCTTAACTTTTCATTTTTTAATAATTACATTTGTTTTACCTAACAAAAATCTTTGTGTGATTCGCTATCGGTTTTTGTTCCGCAATATTCATTGACGTTTTATATTTGAAATTTTATATATATTTTTTTGAATCTTTTATAAAACAAGCCAAATCAGTAATACAACAAAACTATAATTTTACGAAATGAATAGTGTGAATTCCAAATGTTCCAAGTGCCTTGTGTTATTTTTTTCAGGAAAGCAGTAGAACTGCGTAAGTCAAATGGTGACTCAAAAACTTAATTGAAATGTATTTTATTGGTTATATAGGAGCGTATTTTTTCGCAGCTAGTGCGATGAAAAACAAATTTCTTAATATGCAAAAAATAAAAAATTGAAATGTTCTATATACCGTGGTACTTAAAACTCTTTTCTATATTGAAACATAGAACATGTTAAACCTAAATAATTTAATAGATGAAATTAACGTATAAAGATAAATTAAAGTTTAAATTATTTAGAACATTTTGATAATAGTTTTTAGTAGATACTGGCAAAAATCCAACATGGCAGAGAAATCTTTTTTCTTGCCATCTGACAGGAATGCCTTCTGAATCAATGACATACAAAGTTTCTTAATATCATCAAGTTTAGCCCCATTTTTTAGTACATTAACACGTTTCCACGAGTATGTGTCATTGAATGGGGACATATGCCGGATAAAACCTTCATCTTTAGAAACGAAAATTTACTTTTATTGTAGGCGTGTTTTAAGCCCAGAAAGTTGCAGGTTAAGTACGGAGAACGGTTCCCCTGTAACTTTAGCTGATTCCACAACATTTTGTAAATCTGTCGGAGTGAATATTTGGATACCCTTTTCCTCTTTTCAGTAATGGCGAAGTTTCGATCACGTGAAGCTATTACCGCTTATTAGAAATTTCTGAACCATCTCTTCAAAATGTCCAAGTTGTACCAAAAAACGTCATTAAAAAATTAAGGGTGCCGTTTTTATTTTGGCCTGCACAATTATCTGACCACATAACCATTTTCTTCCTGCCGAAAATGTCATATGAATTCACTAGACGTAAAATACAGGATCTAACTTCAGATTCTCCGATTGGCTGATACGCCATGGCACATATAACCTTTGGAAAAATCATATGTCCATACTTAAACCAGTGCTATTTTTGACGAACTCAACTTTTAAAAAGGTTTGGTACTTAGAAATTATGGTTGTTGGCGATGGCACATAGAACATATTAAGAAAAAAATATCAGTTTTGAAAAAAGGACGTTTAGAATTTCCACTCTTCAAATATAAAAGATACAAGAAATAAATATAATCTGTTATTTACAATAATCTTTGGTCCATTTTGATAAAGGTCATTGTTCATTCTGCCCGATAAAGATTCGTATTCTATTCTTAATATTGAAGTTGAAGTCGGAGAATGACTCAAGCCACGAAAGCACGATGATTACTGTTCTCGGTCAACTTTCACCTTGACGCGCAGTCGATTGGTTAGGGTGGTCTCTGATATCGTCTAGCCAGAAATAGACGGTTACCGGCATGATCAACGTAGTTAAAAATAGCCGTGAACTGTTAAAAAAATATTACTAATGTGTTTGTCACTATTGTTAATATACGGAGAAGCATTAGAAATTTTATTGATTGTTTTCTTCAAGTTAAGCTTAAATTGTCCTTCCCTTATTCTATTTGTAACGAAATTTGTGTAAAATCTTGCATTTGCACCGATATAATTGAAAATAGAATAATAGTAGTATAATAGATATTTATACATTTTTTACTTTTCTTTTTCGGTTATTGACTTTTTATATTTATTGGATTTCTTTTCAAGGATTAGACAACCATCAATCATTTGACGATTATCTAGTTCCTGAAAAAGAAACCCGAGAAGTATAAAATTAGTTTCCTTTGGGTTTGCAACATTTTGGTTTAAACTCAGTTCAGTACTGAATTCAACTCAAATATTGCCGTTTTTCATTTGTCTTAAACTGAGTTCAAACGATGATCTTGGTTCAAGTTTGAACGGCCGTCGATCGTGGATTAAATGGAGATCAGAGTTGAACGTTCATCTCATAACATGAACTGTATGTTGTTTACAATTTTTGATGTTTTGTTAACTTTCGATAAAAAAAACTATTAACTTGCGAAAACCGGTTTTTTTCTTAGACATTGTTCTAATTGTCTTAATTTTGTTTTTCTCACCAGGAATGTAAGTCCGGCAATTAATATTTCATTTGTACTGAAACGTATCTGGCAT
Source organism: Cimex lectularius (assembly GCF_000648675.2). Lineage (NCBI taxonomy): Eukaryota > Metazoa > Arthropoda > Insecta > Hemiptera > Cimicidae > Cimex > Cimex lectularius. The sequence continues at coordinate 496,243 of NW_019392999.1, forward strand.
AAGTATTTACAATCATCAAGTCGTGTCATTAGGCTGAGATGTTCATAAAATCATAAATTTCATTCCAAATCCTTCATTTTGCAATAGTGAATCCGGTAATTTCCATTTTATTGACAATTGAACCAAAGCATTTTAACTCTAATCTGTATTTGTTTTTATATGTGTTGTATATTAGTCGTTAATTCTAAAGGAAGTAATACGATAAAATTCCAATAATTTTAGTATCAACTACAAATCCACTCGAGGCTCATTTTTTGTTTTTGACTATTTAAAAACAACTAAAATCATGTTGAACAACAAAAGTTAAATCGTAACGACGTGGCTTAACAGAAACCTGTTCGTTAATAAATAAAATTTCATTTGTATAATTGGATAGGTAAATAGGTAATAATGGAGAATTTTTACACATAAATGCAGATGAACAACAGACTACGTAAATTTCCTTGAAATGTTAGGTATACTTACTTTATATAGCAGGGTATATCAACTTCTATAGTCCACCCATTTCATTGCTTTATGGAATCCTATATTTTTATTTTACAGTTCGATTCTAGACCTTATTTTATGCCACTTTTACCGAAAGGAAAATTTTGATAGAATCGACCATTTCTGAGTTATGCCCGGCCGAAAACGGGTGTGAAGGTATGCTTTTTGTAACAAGACGGCCCTCCACGTTTATTTCGAAAACGATTAACTTTGGCAAAAAAATGGTCTTATACAAACACCAATTTAATTTTGATAAGAATCGCGTGGTGATAACAGATTTAACATAACTTTCTCATCTAGCTGGGAAATGGCACTAACTTTGTTATTTTAAATGAGAATCCCATATTTTTATTGTACAATTCGAATCTAGAGCTTATTTTATGCCAGTTTTACTGAAAGGAAATTTTTGATAGGCTCGACCATTTCTGAGTTAAGCCCGACGCAAGATGAAGTCGAGCGAGAGGAGTATGCTTTTTACAATAATATGCCCCCCCCCCCGTTTATTTCGAAAACGATCGGTTGTCAAATTTCAAATTTGATGTTCAGTGTGCTATGTGCTACCACCAAGCGATTCCTAGCCAAAATTAACTTGCGGTTTGTATAAGACCATTTTTTGCTAATGCTAATCGTTTCCGAATTAAACGGGTGGACTATAGAAGTTGATACACCCTGTGCATATAAGGAACCAGACAAGACGATTTTGACGAATGAGACAATGATGGATTCTTTAATAGATTCGGAATGTAAATAAAAATCGACAAACATCGAAATACTACAAATTGTACGGAAAGTGGTACAACGCGGTAACACAATAAACAGGATCACTAAACTGTACAGAGTCCTGTTGAAGTGTACAGTTTAGTGGTTGAACTAGGGTCAATTATCAAAGTTGACGATGGTCCTTTACAGATGGTGCGACGCTTTCCTTGTCTGAACTTAGTTTAAATTTGAACGATTCCATTGACATTGGTAACTGCGATGGTAGAACTCGCCCTGAGGTGTATTAAAGCAAATGTTGGCTGTTTGTCCATTTGGTAGATTTTTAGCTTACATCGTCAGATGTTTTGAAACTTAGCGTTGTTTATATAGAAACATGACTGGAAAGTAAAAATATTAATATATCGTCGATTTCGTAATCGTTAGCCTTGAATTGCTAGTCGCAGCTGATAGTAAGTTATAATTAAATAAAGATAGAATAATTCCATGTGGTTCTTTGTTTCCATTCTGTTTGTTTTTTCAGCCACTATGAAATTAATTAAAATTAATATGTTCAAATACAACCTAACGCACAATTGTTTCGAATAATAGACCATTGGAGAAAGGTGTATGCAAATGTGCGCAGTTTTTCTATCAACAACAGAAACAAAATTCCGCGCGTGGGATTTACTAGCGCCGGGATGAGCAACCTTCGCAAGGACGTCTCTAAGAGAAAAGTGAGTTTTAAAAAAAGGAGAAAATTAAGAGGTCCGCGAGGGCAAGGACGTCCAGCCTTGTTGTACACAAGGCGATTATTTACAATGAGACCCCTTCGGACGACGATCATCCGGAGGGAACGCATTCCCGTGGGATGACTCGCCAGGTTCCTTCTTATCCTCAAAGGAACCTGTTCAACCGTTTAGTTCGGCCTAGATGCAAATTGCAGCCGATGCCGGCCGACACGTTTCGTTCCGGCACTAGTTTTAGACCTTCGAGCTTTCCCGATGCTAAAATAAACCATAGACGAAAACCTTTTTGACGTTTAACTCATTCGTGTACACGCGCAATATTAAAATTTTACCGGTTAACTGTAACAGTATTTTATATTCGTAGTAGCAACCAAATTTTATTTATGGAGTATCACTTCCCAGAATGCTTTGTTGTCCGCCGGAAATTCCTGTATAAAGTATGCACATACCTTTCTATTTCCTTTTTTCTTAATATATTGGACAGTTTAAACAAAGGGTATTGATTCTTTACACAAAGTTACTATTTCCTTTTTCTTCTTTGGTACAGAATTTGGGATTCTCTTACAAGTACAACGATTATCATGTTTAATCAGGGATAAACTTAGACAAAAGTTGCGACACTTGCTCGTCGCATTCGTAAATTAATAAAACAAACAAACAACAACAACAACAACGAAAAATACATAAATAAAACAGAACAATAAGCGCTAACAATACAGACCCAAGTGGAAAGTCGAAAAGGAAGAAATGACAACCGGAAGAATTCATTTCAAGAACATTTCACTTACAGTATTTTGCTTTCGTCATTTTAAACTGTCGTTGATTTTTTGTCAAAACTGCACGGGTATCCGAAAACGAAATATTCTCTATATTAATTCACGGATTAAACATGTACCAAGTGCATACTCAACGTTTGAAGTTCTAGTCAGCTAAACATTCTGTTTGAACCATTTATGATGTTTAGTGATCTAATTGACATTAATTGATATTACTTAGTTCAAGTAATTATTCTTTTTATGTAAAGGTCTTAGTTGACATGAAAAAGCTAGTGTCACGAGCGGGATTCGAACCCACGACCTTCGGCTCAATACGCCGCTGTACTGACTTCGATCCATTCGGACACCACGCCCCATCCGAACCTACATCCTTTCAAATTTTCCCTCTTTTTGCCATTTTTCAAATGTGAAATCAAGATTCGATTCTCAGCGACTTTTGAAGTTGAATTCTTTACTTATTAAATAATCCATTTATGTTTAGTGGTCTAATTGTCCAAATTACTTATTTCAAGTAATTATTCTTTTTATGTAAGGTCTTGGTTGAGATGAAAAAGCTAGTGTCACGAGCGGGATTCGAACCCACGACCTTCGGCTCAATACGCCGCTGCTCTAACCACTTAAGCTATAATGTCTTGAATCCACTAGGAAACCAACTCCCCATCTCAACTTACAACCTTTCGAATTTTCCCCCTTTTTGCCACTTTATTCGTATTAGTTAAAATTGGTTTATCCTGGTCCGCCTAGCTTTCTTTGATGAATATATTAGATGCAATTCAAGCCTGACCTTAAAAATCCCAAGAACTATGTTCGAAGTATTGCACCCCGGAGGACTTCATACCAATGTTGAACTCGACATGGGAGATTAAGGGGCGATGAGGTCTGAGGCCATCGTCGTTTAAGGGGTTAACAAAAGAAAGCTGTGTAGAGGTCGTTGTGGATAGTGAAGCAGTAAGGAACTTAAGCAATTTATCTGACTTAATTGGATATAATCGACATGGGATGGCTAAGCAGAACATCGCAGTTCCTCATCGTAGTACAAAGTCTCATTACTGTTTCAAACAGATTTCCGGTCTTATGTGGAGTTTCCATGTCTCCTAAGTCTGGCTCGAGTGGAAGTCTGTAGCTCTTTGTTGATATAAAGTGGATTGCAAGACTTTATCAATGTAAATTTTCACTGGGTATAATTTTCCTCATTCAGTTTTGTCGTGTACTTTTGCGCCAGTCTGATAAACTCGAGGTGTTCTTAGATGATGGCGGGTTGCTGTCATCCTCATAAGTGGACCAATGATGGTTCTTGTTAGGACGTATAAGAAAGTCATAACTAATTAAATATTAACACTATTCAATTTAATTTATTAGCTAGGAGACCTTTGAAAAGCTATGGTTGAAAAGAACATTTCATCTACAAAAGTTAGAAACTTAGAATCTAAAAAGCATTTTTGATCAAATTTTATAAGCAGTTAAGTGTTCTATTTTCTTGCGTGAAATATTCCATATTTTGTTTAAAAAAATTCTAAAATGCTGTTTTTACCGATATAGTTGCAAAACTGTTCACAGTCATTGTACAATTTATTGATTCTCTACGGTTTGGCTAATTGTAGGCGAGCCTAATTCATATGGCACATGCACAAAGGTACAGTTCAGTAGCTACCCTTTATGAGTAATGCGCGCGTGTGTATTTATGTACGTGGATATAATGTAACAGGAGGCTTAAAATTTACAATTTATATAGGAAAGATTGTGCGAAACTTGGAAATTTGAAGAATAATGGAAATCAGTTAGTACCATATCCTTCCTACCCCAGGTTTAGGTGCAGGTTCTTGGGTCTAGGGCAGGAAAAGCCACAGATAAGTTCCTACATGAAGGCTATTATGAAAGTTTATTAACAACCTGAACCTGACCAGTTAGTTATAAAAAAACGGGAAGCACAACAAATCTACTCAAGGCGTGGTGCAAAAGGCCTTGTGGCCGCCTCTTTTATCCCTATACCTAGTACCATATCACAGAGGAAGTATCAACATACCACCATCCCAAATTTTCATTATTTCATATTTCAATAGCCTTGAGCAGTTATTATGAATAGGAAAATTATTATAATGTACTGTTAAAAACAGGCCCACAAGGTAATCCTTCAATTATAAATAAATGAGCCTACATGAATAATTTGTACATAGATTTTCTCGACGTCGTACCTTTCAAAATTATTGGTAATTGCACATAAATGCTTATAAATTGCCTAATTATTAATTTAGGATTGCAAGAGAGAAAAAACGGCATGACAGGGTTAAAACGAAGGACAGGGATCAATCCGCCGAGCGTTGCGTTGATTTGTGCAACCGGCGCCCTTGTCAAAGTGGGGCAGTCAAATGCGCACATATCCATGATTCGATTCGACTCCTCGTTACTTTACTGAGTATGTATTTCGTAAGAGTGGAATCCCTTAAAAGAAATAAAAAGAACGCTCAAACGTAATGGTGCATTTTGCGCCGAGGTATCGACCTTGACACCATCCCATTACCAATGCTAATCTCTTGTTACTACAATCAGCTGGCTGTCACGTGACTATGCCGACCCAATCTCCCGTCGGAATCATACATGCAGACTATGTATTTAAGAGGTAAATTATGCTGTAGGGAAGTGGGCCATCGGGCGTACGTCTGGCGCCGCGTTCTGCACGGACACCGGCCATTAGAGCCTCCCGACTCCCACGGAACGGCTTCAAATTACACATTTTCTGTTCGACTTTGAAATAATTTCTCGCCATTCTTATTGTTCCCATGCCAAATCTTCTCTAAATTTAATCCCGGTTTTATTTAGGGATTGGAGGCGTTCCCCAGTTCGTACAGACTGGCGCCAATGTTGATGCATTGTTGTTTAGGTTCATTTTTCTTTTACTATCGATATATTTAACCCTAAGTGGTTAAATTCAACATCTGCAACACCCTCGCTTTTCCAAACCTAAAATAACTGTGTCATTCCTCCTCTATATAGTCTTTCTAGTAGGTTATCCTATAAAAATAGTCATTAACTTCTAATAGGTCTCGACTTCATGAACTCCATTCCTCAATTACATTAGATTTTCGTGACAAAAATAGAATTACGTTTTAAAACAAACCACTGGCATCTGCAGTTATTTCTTCATCTTTACATCTCTACTCTTACCTAATAATAAATTGCACAATTCCTTCTCTACGTCACTCCATATATTTTTTATATAGAGTATTGCTTAACTAAACGACAATTGGATTATTGGAGACAAAATACGTACCAAAAATATTCAAATTACATGAATTAGTTAAGCAATGTATTCATACAGAGTGTTCGGCTACTCGTGTTGCAAACTTTGATAATAGGTTCTACATTCAAAAAGGAACCAAAGTTTCCCAATTAACTATGGTCCAAATCTCAATAGTTTCGGAGTTATTTCATTTTTACTGATTTTGTAAGATTTCACGACNGTTCGTGAAATAAGAGTTTTAGTAGCGAGAACTTTGAAAAAAAAATTTACAATGGTGATTCTAAACTACTATTTCCAAACCTAGAGACCAGCAAATTTACATTCAAAATGGAACCAAAAAGTCCCAATTAACCACGGTCCGAATTTCAACAGTTTCGAAGTTATTCCACGTTTTGTGATTTCACGACCTTGCTTCAAATAAACAATGGTAACTCCAAAACTAAAAGGTTTTGGACAAATCCGTTGACACCATTGAAAACTACGTTAAATTTCCAATGTGATCAATACTAAACGTGTAAACGTTTGTGAAATAAGCGTTTTAGTAGCGAGAACTTGGAAAAATATTTTTTTTTTCAAAGTTGAAAAACTTTCTATGGTGATTCTAAACTACTATTTCCAAACCTAGAGACCAGCAAATTTCAGCAAACGTACTCCATTTAATATCCTTTTTAGTGGTTTATTTGCGTTTTTTATTACTTTTTTTAAAGATGAAGAAAATGATGGAGTGAAGGAAAAAACAGTGGCTGACGGATTGGTAAGGTGGAAATTAAAAAAAAAAAAAAAAACGGTTTTTTCGTTTCTTTTGATCAATTTCTTCATCTTTGAAAAAAGTAATTAAACAGGCAATTGAACCACTATAAAATGATATTTAATGGAGTACGTTTTCTGAAATTTTCTGGTCTCTAGATTTGAAAATACAGTTTAGAATCACCATAGTAAATTTTTCAACTTAATTTGAATAAGTAAATTTTCATTGTTCTCGCTACTAAAACGCTTATTTCACGATGTTTACTTACAAGTTTTATATATTGTAAATTTAACGTAGTTTTTAATGGTCTCAACGGATTTGTCTAAAACCTTTTAGTTTTGGAGTTATCGTTGTTTATTTGAAGCAAGGTCGTGAAATCTTACAAAATCAGTAAAAATGAAATAACTCCGAAACTATTGAGATTTGGACCATAGTTAATTGGGAAACTTTGGTTCCTTTTTGAATGTAGAATCTATTATCAAAGTTTGTAACACGAGTAGCCGATCACCCTGTATATAAAAGACCCGGAATAAGGCGAAAACAGCTTTCGAGTGATAATCATCTTCATCAGGCCTTGAAACTATTGCTAATGATTTAAACCGTTAAGAAAAATAGACATCTTCATAAAATATTTGAAATTATTACTTCAAACATAATAAAATTATGATCTTTGTAGAGTGAGTGTACGAAATCAATCACCAACTACATATTATACAGGGTGTTCTTTTTTAGAAGTCCCGGGTGAATTTCTCTCGAACAGAAAATACAACTCGAATATCCCTCGGGGTAATTGGGGATAAGCCCCTTCATTCACGCTAATAAATGAAGCATAGGGTAAGATCTTTAGAGGTTATATGGATCAAAAACAACAAATTCTTTTCGTTTTATCACAATAGGGTCATATGAATATAACAACTTAATTAATCTGTAATTGTGTTCATTAGGTTTTTTAACGACCACTGATCAAACGTTATTTGCTGCATGTCGATAAACATCCAAGAATCTATTGTGTACTTGATAAAATAAAGAAAACCCTAGGAAGTCAGCAAGAGTAATTTCTTAATTTTCAATGGGATATTTTCTACAATAAAGTCTAGTATTATTTTACACGGTATTATTAATGAATATGGTAATACCAATTAAGAGAAAAGCAAACGTAACGAGACAAAAGAATTAAATCATTAATATGTTGTCTCATTTAATCATGAAGTCTGAATTTTTATGTGTTCCGTTGGCTTATTTTCTTTCTTTTATTTCCTCAATTGTTTTTAACTTGGAGTCTATTTTAACTGATATATTACTAGGGTTTTTTAGTAGAACTATTTGTTTTTGTGTTTTTTTCAGATAAAAATAGCAAAAACCCAGACCCTAAAGAGGAAATTCAAATCATCCGTGTATTCGTCATAGTGTTTTCTACGTCGATGTTTAGGTCGGTCTTTGAAAACCGGGCCTTGGGAATGCCCAATTTCATTTAAAACATTTCGAAAATTTGGAATTAATTCCTCTCCTTGTGATTTTTCGTCGTTAGGAAGGAGAATAGCGTAACTGCTTAAAAGTAGGCGTGATGGGTGAGTCAGCCGGTCCAGTGACAATTCATCCGTACATGATCGCATCACCAAAATAGAATGGGAAAACCGACTGCAACACATTATTGCCAGTGTCAACGTCTATTCGAATATTCCAGTTTAAAATTTTTAAAGCAGGTGAACTTTGAATCGAATGAAAATGTACGAAGTGATTCATTGCATGTGGCAATAAAGGTTGATTTGTCTGCCCAATAAGCGTTTTTTAGAACAACCTGTTATTTCTATCCCGGGTCTTACATTATTCATGTTCGATTTCTCAGTCCGTATTTCACATTTTTTCAACGTTTTTGCTAATAGAACCCTTACAATTATAACAATAAAAGTTTAAACTTATTTAAATTTAAAACTAAGTAAATCCATCGTTTCAGCGTGAAGCAAAGTAAAATCCTCACGTCTTCCACAAGTGGGTCAGTGGATTAGCCATTTAGCTTTTTCAAGGATCGTAAAACGCGTTGATTTATTTTCCGAGAAGTAGTATGGTAGAATGGCGCTACATAAAACATCATATAATGGAAATTATATGTTTAAAAGAAAAAAAAACTTCGTTTTATTGACACGTTTCTTTGAACACACTGTACAAATGGATGGTCATGGTGATGAGGATACTAAGAAGCGGGGTTTGTGCTTCCCAGGCAGAAAATGGACCTTTTAAAATTTAAAAAACACGTTTCCTCTCGAGAAAAACAGCTTGAACTTTTCAAGCTTGGAAAACCGTTTTATTTATTATCCAAAATTATCACTCACCAAGGATATATCGTATTAATAAAAAGCAGCAAATGTTTTCCACCTCATTATGTTTTTAGTTACATTAAAATACATTGTAAAACTAAATAGAATGATAAACTAATGCAAATCTTTTATAAAAGCACTTAACTCCTCCCCGGGACAAATCTTCGAAAAGAAATATCTAAGAAGTCTATTTTTACAAAAAAAAATATATAAAGAAAAAAATACCTAAGAAGTGTATTTTACAAAACTATGTAAAGAAAAGAAATACTAAGGAGTCTATTTTTACAAAAATATATAAAGAAAAGAAATACCTAAGAGTTCTATTTTTACTAGAATATATAAAGAAAAGAAATACTTAAGGAGTCTATTTTTACAAAAATATATATATATTTTTACAAAAACAAAAAAAAATATATATATAAAGAAAACACTACCTAAGAAGCCTATTTAAAAAAAATATATATATAAGGAAAAAAATACCTAAGAAATCTACTTTACAAAAATATGTAAAGGAAAGAAATACTTAAGTAGTATATTTTTACAAAAATATATAAAGAAAAGAAATACTTAAGAAGTCCATTTTTACGAAAGTACATAAAGAAAAGAAATACCTAAGAAATCTATTTTTACAAAAATATATAAAGGAAAGATATACCTAAGAAATCTATTTTTATAAAAAAATATATATAAAAAAAGGAATACGTAAAGTCTATTTTTACAGAAATATATGAAGGAAAAGAAATACCTATGAAGTCTATTTTTACAAAAATATGTAAAGAAAAGAAATACCTAAGAAATTATTTTTGCAACTATATATAGAAAAGAAATACCTAATAAGACGATTTTTACAAAAATATATAATGTGTTAATTTAACTATTCTGGATGAATCTTATAACTCGACTTCTTAAAGTTACTTATGTATAAAATGTTTAAAAATGACGGTTTTCTGTAGGCAGTATCGATTTTGACAGTTTATGGGCAAGTACGCAAACAGTAAATAATCCCTTGGCCATAAATGTTTTAGGAAAAACCGCTTAAAATAAAGAAACGTCGATCAAGTTTAAAAAAAAAATCCCTACAAAATACCGAAAATTGGTTGCAGGTAAAACACGAAAATCTCTTGCTAAGGGACATCCTGTGTATGCCCCCATTCGGGAGGTGGCTTTCAAAGACATTTTTGACATTTGATGGCACATAGCAGTCTGTATATGTGTTATTTTACGACCTCCTAAAATTTTCTCTAGAGGCGTTTTGTTAAGCCTTAATTTCTCATCTTCTTACTTGGTCTTCCAAACTTGTCGTTAGAACCAAAAACTTTTGTTCCATCTCATAACATAAGTCTTTGGCGAGTCGGAGCCATGTTAACTGAAAATTTTAATGAAAACTTACAAGAAAGAAAATAAGATAGGATGTGGGGTTGGTGTAGTTAACAAATTCACGTAAACACTTCAATGAATCAATAATTATAAACATGATTAGCAGTACTCAGAGATTATTTATGCTGTCTAACAAAAGTGGAAAATAAATATATAATATACCCTGTTCCTGGCTCAGAGGTTTTCTGTATCATTACAGACTGTAGGTGTTTAATCCTTAGAAAATGTATCTATCTGGTGCATTTGTTGACTTGTAAAATCAGATTGTCCCCTAAACCGAAGAAATGTTTTTCTGCTTCGTTGTTTATTTTGGTTTTAATACTTTGTTGACATTTAAGTATGCTGTGACAAAACTATTGGTCACACGCCAAATCTCTTTGGCACTGTCTAATCCAATCTAATGTCGATTGACCCTATGTCTATGTTACTTTATTAGGTGTCACGTTGCTATTTTATTTAGATTTTTTCTATTTGTTTTTATAGAGGTTACTCTTCGTTTGATATTTGACAATATTTCTTGTTAAATTAGTTGAAAATGTTGGTACAATAAAATATCTCAAGAAGTCAGAATAAACTGGCAAAAAGATAAATAGAAGTTTAAATTCTGATTGATCCACGTATTCATGATTTTTAGTCCTAGTTGGCACGCATATGAGGAAATTTTGCGCCAATGCTACGAGGAATAATAAAGGTAGTACAATCAAATCTATTTATAGGCAGAGGAAGGTTGGAAAGAGCGTGGAATGCACTTAATTGCAGGTGCATGTCGGGGAGGCGCCATGTTCTAAAGAGTGCGCGCGCATGTGACGGAGCTGAAACGCAGCTGACCCTTGACGTCACCCAGTCACACACGCTATAAATAAACTTTCTCACAAATGTTACAACCCGACGTTCTACACTTACATAAGAGGGCTTTTAAACCCGTCGAATACGGGGAGAAACTCTTTCGTCCGCGGAATCACGGCGGACCTGGGACCCTGGGTACGTCCGGTGCGATGAACTCTTCCGTTCCCGCTTGGGGGACGGCTTAAGACTTGAGGAAGGTAAAACGCGACTAAGCTTCTTTATATGTATAAACAGCTTTCAAATAATTAGTAATAATCTGTCCTGTATATCTTGTAGTTCCCCTATAGCTTCATGTACAACAAGAAGAAAATATCGTAGCTATTGCTATTTTATATTGTTTCCGTAAATAACCTCAACTATATGTCATGGTTCAAATATGAATAATATAAAGCTCTGGTTTTATATCCTCATTTAATTGTTTGAACAAGGAACAAATAAAAGGACATAAATAGACTTGACATTCAGTAATAAACCACCGTTATTAGTGAACATGACATTAACTATGTACGTGAGCATTTACATACAAGTAAGGGAAGTAATTTTTACATTGAACGCGGTTTGTATCCATATTTGTATGATTTAAGTATTTTCATAAAAAAATAAAAGGACAAAAGTAGACTATGACAGCTTCTACTACTTCTTGACATATTATACCTTATTATGTTCGACTGTTCATATGAAATTCGCAGATAAAAATGCCTTTAAAAAATTTAAAAATACTAGGATCAAATTGATAAAAGGCAGTAAACCTAAAACACCATTAGTCAATTCACTTTGGCACTTAATAAAAGTGCACAGAATTAAAGGAAAGTGCGCATAATACGGTACGTCCATAAAATAGGATCACTCGGCAGCCGCAGTGATTAGTAAGAATACATTTAGAAACTTAGTACATAACATTTAATGAACACGCTATAACTTAATATTTTAATGAGGGGTTAAAAGAGGAAAAGTAAACCTTATGAAGATCGTCTAAGTTTATGTCATCCCAAGGCTATGAGCTTTTTGGTAAATTTACCCTTAAGAAAACTTTTAACTATTTAGATTTCTTGAAAACAAGCTAATTACAATAATTTATTTCACGATTTGATACTAAATGCATCCTTAATTGAAAATTCTCATTCAGAAGGAGGAAACCTAAGACTCGTGCAGACTCCTTATCATAAAAATAGAGCCAGCAATAATCTTAAAGCAAGATTTTATAAGTGTAGAAAGATTATAAAAACTACAGAAAAATGGGTTAGTTAAAATAACATAAATATATATTTATTTTTACCTGTCGTGACTCGGAGATAAAACCGGCAGTCCTACAAGGAGCATCCTCGGTTCCACCCTGTTTACAATTAATACTGCTGCCTCTCTAGAGTCTAGACTATACACCGACAACCGATATCCACACAAATCAAATACTTAAGACTGTACCTAGACAGCAAACTTGATCTTCAGCAAACTTGCCTTTAGATTCTCCGTTGACTGTAGTACGATGTATATACTCAATATTAGGATTTTGTGTGTACAGTTCGGTTTCTCGTCCAATGAAATATTTCGGTCAATTTTTCGAAAAGGAAATGTATTGATAGCAAGATACTAGAAGTAACAACAAGTCGGAAGGAAAAACAAATATATATATATATATACATTTATTCAACTAGTAACATAATAAAACTTCTAATCCAAAGAAAGAGAGCGCAAGTAATTAATGTAAAGTAAAAGGAGTTAGTTAAAATAACATAGGTACGTATTTACCTATTTATTTTTACCTGTCGTGACTCTGAGATAAAACCTATCCAAGCTGGCAGTCCCGCAAGATGCATTCTCGGTTCCATCCTATTCACAATGTCTGGTGTTTAGTGCCCGTTAGCCAATGATTATTTGGAGATCGTGAAACTCTCGGCACTCTCACACGGCACACAAGAATGACACATCTACACAGAAAACAAACACTTCGGCCCTGAAGATGATCTCAATAAAGATCGAAACGTTGGCACGATAAAGAATTTTTATAAAACCTACATCACACCAGACCGCATCTCACGACCTCCAAATAATCCTATGCACAATTTATACTGCTGCCTCTGTAGAGTCTAGATTATTACACCAACAACCAACATCCACACAAATCAAATACTTACGACTGTACCTAGACAACAAACTTCATGTGGAATTCACTTACTAGACTGAAGACAAGTACTGAATAGAAGACAACTAAGAACAGACAACTAAGAAGACTGCTAGGGCCAAAATGAGAAATGTGATAAACCGACACTTTACAAAACAATTCGACATGTTTGGACATATGGACCAGAACTCCTGGGGTACACCGAAGCCATCTAAGCTTCTTACTGTGTCTTACCTTACCATCCATATTGACCTCAATATTCCCTTCGTTAAAAATTTTATCAGTTCCCGCTTCCTGAACTCCCACTTAACCATCGTCTCATCCTGCCGCTCAAGTCCTTTCTGATATCTCCCATCCACATACTCCACCTGTCAACAAGAATTTTTTTCATAAATTTTCATATTGTTTTTATGATACGAGCAACCAACCTCGGGCAGTCGTAATCCATGCCTGGGCTTATTATAAATTTTCTTATTGATTAATTATTCTTTTTATCGAAGGTTTTTGGTTGAGATGAAAAGTTAGTGTCCCGAGCGGGATTCGAACCCACGTCCTTCATGACCACTTAACCAATGTTCTTTTTTGTAGAAGTCTTTTTTTCTTTTGTTGTAAATAAAAGTCTATCTACTCCACGCTGCCTTAAATGACGCTCCACGCCAGAGACCTACTCGCCAGCCTGACGAAACCGTGTGTTCTCCCGGAACAGTGCTGTATGATCGGATGCAAATCGGAAGACCAAATGTATAAGATACAGCATGCGAATAAAATTGTTAAAAAATCGTCAGATTCCTTCTGTGGTATACGGGGGCACCTGTAATTTGTCCGTCATCCTCGCTAAAATCGCCCATCTCCAGCGTTGGATCTGTGATTTGTGCCTCACCCTGCTTATATCCTGTAAAACTGTAGGTGGCGAAATGCCTCAAGATATTTTATAAAAAAGTTCCTTTATAAAGTAAGCTTGTTATTTGTAGTTGAAACCGAGAATATGTCTCTGTAGTAATAACGGATTCAAATTTGTATTTCCGTACTGTTCGGCTAAGTGCCAAGGTAGGAAAAACAAACAACAGGTGTCTAATGTTTTATAAATTGTCTGTATCTTATTACGAGAAGTCATGCCTTCATTCACATTATTTCAGAACAATTTTCTTGTACCTTTGTTTACATCTTTAATTCCATTTCTGGGCAGAAATGACGATTTTCTTTTAGTCTGTTCACTTACCGTTGACGAAAATGATCTGTTTTGTTATGATGACATAGGTCTTACACTTGGAATCTGTTTTTGACTATAGTGCAGAAAAATGAAGGTTTGAACTTGTAGTAAACCCCCTGTCGAATGTTCGAACCGATTTGATGCATCTTCTAGTCATTAGAGATTCAATTAAAGTGAGGTGCTCAAGAATCAGCTTTTTTTTAGGAAGTGTACAGGATAACCACTTCAATTAGGAATAAAAAGCTGAACAGTACGTGACTGTCAAGCTTTAGACCGGATACGGTACCGCCAGTTTGGAAAGGCTTTAACCAAGGCCTAATAAAATAGCTAACCCTTGGAAAGTGCTCAGATTCCTAAATAGAAGTTCATGGCATGGGGGTAAAGTAGGTTCCACACTAAGTTCTTTGGTTGTACTTGAAACCGAGTCAATGAAAAATCCGGTAGAATTCCTTCCTAGACAGATTTCGACGGAGAGATTAGCAAGTTTTTAATAGAAATCTCTTTGGATGATCATGATGGTGTTTTTGTTAGAAACCCGAGATTTGACTTTCTCGAAAACTTTCGAATAGAGGAATTCGGACCATCAAGGTGGATGTATCGTTAATAAAAATGTCTCGTTTTTTCAGGTATTTCTTAAGGTCTTGAAAACGTGATGGAAGATAGTCGTCTGGTGTAAATTTAGTCGGTATTTTAGTTATGAGTGTTTTAGGAGTTAATGGAATTTCCGAACATATTTATTATATGTATACGGTTTCAGTTAAGGAAATGGACATGAAATTATACCGGTTGGTATAAAAGCCGGAAAGAAAAAATAACCGCCCAGGATATGGGCGATGTCTAGACCCCCAGATCCGTCGCGCAGGGCAGTAGGGTTTTCGACCCCTCAGACGAAGCCGCCCCTGCTCGACGCCACCCCCGTACAATCAGCAATATTTGCTGAGGGGTATTGATCCTTCGTTGGGCGTGGTCAGGCTTGACGTAGTCATTTGACGTCACTTGCACCAGTCAATACTACACCATACTACCGACCCAGCTCCCTCCTCTTCTCTGTAATAGATAATCATATCCTCCTTTTCAGGACCGTGTTAACTTCGTTCCGCGTCCAATTCGTAAGCGCATCTCGTCCTTTGTCTTTCGGAGGATAAGGGAATTGGAATCTTCTGGAAAATGAGATTATGGAGGAAGCAGAGGATGAGAGATTCCTCATTAACTGACATTCACGACTTGTGCGTTTGTAACCCAGCTATAGTAGCTGTCATCACATCTTACCTAGTCCATTAAAATCCTTTTAATTTCCATATTTTGGCTAATGCTCGTTAAATATACAATGATCTATAAAATTAAAGTGATCTTTGAATTGAGAGTAAGGTCAACTAGAATTTTTCAAAATATTAATCTAATCACTTAATTGAAAGTGTAACAGATAAACGTTATCAAAAGTGCCTTTAAAAATAATACATTTTAATTCACGAAAACCAGTTGCACAACATTCGAACAAATAAAAGAACCCATGTTTATAAAAATTTTCCATTCGACGTGGATTATCGGTCCGTCAGGGGTCGTTGAATTTTCGTTGTGTTTAACGTCAGTGTTTTGGGACAATTGTAGGAGAAAAGGGTGGAGAGAAAAGTCACCGTTAATTCCAGGACTGAGAAATACCACCGGGTAGTTCCGTTAGCATAGAGATGGAGTCAGGTGGCAATCAGCCCCTTGCCAAATTGAATCTCGCCCCGCAACCCTTCGACCAACACCTCATCCCATTAGCTGAGAATTCACCAACACTAGCTTCTGCAGCCAATTGGTTGTAATTATTGTTAATTTATGGTTGAGGCTTTTTTTTTTTATTATTATATGATTTTCCGTTCTTACCAACTTAAATTTATATTTTTTCGATTAGCTTTTGTTGAATCTTTCTGAAATTTCATATTCTCTTTATTTAGAAAATTCAATTTTTTCTTTAGAGAATTTCTATTCATACACTTTTTGTACTTTGCCTGGGCGTGAAGATAGAAACAATTCTAAATTGTTTCAAGAAATTCAGAAATTTTGGCATAGTCGGAAAGTTGTGATGTTTTTGACGATAATCTTGTGACCAGCGAAACTTCTGGAGACTTAAATTTATATTTTTTCCATTACCTTTTGTCGAATCGGATTTTTAAATCAAACCGAGATTACAAATTAAGACAGTCCATATTTCCTTAATGGTCATAATTGACCATATTAATTATTCCAATTAGTTATTCTTTTTATCTAAGGTTTTTGGTTCAGTTGAAAAATTGGTGTCACGAGCAGGATACGAACCCATGACCTTCGGCTCAAACGCCGCTGCTCTAACCACTTGAGCTATTGTAACTTCCATCCCCTCGGGAACCAAAAAATGAAAATATGGCAAAAAGATGGAAAATTCGGTTGCAGGTCGAGATGGGGAGTTGGTTTTCGAGGGGATCAAAGTCACATCACAAGTGGTAGGAGTCCAGTGTACTGAGCCGAAGGTCGTGGGTTCGAATCCTGCTCGTGACACCAATTTTTCATCTCAACCAAAAACCTTAGATAAAAAGAATCGATTGGAATTAAGACATTTTTGAAGAAAAAGGAAAATACGTATCTTTTTTGACCGGGACATCAAGACAACTTTTTTCTGATTGCAGATGATGCATTTCAAAAAAGCCCACTTCTATCTAAGCATGCAGAACATTCAGTACATCAGTACATGCGTAAAATACCCACACTCATGTGTCTAGTAGTTTTCGATAAATGACCCTTCTTATGTTCGTAAAAACGATATTTTTAGGAATGATCGATTTTCTCAATGAAAAGGTCCCAATGATTTATAGTCATTTATGTACGTCGTTCTTCGCGTAAAACTCGTTTTTGTATAGAATGAATTCTGCACAGTTTATCGTATTTAGTTTTGTTTTAATTTATGTGTGGTGATTAGTGACCGTTAATCGATATTTATTTAGAAATCGTGAGATGCGGTCTGGTGTGATGTAGGTTTCAGAAAAACATTTTCTTTATCGTGCCAACGTTTCGATCTTTATTGAGATCATCGTCAGTTCAGTACATGTTATTGTTATATGTAAACAATGTTTGTAAATCCCAGGCCCTGAAGATGATCTCAATAAAGATCGAAACGTAGCACGATAAAGAAAATGTTTTTCTGAAACCTACATCACACCAGACCGCATCTCACGATTTCTAAATAAAGTTTTAATTTATTTTGTTTTGGATAAAATACTTGTATATGTGTTCACACTCTTACTCTTTATTCATTCTTTACATCTAATATTAATTTTTTATCACAAGTATATAGCATAAATGTGCATTTTCGATATATATTTACTTGTATTCCGTGTACTTATATACAGTAAAACTTCACT
This sequence comes from Cimex lectularius, assembly GCF_000648675.2. NCBI lineage: Eukaryota > Metazoa > Arthropoda > Insecta > Hemiptera > Cimicidae > Cimex > Cimex lectularius. The sequence continues at coordinate 514,183 of NW_019392999.1, forward strand.
GTCTGTAACTACTGTAATAAAAAAAATTAAATATATTTCATGAAAGAAAATTCATAAAATTGTTTTTTTCGTGACGTGTAGTTTCATAACTTGTTGAAGTCGTAAGGAGCGGTCAAGATGAGGTAGTTTGTATTATGAAAACACCTTTTTCATTTTTTTACCTACCTTTCGACCTTTATTTATGTCATGTTCAGGGATTGGGTAAATTACAAAACATATTGTTGGGAAAAAAATACATTACAGATGTAAATATAAATTTCGAACCAAGTATTTCATGCTCATATAAAGTAATTTAAAAAAATCTGTACGATCAAGGAAAATTTCCCAGATTTCCGCCTCCCTCGCCCAGTCAAAATCGTATAAAAACAGCAGAATACAAATTCACAAAAAAAGAATGACAGGACAAGTATTTACATCTTAAATTGTATTTTTTCCAATTAACATATGTTTTGTAATTTACCCAGGCCCTGAAGATGTCCCGAATAAAGGTCGAAACGTCGGGAAAAAAATGAAAATGTGTTTTTTCTTAAACTACCTCATTCTTGACCGGTATTGTATTTTTTCCATACTCAATTTTTATTTTAAAGTTAATAAAAAATATTTTCTCTTGTCGCTTCTAGGACGAAAATGACCTGGTAAGAGTTGTTTTATTATCCCAAAAAGAAAACATGATATTTTTTGCAGTTTAAAGTTATAAGGCTCACCCAGTTGAGATGTTTTATATAGCAGATATGATTTTTAGGACTAATAACTTGATACTAGACCGGGTTTGTTAACCGTTGTGTAAATTTGTTATTTCATAAATTTTAATGTTAAATTTTTGTTTACTTACCTTAAGTTAGGAGGAAATTATGGAAAGTAACTTTTTACATTCGTACAAGTTTCACTTTTATTATTGTTGTGATGGTTTTCAATTTGGGAATGCAAATGAAATGCATGTTTATTGTATTCGTGATTCGTAAACTAGTTAGGGAGGAAATTGCAAACGTGGTTTATTACCAAAGCCGAGTTTTCTGTCGTAAAATGTCTTAAGGAATGTGCAGTACAGACGTCGTGAGAACGTGAGTCGTCCCTTCGAATTAGTGAAAGCAAAATTTTTTTTCTATCCGCCATCCCGACAGTAGGTTTGTGCTGCCAGGCACAGCCGTAAATCGCGACGTCTCGGATTGGGCTGATGTTTTTGGTTCAGGACGGAATTGTTTCTGGAAGACCGTTGCCCCTAATCGCGGGATTGTGGCGAGGTGTCAGAACTGCAATTGCAGGTTGGCTGCGAACCAAGGTCATGGAGAGGCGGGCTAGACAAAAGCCGGCATTCTTCCACGCTCTATGAGCAGACGTCGGGTTACCCGAGTCGGGCCTCCCCCTCGTCGTGTTTTTACTCGGGGAAAATTCACAGGGCTACTACGATCGGAACCGCAGATTTGCATGTCCGCCACCATCCTTCGTCCTCTATATTTTTTTTCAGGGATCTTGGCCGTGAAAAGCCCCGGCGTAGGTGTAACGCTGTTGGGGATGCTATTAGCACCTCACAAGGACATAGGTTCCTTCACCCTGGCTTCCCCACTTCCACTCCGGTCCCTCGCGGCACCCTCCGTCCCCCCTACTATTCCGTCTTCGACGTATTTTTTCGCTGGTTGAATACACTTTTTTCTAAAAAGTACACCCATGTGTTTAAAAACCCAAAACCAAGCGCACACCAATACAGGATCTCTACCTTTTTATGAATGGGCTTTGGTACAATGAGCGTTGTGTAAGCGGAAGTCATGTCACAATGACTAAAAACAAGAGCGATCCATCTGCAGCCTCCGTTTTCCATTCTATTATTCGAAAGACCACCAGTTCCATCTAATTTCCTCCCAAGAGAATCCATACTGTAAACTTTAACATAGCTGGGACTAAAAACGTCCTCAATACACTAACAGCTGTTATACATTTTTTATTTTAGGGAATATTAATTCCTCGAGGGTCGCACTTAAGGCCTTTTCTTTTTAAGATCTATACTCTGATTCCATTCCATTCGTTGATTTAAAGCTCTGTTTTCTTACGATTTATTTTATTTATTTATTACGATTTATTTATTCTTCTTACGATAGCAAACAAATTTAAAAATCAGTCCCTGTACTTCTTACGGATCCGATGGCATAATCGGAAATGAAGAAGCTGACCGCGCAGCAAAAAAAAAGCTATAACAGAAGGTCATAAAATAATTGAAGTGCCTTATGAAGATTTTAATTCATGGCGCGGCAGAGAGTGAGAAATAACAAATTTCGGGAAATTAAGGGTTCTGACAAAGAGTAAGACACATCCTTGTGAAAACCCAGGAAAGAAGAAACAACTTTGGCTAGACTGAGGATAGGGCACTGTCGATTGACCCATGGTCGCTTAATGTCCCGAGAGGCTGCTCCAGTGTGTCCATATTGCGGAGAAATAATCACTGTTAAAAAAATACACAGACCTAAGAAATAGATTCAAATTCGAAAATAATTCAAAAACCATACTAGGTGACAACTTTCGAGAAACAATTGGCTTAGAAGTATCGATCACTTTTTCAATCAGGATCAAAATATGGGTCTTGAAGAAAAAAGCAAATTCAGTTGCTACTGCTAAGCTTTCGGGCTATTTTAAGGACATCATCAGCGTATTAATTTCACATTACGATAAAACATTGGAGTAAACTAAAGGTAACGATGTTTTAACAAGTCTTAAGATCATTATCAATAAATATAATCAAATTAACAATTAACCGTCCAGAAAAAAAGCACGTCATCAGCATAACTAAAAACTTTACAGGATATTTTCAATCTTAAAAGAATACTTGTTGCATGTGTCACTTTTTTATAGTATTCTGCTCATTTTTGTTTAATTAGTGTCATTCGATTAACGATTTATATTAGGACACTTCCATTTTAAATGGATTTGAGTGAATAGAAGTAAGTGGAAAATTTTGTAACATGGTAGACGGCTCTTTCAAAAATAAATTTTAACGAAATAATCAGAATAAATACCAGTTTCACTTCCTAACAGGCATCAACATCCTGGATCGAAAATTGCGCAATATTTAACAATCTACATTCTTATTCCGGTAAAACGTTTGATAAAGAAATTACACTTTTTTGTGTTTATTTCTGAGAATGTGTCCGAATAGCAATAATTATGGTAATGGTTAATAACACAAAAAGTAAATGTTTAAAGGCTTTTTTTGAGTACGTGTAACACCCAAAACAGTGTAAACTAAGGAAAAAATTAAACACCTATGAAAGGAAGTCTCTTAAAGTTAAACTCAGTTAACACTAGTTGCCTAACCAGTCGGTTCAGAAGGTTCTTAAAAGCAGATAGTGTAAATATTTACTCTGGTTTATTTATTTTGGTTATTTATTAACAAACTGTTTGTCGTTTCGTACTTTTATTTCGATCAAAGAAATTGAAAATATCGACTCTCGATAGTCCATAAATCCGCCTATTTTCACTAAGTGGCCATAGGTTGAGAGATGTGCACTTTTCACATTTTCTCTCCCTTGTTTATTGATCTTGAAATTGTCAAAGTTTTCTTTTTGTAGGTTGACCCATGAATGAATTACTCCAATTTAAAACGTTTATGTACTAATTTTCGTGTTACTTTTTTTTCTTACATGGCAGTTTATAATTAATTTGTGAAATATTAATCAATTGTACCTGCAGTTTTGTCGTCTCAGATCATCCTCGTTGATCTTGGGTGGTTTGATCGCATCGTATTAGCTTTTAACAAGACCTAAGTTGACCTAGGTCAAGGTTCATTCTTGAAATTAAAAATCCAAGTTCATTAATTAGCAGTGCTGCGAAAATATGGGTTATAATTCTTGAGAAAGCTCATCGGTCAATGGCAGTTTATGATGTCTTTCTTTTGATGTTAAAGTTGTATGTAGATTTGGAAATTTTTCAATAATATGAGAAGGGAACTGTGTGTTAGAACGAATTTGATCAATTTGTTGGAAGTTTAGAATTTGCATCGCGTCCGCTCTTTCTGACCTCGAGGATTGCAAATGAGTCAAAAGAAATGACTAATCCGTAAGTCCCAGGAGAGAAGTAAAAGTTTTTCGCATGGGATAGATCGACCTTGGTCCCTAGGCGGGTCCCCCTCCAGAGGCGCTTCTTCCTCTCCTAGCTCATTCTCAGCCCGGAGAATCGACGCCGATCCCAAGAATGCGCCCAGAATAGAACCAGTTCCAGCCGATCCTACCGGCATTCTTACCGTTCCAGGCCCGGGGGGGGGGGTTCCAGGCCGCAGATACACTTACGCCACTTTTCCACGCTCGATTTCGCCCTATTGATTCATCCGGCGGCACGTCATCACCGTCGACCCGTCCGGATCGTACAGATGAGATTCTCTACCTCTCTACTCCGTACTCTCTTTTTATCTCAAATCAGATCGTGTTAACAACCACTTACGTTTACTTTCGATCGGGATTTGCTTTAACGTGGGTCGAGACATGCAACATCGGAGGCGTCGTGTCACGTGAAAGTGCGAAAAAACTTGATTGTACAACGTATTTACAACTTACAACCTAGTCCCCATACTTATCTTCAGTTCTTGACTAATTACGAATTTTTGTTAGTTTCTCAGTGGAAACTTTACCTTACTTGAGAAAAACAAATATCAATCATCTACGCTACCACAGTTTTTGATTCCACTATTTACTACTGAACACCTTAAGGAATCCCCAAAAGTAGAAATCCATGACAGTAAGAAAGAGGGAACGAGGTGGCCAAATGATGACTACCAATCCACGTGGGACATTGCAAGTTCAGCCAGGTACTTGTTTCCCGTTGGTGGTACTTGTTCATGTGCTGAAGCTTTAAGCATGAAAATCCTCGAATCATCAGATAAGTTAGAACCAATTTATACGCGATTAACTGTAGGTGCCATGAGGAAACGAGCACGGATGTGTGTCAGACATCGTAGTCATCATTTCGAAAACAATTTATAACGTCTAATGCTTGTAAATCCTTCAGTAAATTATTATCGTGATCGTTTACGACAATAGACAATCCCTAGGATTAAACATAAGGATATACCTAATTATACATTACTTCATAAAAACCACTTTTTTTTTCAAAATAGAACAAATTATTAAGTTTCTTAATTGAAAATTATATCAGTCGAAAATAGTACAAAGGAATGTAATGCTGAAAACAAAACTGTGGTAGCCCTGACGATATATTTGTGTTTTTCTCAAGTAAGGTGACATTTCCATGGAAAAACTAATAAAAAATCCTAACTGTTCAGGGTTTGAAGATAAATATAGGGAATAGTTGAAAATTGTTGCAATTAGGATGGTTTACTATCCACATTTGTTTTTTCTCACTTTCCCGGGGACACCCTGTATATTCCACGAATAGGCCTCTCCTTACATAATTTGACGTGATTGTATCAAAAATGGGATTTCTGAACCCGGGTTGTACATTTCCATAGAAGTAGCGTCGCAGTTTCTGTTGCGCGTCGTTGTCTTGTGATAGTCACGATCGCTATTTTGTGTATTTTGTGTACGTCTAAACCACATAAAAGCATATGTCAAAACGAAACTTTTATGTCGTAGAAAAGACATCAACATGAGCCAACTAGAACGGTAATGACTAATGACATAGACATTAGTCTATTGAAAGCAGTTCGATTTAAAAAAAAATCCCATCATTTCCTGCACTCATATCAGGTGCGTTCTTCCCTGACGATTTTAACAAACCAAAATATAGGACATTTTATCACCAATAAAAAATTTATGATTTAAAAAAACACGTACGCAAGTTAACGCCGTTTAATAAGACTGTTGGGCTTCGAGAGAAGAGACTTCGGGGAGAAAAAAAGTACGCATTTTGAAAATGGGTCGAGGCCTGCGAGTCGGCCAAACTGTCGACAATTATTCTGCGCCGGTTGATTTAAAACTAGACAGTCCTGATCTCTTGAAAGATTGAAAGAACTAGTATACACAATCTGCAATAAAATATCCGCAAAAATATACCATACAGTCCTTTATTTATTTGTCCATTATTTTAATCAAGAAGCCTCAAAGAATGGTAAATATATTGCCTTATTTAAGCTCGCATTTAGAAAGTACTGATCACAGATTCTAATTGTAAATTGAGAGGGAATGTTTTAAGGGTTGATAAACGAAATTTTAACTCCTTATCGTGTAAATAACAAAAATAGTTACAAGATACTACAAAACAGTTTACAGCCAATTACTAATTACATAGTTGTAGACATTTTATTCTACCCATTCTCCCTGGTTTGGTGTGGCATTTTCAGTAGTCAGTCTAGGATATAAACAGGGTGAAGTATAAAGTACTTTAATTTGAATAATCTCTCTCTCTCTCTCTCTCTCTCTCTCTCTCTCCTCTCTTCTCTTCTCTTCTCACTCTCTCTCTCTCTCTCTCTCTCTCTTTCTTTCTTTCTTTCTTTCTTTCTTTCTTTCTTTCTTTCTTTCTTTCTTTCTTTCTTTTTTACCTATATTCCATTGAATTGAACCTCCCTCTCACTCTCTCTCTCTCTCTCTCTCTCTCTCTCTCTCTCTCTCTCTTTCTTTCTTTCTTTCTTTCTTTCTTACTTTCTTTTTTACCTATATTCTATTGAATTGAACCTATCTTACTATACATACAGTCTACTTTTTCCACTCTCTCTCTTTCTTTCTTTTTTCCTATATTCCATTGAATTGAACCTATCTTACTATACATAGTCTACTTTCCCCTCTCCCTCCCTCTCTCTCACTCCCCCTCTCACTCCCTCCCTCTCTTTCTCTCTCTCTCTCTCTCTCTCTCTCTCTCTCTCTCTCTCTCTCTCTCCCCTATCCTTCTTTGCTGCTCTTTCTGTCTCTTTTATTTTCCTTCTTCATTTATTTTGTGCTACCTTATTCACACACACACACACTCTTTTTCTCTTTTTTTTTTTCATTTCTCACTCACAACTTTTTTCTCAATAAAATACAAACTCTCACTCTCTCTCTCTCTCTCTATTTCTTTCTTTCTTTCTTTCCTCTTTACCTTCTTTCTTACAACAAACTTCTCATATCTCTCTATCCCCATTTTATTTCTCTCCCACGTACATTATCTTACAGTAAATATCCACATATATCTTTCTGTAAAATCATTCACGCTCATTTAATAACTTTTCTTCTACCTATCTCACTCTTTCTATATATCTCTATCTGTTTTATCAATCTCTCATAGCTAATATTTTACTGCACGGTTTATATTCATATATATGTTTACTTTTCTGTAAAATCGCTTACGCTCACTCACTCACTTTTGGTCTACCTTTCTCTCCTAGTTATGCATATATTCATATTTAGTTATTTACGTTTTCGCCAAAGTTCAGCATATTTTCGCTACGGCTCGCCAAAACATTTATAGACGTGAGTCAATTTGAATTTCATAGGTCTATAAAAAACAGGTTTGACTACTATTTTAGACAAGGTTGTCTTATGTTTTTTTCTCATTTATCGGTTATTTTTTAAATAACAGTTTTTGGTGGTGAAATGTTTCTCATTGACCTATTTTCTCGTTCCTTGGTAACTATCTTTGAAAAAAAGGAAAAGGATGTTAAAATAAGAATGTTAAAAAAAACGGTTGACTCTTTGAGTCGAAAATAGTTTGGAAGGAATAAAAAAAAGGGTGATAGCACCCAGCTGACTCCAAAACGGCTCAGCTGTGGCCCCTCCTCTGGATTCCGTAGGATTCGTAAGATTCCAGTGATTGAATAGACACCAAGAAAATCTTAAAATGGGCAGAGGAAACCCTAGCATTATTATATCAATTAGCAGCTCAAAACGACTACTATCTCGGTAATAAATCGGAGCAGCCCGTGAAAACTCATTAGTCGGCGCCTGCTTTTAATTGGCGGGGTTCTGCACTCTGCAGATAGGGCGTTATCCGCGTCTGCCCCCCTCCGCACAAGTGTACACAGGGCCGTACGACGCCCTGATAAAGCACGAACCGTTGCGAAAACCCCTCGAGGTCCGTTCGGCCGAATCGCACTCGTCCGGGGTGGAAAAAAAAGAAGCTTAATCGAGGAAAGCAAAGAAAGGACACGTCCCGACATTGTACACTTAACGTTAAGTGCCACACAATATATTTTAACTCTGACTGGAAATAGGGACGACACAATGTCCGTCTTACGTTCAATTGGTGGCATAATTGAAGATGCGTATTTGCGGTCTGATGTCTTCAGCGTTTTCTTATTGTCTATATCTGTCCATCTAAACTTTATACATAAGTTAAAAATCCATTATGTTTAGTGGTCTAATTGACCAAGTTACTTATTTCAATTAATTATTCTTTTTATGTAAGGTCTTGAGATGAAAAAGCTAGTGTCACGAGCGGGATTCGAACCCACGACCTTGGCTCAATACGCCGCTGCTCTAGCCGCTTTGAATAGGTTGAGAATGGGGAGTTAGTGTCCGAGTGGATCGAAGTCACGATAGTGTCAACCACGTCAAGTGGTTAGAACAGCGGCGTATTGAGCCGAAGGTCGTGGGTTCGAATCCCGCCCGTGACACTAACTTTTTCATCTCAACCAAGACCTTACATAAAAAGAAGTTAAAAATATTATAACAGGCCAAACAAAACATTTCTTTTCAACGCCTCAGTTCATCGATTCGCAAAACAGTTCTGACTTCACATCATCATGCAAATTTCCTTTTATTTGTTCCCAAAGGCGGTTTCATTCGTCATCCCTTTCGAATTCGGGCGGCTACTTTGAAGATCATTTTGTTAAAGCGTAGACCCAGTTGATATTATTTATTTTGGGTGGCCGCCGGATGTTTTACGCCACGCCACGTGCCCTCCATCGTACAACTTTCTCCCTCGACAAAAAAAAAGACACCCCGTGGCAGCCGGATGAATGTATTATACCTGTTCCTCTCTTACCGGAGCTGTGAAGTACATCCTGTTTTTACAAGGCTTAACGTTCGACTACTGTCCCCATGTGTGGGGTTCAGAATGAGTACAGTAATCGTAAATTTAGCACGCCACATATCAATCAATCTCTATCTCTCATATACATACAATCGTACATTTGTATATATTCATATATCTTTACTTTTCCGTAAATTTTACTCTCTATCTATCTATCTGCATACAATGTCTTACAGTATATATTCATACACATATCTCCTTACTTTTACCCAAAATTCTTTCCCATGGAAGAACAGCGGCATATTTTTCTATATGGAATTTCGTACTGTATATATTCCTATACATATTTCTTTACTTTTATCTAAAATACTCTCCCTTCATATCACTCTATCTTCATTACATATATATTCATATGCATATCTCTTTTTTTTTAACCTAATTTACTCATTCACTCTATCTATAAACAATGTCGTATTGTATATATTCATATACATATTTCTTTACTTTTACCTAAAATACTCTATCGATCTCGCTCTCTATCTGTATACAATGTCTTATACACATCTCTTTACTTTTACCTAAAATTCCTTCTCTATCTATCTATCTATCTCTCTCTCTCTCTCTCTCTCTCTCTCTCTCTCTCTCTCTCTCTCTCTCTCTCTCTCTCTCTTTTCATATCTCTATCTCCATTTTACCTGTCTTTCATATGTCCACCTGTATATATTCATATACTTTTACCTAAAATTCCTTCTCTCTCTCTCTCTCTCTCTCTCTCTCTCTCTCTCTCTCTCTCTCTCTCTCTCTCTCTCTCTCCCCTCTCTTCATATCTCTTTATCTCCGTTTTATCTATCTTTCATATACAATGCCCTACTGTATATATTCATATGCATATATCTTTTCTTTTACCTAAAATACTCACTCTATCTCTGCATACAATGTCGTATTGTATATATACACGTCTCTTTACTTTTATCTCTCTCTTCCTCCCCTTTTTCATATCTATATCCATTTTACCCATCTTTCATATATATCCTACTGTATACATTCATATGCAGATCTCTCTACTTTTATGTAAAATTCTCACTATCTGCCTACATTTTATCTGTTTCTCCGATTCAGCAGACTTTATTAATCCTGCGCTTGCCGTTTTTCTTAAAATAGAATAAACTTTCATATCTTGATAATAGGACGTTATATTACGTGTATTTATAAATTCAACATTAAGACAAAGTGAAAGTTTATTACCTCCCACGCCTTTATATATACCCACCCGTTTGAAAGGTAAAGGTCTCTCAATAAACCTGTACCTAGTGGCCAATTCATCACTGGAGCCGCAGATGTTTTAATTTGAATTCAAGAAGTTTTTTCTCCCCGTTGTCCGACGCCAAAGGAAAAGGGTTCTCTTGTGTAATCTTTCAATTGAAGTCTTTACAATCCGGATACAGATGTTAGCCCTAATATCTACTTCCTCTTCTTCGTTTGCCAATTACACAAAAGGCACCCCCCCCCCCGGTTTCCCTTTGTCCCGGGCCATCCCATATTCCCGGTTTGTCGGTCCTTTCCAATTCCCGTTGTAATGGCCGTTAATTTTATCGGCCCTTGGTACAACTCGGCCTGGACTTTGCGGTCTCGCGCATAAAATCATGTTTTTACCTTGGACCGAAAGAATATTTATATCTGATAATCAGCCATGTTAAACATTGGCCATTCCAGGTTGGGTTGAGATTTTCGTTTTTCCACTCGGCCGTTGTCTTTTTTTAATTTTTTTATTTATTCGCGTTTACCATTCAGAAAGCTCAAGCGCGTTTTATTGTCCTCTCGGGCTGACATTTTTCCCATTTCAAAAGGGGCTTAACCCTCGATTTCCGCATGTCGGCACACATCTGCACTTTCTCGTGACACTTGTCACTCTCACTTGTAGGTATTTAACAATTAATAAACATACCAAAATGGTGTAAATCTCCAATAAAATAAAAAAATTATGCAAATGTACTTTCATTTTTGTAATGGAGAAGCCATAAAGAACGGTAAAAATTGACTTTTAACAAATTTGGTGTCTCTTTTATGGAGTAAATAACAAAAATAACGATCGATCTTACAAGACCCTATTGGCCAATATAATTACTTATCCAGATTTGCTTAGTAGTCAAAATTGAACATATTAATTATTCCAATTGATTAATCTTCTTATCTAAGATTTTTGGTGGAGATGAAAAATCGGCGTCACGAGCGGGATTGGAACCCGCCACCTTCGGCTCAATACGCCGCTGCTCTAACCACTTGATCCATCGTGACTTCTCACTTGAAGTTCAACTCGCTTTCTATCAATCTCTATTTCTAATAATCACATTGGCCATTCCACGTTGGGTTGAGATATTCGTTTTTCCACTCACCTCTGCATCTGCACATCTGCATTTTATCTGTTTCTCATATACATACAATACTTAATCATAAATTTGTTCATTTATTATTCGTTATCATTTATTTCATTTATAAATTTTTACAAAAGTTCATTTATTAAGGTATTCATATATCTTTATTGTGCCGACAGCTCTTTCTATCTATCTATCAATACATATCTCTTTACTTTTACCTAAAATTCTCTCTCAACTTCATTTTACCTATTTTTCATACACAATGTCCTACTGTATATATTCATATACATATCTCTTTACTTTTACCTAAAATTCTCTCTCAACTTCATTTTACCTATTTTTCATATACAGTGTCCTACTGTATATATTCATATACATATCTCTTTACTTTTACCTAAAATTCTCTCTCTCTCTCCCTCTCAACTTCATTTTACCTATTTTTCATATACAATGTCCTACTGTTTACATTCATATACATATCTCTTTACTATTACCTAAAATACTCCCTCTCTCTCTTTTTTATACAACCAAATGCGTATTGCCAGTAGTACCTTTATAAAACCGTTTATTTTTCAAACAAAAATCTATCTGACAAGATTTGTCTGCAATTATTTAAAAAAAATTAGAATTTTTTCCAAATAGGCAATTAAAAATCAATACAATAAATTTTTATTTTATGGAGAAATTCATAAATGTGCATATTAACACATAAATATTTTTATACTATCTTACTTGAAAACGTAGCAAAATCCAAATTGAAATTCCTTTTTTTAATTTAGTTATTTATTTTTATTTTTTTACTTTGGATATAAAAATATTAGTAAATACTTTCTGTCTTGTTTGATACTCATTGTTTGAGCAAAAATGTTTATTTTTTTATTTTATTTTATTTTTTATTTACGAGGGGTCGCAGCAGCAGAGGTCATTTCAACCCTCGGGGTGCCGGTGTTTTTGAAAAAAGCTCATTTGTAAGTATGTTGGGTTCGAATGCAAGGCCGCTGGATTCGAACCCGGGACCTTTACCTTACAGTGATGAGCGGCCACCGATGGAAATTCTATTGGAAATTCCTAAGTTAAACGATAAATCATTATAATCCTCATACATTTCTGATTTACCAATTTGAAAAATATATTTTCGGTTGTCTCAATATTGTCGACTCTATAGTCAGTTTCTTAGGATAATTTTTTGTCTTTGATTAAACCTCACACTGAAGATGGCGAAATGCAGAAACGCAAATGTGCGAGGATGATGGGAAACGATCGAACCCAATAAAAATCATTCATTGCTATAATTTGCTTATAAGTAACGAAAAGTAAAGATTTGATTGGCAGTTGGTTAATTGTAGAAGTGGATCAAGGATGTGGCCATACGTAGTTCATTAGCTGTTTTCATTCCGTTATTCAATTAATTATTGATTACTGCGTCTTAACATATGTTAAGTACGTTGACAAATAACCATACTGGACGATGAGTGTTGAAATGACTATCGGCCAATTTAATCGTCTCGAGGCCTTTTTGTTTTCGTTCCTCGGACAGCATTAGAAGATGGATATCTTAAATAACCGATCGGGTCTAGAAGGGAAATGAAAGGGATGAGACTTCCTGTCCGGGGGGGTCTTATCGATCCCCCGTCCAGCTGACCCTGCCCGCCGACACTAGACGAAGACGTCCATCACGTCGATCTCCTTCCCAGGACGGCACATTGCGACGGTCGAGCCCCGGTGCAGGGCACTAGTGCTCTCGGTGCCGGTGGTGCTAGCTATGGGAGAGCCGGCGAATGACGCAACCGTCGTTCTTTGTTCCCCGTTTCAAGGTCTACATCCCCCTACTCCCGGCTCATCTTTTTTCCCCCTGGCCCATGCTAAACTCTCTTTCCTCTCGGAAACTCTCACGTCTCGTTGTATTTTCTATATTTTGAATATACAGAACTGGGCGGTTGAAAGGACGGTCGCCGGTGGGACGCGAGACCGCGGACTAGTCGGGTGTAATTTTGGACGCGAAGGAGAGCGGCAGCTGTGCCCTCCAGACATCTGTCCCCACTTTCCCATCCCGGGTCTAAATATAGACCGGACCCAGTGCCTGCCTCTGCTCTAGCCCACCTTTGTCTTCCACGCCGCTCCAAAAACTACGCCTCCTCCTTCCTTTTCCACTTTTGTCTTTATAACTGTGAACGCCGTAATGGCAACAGCACCACAAGGGCAGAAAAACACATGCCGACCGCGAGGGCGTTTCTCTCTCCCTGCTTCAGTACTTTCTCATCACTACCTGTTCCTTTTTTCGTCACGTGGTCCTTTTTTGTTTGTAAAGATCCCCTTAAGCCTAAGACGCTGCCAGTTTCGATTAAAAATTAACAGCAAAATCTAGATTTCTAAGAATCTTTATTGCTACCTACATGGCGTGTAAAAGAAACAAAACCACACCCAAATAAATATTTAAAAAACTTGACCACCCCAAAAAAGACATGGCTATTGAATCGAAAGGTAATTACTGAGCCTTTTATAAAGAAAATAGAGTAAAAATTATATACGAAACCAAATGATTTTTTAAAATATAAAAAATATTATGCCATAAAAAATCACATTTCTCAAATTAAAAGAACCCTCAATTCGTATATTTTATTAACCTTTTTTCAATTTCAAATTAACACTCTTTTGTTAAATTAACCTCTTGAACTTCAAATTCCAAAGGAGCATTCTTTTTTCAAATTCGAAATCTTTAAAGCATCGAAGAAACATATATTATTTATTAGATTATTATTAATATAGATATTTAATTAATGAGATTTATTATTATTATATAGCATTAAATGTGACTAATGATTTTCCTTTAATTTTAGATTTTTTTATGAAAAAGGATTACTCATAAAAAACATTTTAAAATTAATTATTCCGAAATCATGAAATGCGGTCTGGTGTGATGTAGGTTTCAGAAAAACATTTTTTTTATCGTGCCAACGTTTCGATCTTTATTGAGATCATCTTCAGGGCCTGGGATTTACAAATGATTGAAAATAAAAAATATATTTTGCATTGTATAAATTCACTTTTCCACGTCCTACATGTATTTGTTAAATTTAAACAATGTTTGTTAATCCCAGGCCCTGAAGATTTCGAAATAATTAGCGACTAACGGTCACTAATCACTACACATTTTAAAAATATAAAATTTACAATGTTTTTTTTTTTAATAATTGGTTACTTAAAAAACCCTATGTTTCACTTTTCTCAAATCAAAGGAAGAATCCTTATTACATTTTTTTTAATTAATCACAATTAAAATAATATAAAATTTACAAAATTTTATTCGTTTGATTTGAGTTTTTTAAAATAAAATAATTGGTTACTTAAAAACCCCTATATCTCACATTTCTCAAATCAAAGGAAGATTCCTTATTACATTTTTTTAAATTAATCACAATTTAAAATTACACAAAATTCAATAAAAAACGCAAAATATTTATTCGTTTAATTTGAGTTTTAAATATAAAATAATTTTGTACTTAAATACCCCTATTCTCGCATTTTTCACATCAAAAGAAAGATCCTTATTTTTTTAAATTAATTATAATTAAAATTATATAAAATTAATTATAAAAACAACCGAATATTTATTCGTTTAATTGGAGTTTTGTTTTAAATAAAATAATTGGGTAGTAATAAAAACCCATATTTCTCAGATGAAAAGTGCAATCCGTATTTATTTATTTTTATGTAATTACAATTAAAATTATATAAAATTAATTATAAAAAACAAAATGTTTATTATTTAATTTGACTTTTGTTTTAAATAAAATAATTGAGTACTTAAAAACCCCTATTTCTCTAATGAAAAGAAGAATCCTTATTTATTTATAGAATCATTACTTTTTTTAATAAATCACAATTAAAATTACATAAAATTAATTAAAAAACAGTATTTTTCGTTTAATTTGCGATTTTTTTTATATAAAATAATTGTGTACTTAAATATCCCTAGTTCTGACATTTCTGAAATCAAAAGAAGGATCTTTTTTTAACGAGGGTTCGCAACTGCAGAGGGTTGATTGATTGCTGTTGCGAATCCTCGTTTTAAAAAAATACGATAAAAAAATATATACAAAATTTTTTTAAGGATTCTTCTTTTAATTTGAGCATTGTGAGAAATTGGGTTTTTTACGAACCCAGTTATTTTATAAAAAAAAATTAAACGAATAAATATTTTGTTTTCATATTTATTTTTATATAATTTTAATTATGATTAATTTTCAACGGCCTTCTAAAGAACCCGATTTTTTTCGTCAAATGTAGAATTTTTTCTTTACGTGCTTTATTTCGCGTCATCTCCTTTGGTGTTTTAAAAAGGTTTGTTTTATTTATTTATTTTTTTAGTTAAAAAGGGGTGATTGGAAGGTAAACAAACGTTAATTTTAAAATAAAAGGATTCAATTAATTAAGGTTTTTTAAGTTGAGATAAAAAGTCAGTGTCACGAGCGGGATTCGAACCCCCCGCCGGGAAAATTCAAAAGGTGGGTTTGAGATGGGAAGTTAGTGCCCGAGGTGATCGAAGTCACGATAGCTCAAGTAGTAGAGCAGCGGCGTATCTAGCCGAAGATCGTGGGTTCGAATCCCGCTCGTGACACTGACTTTTTATCTCATCTTAAAAACCTTAATGAATTGAATGTTATTAATTGGTCAAGCGGACCTCGAAAAATAGTGAATTTAAAATAAAAGGGTTAATTTGCATCTAAAAATTCATTTTACGGGGAAAAAACTATAACTGACATAAAATAGGTTTAATATTAATTAATGGTGCTTATTAAGTTTCCACTGCTTGAGTAGGTTCTACAGACCGAGCGGGACTTACACGTTGCTTTCCTGCTATGTTAATTATCTTAATTAAAATAAAAATATTTAATACGTCTAATTAATAAAAAATCAAGTTTCTTTTCAAAAGTAATTAAGTTGTGCGTTTGTTTACGTTTACGCTGCTTGAGCAGGTTCTGAAGACAGACTAGGACTTAGGACTTAATACGTTGATCTCCTGATATATCAATTGCCCTAATTAAAAAAGAAAAATATTGAGATACCTAACTTTTACTTTTTGAAGTTAGTTTTAAAACGAAATAAGTTTTGCGTTTGGATGATTATAACATGGGAGAAATTTTGTCGTGTTGTATGCAAGATAAGATGATGCTCCTGAAATTTGGTCATTGCTGTTCGTTTTTGGTTTACCCAATCTGGGTAGAGTCTATAATATATAGTCATAAAGCATCGCATTAAAAATAGTCTCCACGGCACCGGAACTTCATGCGCGTCATTTTACCCACGTGCACGCCCGGTATCGTGCATCGCCTTTTTTTTTCGAATTCGATTTCTATTTCGGGGAAATTCGAGAGGACCAGTTTTCGACGGTGATTGCATGTCGATGCCCGGGTACGAGTCAGGTGCAAGACGCAAAAGAGAAAACGTGGGGAACAATTTGCCGAGGAGGGCCGCCTGGCCCTTCCTTCACCTGCTGCACCAGATGTCTCGCCTTCTGTTCAATATCTCCCCTTGTCCCACTTGTCGGAAATCCTTAAACTACAAGATACGCAGTTCTATAACAAACACGTTTTTTAAATATTTCCCGAGTTCAAATTTGACATTTTCCCCAACTCTGTAAATTGCCGAATTATTTTGAAGACAGAGCATGAAATCTACCCAGCCTGAAAGTGTACATAAACGATTTTTTTTACGTGTATCAAATAAAATATACTAAATCATATTTATGAAAAAATAATTTTTACTCTTTATTTTATATACTTAACCAATTAATATAATTTTAATGTGTTTCAGGCTGCAATCTTACAACAAACTGCGGAGTACATATACCAACTAGAACAAGAAAAGACAAGACTTCTGTCGCAGAACTGCCACCTCAAGAGACTACTTAACCAACATGAAGGCGAAGCTTCTGCAAACAAAAAGAGAAAAACTGATTCAGGTAAGGACTGAATTTTTTTTTTACACAATGTAAAAGGGGAAAATCCAGTGAGACTTGTCTTGTTACCCTGTTTCGAACCAAACCGCCGATCCTGTCTGTCATCCTCCTTCCTCAATGCCGCGGAGGCTGACTAGAGAATTAATTGTGTTATAGGTTTGGTGGTTACAGTGAGCAATCCGATTTGTGAATCTGGGGACGAGGGAGCCGATATCGTAGCAGTCGCTCAACCCACCATTACACCAAGTAGGAACCATACCACTGGGGCAAAAAAAGAATCCCTCGAAAATTCTCTCGTCCCCATAATCTTAAATTCCTTTCTGTTGATAAAAATTGTATTGAATTGGTTTTTTTTCTTCGTTATTTTGACAGATCTTGAAGTCGATACCAATGTCGTCTCTGGGGCGACGAATGATTTGATAGATGTGAGGGTGCAGCTGGACAGGGAGAGGCGACTGCGGATGATCCTCGAAGAGCAAGTCAGGTCCCTCGAATCTCAACTGTATCCTGAACGGATCAGGGAAATAACTCAGCAAGTACAGCTCCAGTACCAGCAGAGAGAGGAAGTAAGTCAAATTTTTTTTTTCTTCCTGTTTTAATTTAAAAAAAAAAAAACCTGTCATGCAGTACGGCTTTATCGCCCAGCTACCCATTGGATGTCATGGACGATGTACCAATTTTTGAAAATAAAATAATTTTTTTTCATATTATGTTTTATATAATTCACTAATTTTGTGGTCCGCTTGACCAATTAATACATTATAATTAATTAAGGTTTTTAGTTGAGATGAAAAAAAGTTAATGGCACGAGCAGGATTCGAACCCACGATTTTCAGCTAGATACGCCGCTGCTCTACCACTTGAGCTATCGTGACCTCGATCCACTCGGGCATCAACTTCCTATCTCAACCCCACCTTATGAGTTTTCCCTCCTTTTTGCCATTTTTCAAATTTCGTGTAATCGGATTGGATTCTCGACGACAAATGAAATGGCCACAGAGAGCTTTAGTGAAGTGTACTTCATTTTAATTCATTAAATTCATTAATTTCGTGGTCCGCTTGAACAATTAATTAAGGCTTTTAGTTGAGATGAAAAAGCTCTCCGTGGCCATTTCATTTGTCGTTGAGAATCCAATCCGATTACAGGAAATTTGAAAAATGGCAAAAAGGAGGGAAAACTCATAAGGTGGGGTTGAGATAGGAGGTTAGTGTCCGAGTGGTTCGAGGTCACAATAGCTCAAGTGGTAGAGCAGCGGCATATCTAGCCGAAGATCGTGGGTGTGAATCCCACTCGTGCCATTAACTTTTTTTCACCTCAACTAAAAACCTTAATTAATTGTAATGTTTTATATAATATTTATAATAATCATATATTATTTAATTAAATTATTGGTGTTAAATCAGAAATAAAAGATTTTTGTTAGTTAATTATTATTGAATTATTATAAATTATTATTATTTAATTACATAATATTAATAAAATATAATAATTTTAATTAATTGTTCTTT
Organism: Cimex lectularius; assembly: GCF_000648675.2. Taxonomy (NCBI): domain Eukaryota; kingdom Metazoa; phylum Arthropoda; class Insecta; order Hemiptera; family Cimicidae; genus Cimex; species Cimex lectularius. The sequence continues at coordinate 532,909 of NW_019392999.1, forward strand.
TTATCTAAAGTTTTGGGTGAGATGAAAAAATCATGCCAAGCCCCCCCCTAATTTTATTTCCAGTTTAGTTACATTTTGGCAAATTTTTAGGAAGAGAATGGAGCTGTGATAACGCCGATGCGACGAGAAGTTTTGAACGGCTCGGCAGAGACGGTGGCGGCAGTTGCAAATCTGCAGGTCGTCTCTGCAAACTCCCTCCAGCCTGTGGCTCACACCGAAACGGTGATCGCTACGGTGACCAACTCCCCGCCTAACTCGCCTTCTTCGAGGCTGCCTTCGATCCTAGAAGCCGCGATCAAGGCAGAACCGAAGGTCGAGGTCGAAAGACTGCCCTCACCACATGCAGTCGCTACCACTCAAGAAGAGCGAATGTCCCAAGCGAGGTAAGTTTTCTTATTTATTAACTTATCAATTGTCAAAATTAACAATTTGTCGATTTTCAGGGTTTATCTTGCTTCGACATCGCGCCAGAACCTCGAGACGATCGTTGAAGCAATACGCCACTTGGAGGGCGACAACCTGTTCAGCGATAGCGTGAACGAAGGCGGGTCGGAGGGCGTGGGCGACGAGCCGCAAGAGGCGCCGCTCGCGCTCACGAAGCACACCTCTCCCGAGAAACAGCAGTTGATTAAAGTCAAGATGAACCAGTACCTTCAATTCCAACAACAGCAGAGGCCTGGCGTCATCGTAGTCAAACAGCATACGTGATCCGATCACTAAGCCAAACTTCCTGTTCCCAACATCCTCTAGACAATTCCAACCTTTCTTCGTTTTGAGCCAAGCTGAAAGATTTTGCATACAAAACACTTGGTTTAGCTTAAGTGGAGTTACACGGTTAAATGTAATGTGTATTATACTTTTTTCTTTTATTATAAAAATGTGTTATTTTCATTGTATTTTGCACATACCTTGGAATCCTTTGAATTAGCAAACTCAGGCATTAGTGAACATCTATTACTCTGAAATAGTTTTTTTCCTAGTATTTTTATTATTTTTTTCATTATCTCCCACTGTCACTCTTTACGATTCACTTTTTTAAAAAAAGTTCTGGAACTCCATTGGAAATCATTATAAAGTATATACAGTTTTATAAAAAAAAATCTTGTGTATTGTTTTATTAATTATAATTAATACGTTTGTTTTTAAGCAAGATTTTCAGCATGTCGAATGAAGATAAAACTTTAAAAAGATGTTTCATTATTGACATTAAATAAATAAAAGTGAAAAAAAAATAATAAAAGACTTTGTTTTATACATTGTATTTTCTTTTTTTTCTTTCTTAAAAAAAATGTTATTAGAAGTAAAACTTCTTATAGATGTACACTAATTAAGGATTGTTCTAAATTTAAAATTTGTTAAACCGAAGATAAAAAAAAAATTAATTAGGATTCAAATTTTTTCTTTGTAAATTGACAATTATATATTTGTAATCCATTAATTAGTCAATTTTTGTTTGATTTGTATAAATATATATGTAATAAAAGAAGGAAATTTGTTAGGGGTTGATTGGCTTAGGGAAATTGTGTAGTGGGCTTTGATACCTTGATTAGTGATCACTGGGTCCAAGTAAAGTCGCATGATCATTCTGACTAGGTTCGCCTGAGCTACACTTCCCGCATTCGGCGTCTTTTGTTACAAGATAACATCGGACGGCCGAATAAATAGGCAGTTGTGCATTTTTTTTATTTTATTTTTTTTTAAGAAAATATTTTTTACGTGTAAACGAATATATTATTTTTCTTTTAGAAAAATTCAGAGAAGAGGGAAAAGGGTCGTTTTCGAACGGCCCTCGTCTCCTGTTGTTATTGTTAGGGACGGGTTGTTGGTTTTCTTGATCTGTAAACTAACAAACCGCCCGCTGTGAACTTGTTATTTGAGATCAGACTGTTGCATAAAGACTTCTTTGTGTTATATTTTCTTTGTTTGTATTTTTTAGTTCTATCAGATGTAAAATGTTTTTAAGCGATTTCAGTTTGCAAAGCACTATGGATTTGGCTATTTCCATGGTCCCCATTCCTATTAATTAAAAAAAAAAACCTATGTGTGTGTTTTCTTTGCAAGGGATATAGTTGCACAATTTAAAAAAAATATATACATAAAAATTTTAAAAATTGTCTATATAAATATATATTTTGGGTTTAAAATTAAAATATGGAAGAAATCGCAAAATAATGTAAACTTCTATAGAGTGATTGAGGAATGTGTGATCTACCCCTAGCTTAATGTTGTGGATATGTATACGTACAATTAAAAATTCAGTAGTGTATTAGATTAGTAATTTGAACAGAAAAAAGTTATGCAAAGCATAAAAAAAAAAGAAAAAAAAAGCATTTGTTTTTTAAAGCCAGGTGAGTAAAACGCCCTACCAAAATTATTTATTATTTAACTTAGACGAATCTTTTTTTTTCTTTTTTTTACAATTTGTAAAAAAAAATGTTAACCTTTTTTTGTGTTTTCTGTTAATTGATTGGGAGATTTATGTAAACGATGGAATGTGATCAAGGGTGACTGAGACATGCATGGATGGATTTCTTTTGTGAAACGAACCGATTTTTTCCCCCCTCTCTCTAATCTAATTAGTTTTTAATTAATAAGCACTGCGATAAATTTGGTGCACGGTCAGTTTTTCTTTTTGTAAAAATGTAACTTCTTAAAGGCGAAATCTACCCTGTTAATTGAATTATATTTTAAAATTTAAACATAAGCATTAAATAGTATTGGTTTATAGAGGAAGGGAAAGTTTTTTACAACTTTAAAATTTAAAAAAAAAATCGGAAAATTAGACTTATAGTACCATAATATAGGTGAAACTAGGGAAAATTTTAGGCTTAAAAGAAGAAAAAATTAGCTAATTGGTTGAATTGTGTTTAAACAACTAGATTGTTACTTAATTTTCATATAAATTGCACAAATTTAAAAAAACAAAAATAAACCAATACCAACTTCTTAATTGAACTAAAACAAATTGTTGGCAAAATTGACGCTCCGTTTACGAGAAGACAAAAATTTTCCTTGTTATTGTCAGCCTGGATATATTAAAAAAAAAAAAAAGAAATTGTGTGATTGATTCTTGAATTTTTTTTCTGTTTTGGGAGTACGCCAGAGATCTCTTCGTTTGACTAAATGTAAATTTTGTGAGAGAATGCGCTGTAATATAGACGCTTTCTGTTGACAAAATGGCAAATATAAACATGAGTTTTTAACAAGTGTAAATCCTAAGAAGAAAAAATTTAAATGGCTAAATTTTATAATTTTTCGTTTAAAATATATGATCAAAAAAAGTTCCTTTTACAATTACAAAAAAAAAATGATTTTGCATTTTGTTATTTCATATCACAATTGTTTGTTTTTTATACAATTAAATAATTTAAAAAAAAAAGGTAAAACTTGTAGCGTCTAAGTTTAGATTTTTGTATTAGCACTAGCATAATATAATTATTATATTATTTCACAAATTTGCTTGTTTTTGACTTATTCGATCAGTTTTTTTTTTCTTTTTTTTACCAATTTTCATTAATAGTTAATTGTTTAAAGAAAATTGTAAATATGTTATACGGACTACTTAATGTGGACAGAAGTTCTTTCGCTCTCATTTATACACAAAGAAAAAATATATATTATATACATAATAATCTACGCAGTAATATATAATATATTTACACAAGCGAGCGAAAATCATCGGTAACGCCAAGATTTTCATTCGTTTGTAGGTTAAATATACAAGTATGGGTTACAAAGTATTTCATTTGTTTGAAAGGAAAAAGAAAAAAAAAGTGAAGGAAAAAAATACTCACTATTATCTCCTAAATCTAAATAATAGTTGTAGCACCTACAAATTTGTTTAAATTGCAATTAACAAATTGAGTTTTTATTTGGACTTTATACATATTTTTTACCAAACAAAAAAAAAGATTTTTTATGTAGATTTAATACAATCTCAATATTTATAATAAAAATAAAATATATATTTAAAAAAAAAAAATTAAAAAACTATTAAATATTGCTCAAACTCTAATTTGAATTCTGAATGTCATTAAATTTTTTTGTAAGTGTTGCAGTTTGGCTAAAAGGGGAAAATCAGTCGGCTGAGTCGGTAAACAATTTCAGGCGAAAAATTCCAGCCTTTATATACAATTTTATAGTTTTTTTGGAAGAAGGCACTTGTTGAAATTTAGAGCACGTCGACTAAAAGGGAAAAAAAAAGAAAATACATATTGTACAAAATTAGCCAAACTACAACAATTTTATACTCTTGTATGTTTCACTGGTCTTATAAAAATTTAACAACTGTACAAAGGCTATATATAAGTATCTAGATTTTTCTATTAAAATAAAAACCAAACAGTTATATACATAAATGAATTTCTTCCAAGGTATGATTGTCACTCGTTTTTTATTATTTTTTATTTTTATGTATATAAACAATCTTTTAACATTTAGGCCTAGCAGATTTAACTTTTTGATTTTCCTTGTGAAACAACATAATGTCAAAGCATTGTATATTTATTTAGCATTGTTTTTAACAATACATTTTAAACTATGAGGCTTATTGTTTTTAGTGAAAAATTACCCAGATACCCGATAAAATCAATCTAGCCATTGTAATTTAAAGTGAAAGTATGTGATGAATTAAAAGCTCAATTTTAATTTTAAAAAAAAAGAAACATTCAGAAATCATTAGAATTTAACCAAATTTACCTTTTGTCTTATAATTCCCTCAAAAAACAAATACTGTAGATTTATGCGCACTTTCATCATAAACAAAATCTGAAATATGTGTACAAGTTCAACATAACACGGATCGCAGGTTTGTAGGTTAAATTTGTAGGTTAGAAAAGGTGATTAAAATGAAATGAAAGCAGCCTGATTGACAGAGTGGATTCCGCATATTGATAGGTGCCCTTCAGAAGATCTGAATAAACTGATCATACTCATCCAACTAAGAATAGGACATGGAAGGTTGACACACGGACGCCCATTTTTAGGCCAATGCGTATGTCTGCAGCATGAAATGAAAATTTGCTCTGTGTCGCATATAATTTTAGGACAATACTTATATCCCTGACTCTACCTTATTCACCAAAATGTCTGAAGCCATTGAAAAAGATTTGAGAACAAAGCATTGTTTACTGTTTTTTTTACCGATACCTGTAACTAATGTGGAAAGATAATGGATTTAATGTTAAACTAAATAAATTTGTCAATCAATGTATAATAAATATTGTTAAGTCATTTATTGTTAAATTTTTTAATGAAAATAATTTTTTTTAAAGGCTTTATGAACAGAGTACTTAGCTGAGTCGGTTGTTTCAATGTAGTTGGGCGGAAGGGCATCGCGAAAAAAAGGGCCAAAGGCGGCAGTGGGAATCAAGCCCACGTCTATCGTGCTGACCACGTATACAGTGGTCCTCTAAAATGATTATTTGACTTCTTTCATACATTTGTGCAAAATAAAATTATTTCTTCTTACGGAGCTGTCTCCTGATGGAGGTTAGCAGTTATAACAACAGCCGAAGGCCGAGGGTTCAAATCCCGCTCGTACATTAACATTTTCATCTCAACCAAGACCAGATAAAAAGTATAATTAATGATTATTTAGAGGTCGCAAGATGCGGGCTGGTGTGATGTGGCATTTTCAATCTTTAATGAGATCATCTTCAGGGCCTGGGATTTATATTAAATTCACTAATTTCGTGGTCCGCTTGACCAATTAATATATTACAATTAATTAAGGTTTTTAGTTGAGATAAAAAAGTCAATGGCACGAGCAGGATTCGAACCCACGATCTTCGGATTGATACGCCGCTGCTCTACCACTTGAGCTATCGTGACCTCGATCCACTAGTCACCAACCTCCCATCTCAACCACACCTTTTGAATTTTCCCTCTTTTTTTGCCATTTTTCAAATGTCGTGTAATCTATTTGATTCTCGGCGACAAATGAACACGGAGAGCTTTGGTGAAGGTTACTTCATTTCAACTTATTAAATTCACTATTTTTCGTGGTCCGCTTGACCAACTAATATTATTCAATTTATTAAGGTTTTTAGTTGAGATAAAAAAGTCAATGGCACGAGCAGGATTCGAACACTTGATCTATCTTGACTTCGATCCATTTGGACACTAACCTCCCATCTCAACCCCACCTTTTGGATTTTCCTCCTTTTTGCCATTTTGTAATTTATAACAATGTTTATTAGGTATAAAATAATCCCAATAAAGATCGAAACGTTAGCACAATAAAGAAAAATCTTTTAACCAGGATGTTCGTCTTCTTTCCCTTGAGTGTTGTCCACTGATTTTTCCTTGTATAATTTTGTCTCATTATATGGCCAAAATAGGTCAATTTTCTCTTGATAGACAAGTTCTCTTTCTTTTTCTTGCACTTTTTCATTTGAGATTGACGCTTGCAATTTTAGGCATTCTGTGGTAATGCCACAACTCAAATTCATCCAATTTCAATATGTGGGCTTGTCTTATGGTCCATGTTTCTACTCAGTATAACAATATGGAAAATAAAGCACCCGAACCATGCACATTCTCAATAGCAAGTTTAAATTCTTCTGTGAAAATTTTCCTTTCATTTTACAAATGTCACCCTTGCCATTTGAATCATTTGATTAATTTGTCTGAATGCACATCCCTAAGTATTGGTATGTTCGCACTTGATTTATTACATCGTTATTTATAACTGTGTTTGCAGTATTTTTGTTGAATGTCTTACTAACATAATTTACTTTTCTTAAAATTTATTTTTAATCCATAATCTAGACGTTTTATTCACAGCTTCTAGCATTCTAGTGAAAATATCATAGCAACATTAGCAAATCACCTGTTGTTTATGTTTGTGACCATTTATGCAGTTTCTGAGACAGTTTCAGGAAAAATGCATTCAGCATACATATTGAATAGGACAGGTGACAAAATACATCCTTGGCTTACTCCTCCCATGATTTCAATTTCCTCAGATACTTGTCCACCTGTACTTATTTTCCCTTTTTGATTGTTGTCCAACGATTTTTGTATCTTTTTCATTTCATTACATGGCCAAAATAGCTCAATTTTCTCTGATGAAGATGATATATATTAATGATAGTTAATGTATATGCTTTTATCCTTTAAAATATCTACGAATGTCTAACTTTTGCCTCAAAAACTTCTGCAAAAAGAAATCTTGCACGCACAACTCTCTTTCAAACATTAGCAGGCATTCGATGGTATAACAGTTTGGGAAAAGGCCTAAATCTCATTATAAATTCCAATAAATTTGAGAAAGCTGAAAAGTGCTCTTCGAAAGAAACACTGGGGACCCAGTAACTCCTGTAAATCACTCGAAAGGTTGAGCCTTTGCCTAAAGGGTTGTAAAGTGGGACAGTCGACAAAAATATGTTTTACTGTCAAAATGATGCATTTCGCATACATCGAGGACAAGTTGGAAGGTTGTTGCCTATTAAAAGCCTATTATGCATTAGCCAGATATGACCTATTCGCAATCTAGAGAGAATCACAAGTTCTTTTCTCTCAAGTTCCTCAGTTGGCCATTTATGTACAACTGGCTTAATTTCTTTCATACTGTCTCTACAGACATTCCATCTTGCCGGCCACTTTCGTTTGATAATGTTTTTAACATAAACGACTATCATCTGGACGGAGAGGAAATTGATCTGTTCTTTGTGGATGGTTTGCAGCGTTTCTTGCATATTGATCAGCTTTTTCATTTCCAGAAATGCCGACATGACTAGGAACCCAAAACAAATACCACATGCTTGTTAAGTGTTCTGATTTCATAGAGATATTTGTGCATTGCTAAGATATATGGGTCAACCGAGAAATTTTTGATTTCTTCGAGACCACTTTTCGAATCAGAGCAAATAATGGCATTACAAATTCCTTGCGATTCCTTTATAATGCTCAATAATCTGATTGCATAAAGTTCAGTTGTGTATACTCTAGCCTCATTCGGTAGAGACCAGCTGAGGTTATACTCATGAGCAAATATCCCACACCCTACACCAATTTCATTTTTAGACCCATCGGGATAAAAAACTTTGTAATTCTGCCTTGATCATCAGAGAAGGTGTTTCTCTTTTGTTCAATAAGGCATTATATGTGTAATTGATGTAAATGTTCTTACATTTCTTTCATTTATTTATTTACGGATCGAAATCCACTATACAAAATGACAGTAAAACATATTTTGGCCGACTGTCCCACTTTACAACCCTTTAGGCAAAGGCTCAACCTTTCGAGTGATTCACAGGAGTGGGTCCTCGGTGTTTCTTTTGAAGAGCACTTTTCAGCTTTCTCAAATTTATTGGAATTTATAATGAGATTTAGGCCTTTTCCCAAATTGTTATACCATCGAATGCCTGCTAATGTTTGAATAAAAGTTGTGCGTGCAAGATTTCTTTTTTCAGAGGTTTTTGAGGCTGCCGGAGCGGAAAAATGAAATGGAAGAAAATACAAATTGCGGGGGAATAAACTGCAATGCC